>NC_059429.1:84189195-84490752 GCF_021028975.2 Sphaerodactylus townsendi
GTCCTTATAAGTACTATATGCAGTCGCTTTTGTCTAACATGACAGCGTGTTCCAATTACATGATAAAACAATTAAGGGAGATAATGAAAACAGAAGGCAGGAAATACCCCAACATGAAAAACAAGCAAACAGTACATTTGAAAAGGGAAACAATCTAAAGCAAGACATTATTTAAGAACTCTTTCCTTTTACTTTATTACAGCTGAAGGGAGAGCATGTGAGAACAATTTGCATGGGTCACTATGAGAAGAAATACAAAGGTTCAGTTCAGTTGTTTCAGTTTGTTCAGGGCAGGTAGAAGCCTGTTTAATTGGCAGACTTGCACTCTCTGTTCCTCCCTCAGTCCGACTGGAAATGAAGGTAGAAATCTTCAGTCTAAGCATGTGACCAGAATGTGGGTGCCTTCTCTGGGGTTTGTTTCTGTCCTGCTTAAGAGGATTCTCAGTAATGGTTTAATTCTCCGTTGAGACAATACCTTTTCTAGTGGCATCTGCCCCTGCTAGAGGAATGATTTCTTCCACCAGCTTAACTATGATTTTCTGTCTTCCTTCCAGGCTCTGCATATAAACTTGTGTGCTACTTCACAAACTGGTCTCAATATAGACCACCTCCTACTCAGTACTTGCCCACAAATATTGACCCAGATCTTTGTACCCACTTGATTTATGCCTTTGCTACTATGAAAGACAACAAGATAGCTCCTTATGAAGACAATGATGAAAGTGAGCTCTTCCCTCAGTTCCAAGCACTGAAAAAGAGGTCAGACCTATACAATGATAAAATCTCTATGTCTTCTTTGCAGTTTTCTGATATAGCATGTGCTTCTTTACAGTTAAAATGAAGGGCTAGGAAATGATTTTTTTAAATCTAAGGAATAGATCACCTTTAACAATGACAAAACAAGGTTTTCACGCATAACAATGCTGGTGACTTAGAACCCATTTTTGATTACTGTGAAGGCTGTTAAAAGGAGTAGAAGAGAGCCACTTTTAAAACAAATTCATTTTCCATGCAGGTTGTTTGCCCTGGGTTATATGATGTTGGCAAACAAAGTTTTTTTTCTGCTTCCAAACAGCATTGCGGTGCATTCATGCACCTACTGGGTTTTCTTTATCTTTCCTGAGATCTTTTCCAAACTGGTTTAGTTGTGATATTTTTTTGGGAAAGATTGCAGAAAATCTTGGATGGCTGCCACATGGAGAGGAAAATCTCACTTCTCCTGGTCCTGCCTACATGGCAGCTATTTTCACTTCTACAGTTCCTGCATTGACTTCTCTGCCACCCGTGTGGGGAGATGATCTACTGATGCAATGAAATACTGCTATGTCAATTACTGGGAGAAGTATCCTAAAAAAATGCCATGGTGGTGTAAGGTGAGGGCCAGTGGTGGGATCCAAAAATTTTAATAACAGGTTCCGATGGTGGTGGGATTCAAACAGTGGCGCCGCCGCACACACGCACCTCCAGTCCCTATTGGGCAGGGAGGTTGCTTTAGTAGCCCCATCTCGGCACTCAGAAAAAAATAGTAACCACTTCTAGAGAAGTGGTGAGAACTGGTTGGATCCCACCTCTGGTGAGGGCCCTATTGCCACTGTATTGCATTGGCAATTACAGTAACAATGTGTGGCTTTCACAGGAAAGCACTGCCTTTGTGGAAATCTTTCTGGTATATTTCCAGTCAATATGAGTTTTGAGTTCAAATTACATATGTCCAAAATGCTCTTTCAGTCTCATGCATAAAAAGCTCTTTGAGAATACAATGTGCTTGTATGCATAGATGACAGATTTTTAAAACATAAATGCTAGCTGATCAGCCCTATGAATTTTCCATTAGTTTTGGAATATCAGGATTGAAAACAATAGCTCTATCAAGTATTTTGATCTCTAGTTTTAAAAAAATTTCATGGAATTGCTTTATGCAGTGGTACTTTGGGGTGAAGCAGGGTTAATGCCAGCCTGTAATGTACCACATGCCCTGACCTGGATAGTCTCAGGCTTGCCTGATCTTGTCAGATCTCAGATGCAAAACAAGCATTTAGGAATTTCTCCTGAGGTTATATCTTTGATCTTCAGTACTGCACTTCACATGGTGCTGGTTCCTGGGCATATCAACCACTGATGTTTTTCCTGGATTCAACCCTAAAGTGATCACAAGTGCTGGAATGCCTCACAGCTTTCATTTCAAAAAGACAGCTCCTTAGTGGCAGGTCTCTGCTCAGTGGTGAGAGCAGTACTGTCCTTGTAGAAGGGCCCAGTTTCAATCCTTGCCAATTGAAGAAACATAGATAGGAAATCTAGTTCAGTGATGGCGAACCTTTTCGAGACCAAGTGCCTAAATTGCAACCCAAAACCCACTTATTTATCGCAAAGTGCCAACACGGCAATTTAACCTGAATACTGAGGTTTCAGTTTAGAAAAAACAGTTGGCTCCAAGGCATGCATTACTCGGGAGTAAGCTTGGTGGTAGTCAGTGGCTTTGCTTTGAAGCAACTGTGCAACTCTTCGAACGGGTGAATCACGACCCTAGGAGGGCTTACTCAGAAGCAAGCCCCATTGCCAGGAACTGAGCTTACTCTCAGGTAAAGGATCGTGCTTTAGTTCTTCCAATGAAAATCAGTGGGGTTTAACAGTGCTTTCCCTCCCACATGATGCACTCTGTGTGCACGTGCCCACAGAGAGGGCTCTGAGTGCCACCTCTGGCACCCGTGCCAAAAGTTTGCCACCACTGATCTAGGAAAGACCTTCCTTATCTGAGGTCCTGGAGAGGACTGCCAGACAGCAAAGACAATATTAAGCGAGATGGAGCAGTAGTCTAATTCTGTAGGAGCAATGTCAAATATATTCTCTTCATTTTTCTTCAGCATTAAAATAAAAGTTTAGGAGGAACAAAGTGATTTTATTGTTTGTTCTATTAAGTATTTCTTTTTCTCACAGCAATCCAGACCTGATTACCCTGCTGGCTATTGGAGGATGGAACTTTGGCACTGATAGGTGAGACTCTTTCTGTATATTTCATGTAGATGTCATTCATGGTAAGAATACTTCTGTTAACATGTAGCCCAGTTCTAGTTAACATTAAAACAAAATATTAAAACTATCAAAGGAATGACTGGAAAGCAATCCAGGAGCCAGATCAGTTTGTTGAGAAGTGTGAAACGGTAGGTTAATCTTGATATAAAAAAAAGGTCATACACACACACACACACACACACACACACACACACACACACACACACACACACACACACACACACACACACACACATACATACATACAAATTACCTGTGGGGGAGTGGTTAAGAGCAGGTGCACTCTAATCTGGAGAACCGGGTTTGATTCCCCACTCTGCCACTTGAGCTGAGGCTTATCTGGGGAACTAGATTAGTCCTTGCACTCTGACACACGCCAGCTGGGTGACCTTGGGCTAGTCACAGCTTTTTGGAGCTCTCTCAGCCCCACCCACCTCACAGGCTGTTCGTTGTGGGGGTGGGGAAGGGAAAGGAGATTGTAAGCCCCTTTGAGTCTCCTTACAGGAGAGAAAGGGAGGGGGGGGTATAAATCCAAACTCTTCTCTTCTAAACTCTTCTAATTATAACTTATGGATAATTAGTATAACAGTATTCTGAAGGGAAATTATCACTTCTTTGCCCCAGAAGCCAGTATTTCAGAGAGGCTGAAAGGCATGGGGGAAAGCAAGTGCATATCTCAAAAGAGCAATTTATTAATATATTGGAATTTTTTGTTTCATATTTATATAATAACATGTGCTTTTCAAAGCAATCCAATGCATAGCTATGCAGACGTAAGTCCCCCTGTTTGGTGGTGTCTGCTCTCAGGTAAGTGTGCATCTTAGCTCAGCTACTGAAATAAGTGAGATTAAAAAAGTAGTTTTCCTGGATTGTACCCTAAAGGCTGTCATAAACACTAACAAGAGGAAAAATCAGATTTAAAGGCCGGGTTTTCCACAGGTTCACCACCATGGTATCCACAGGAGCTAATCGCAAGATCTTCATTGATTCGGTGATTGCATACCTCCGTGAATTTGGCTTTGATGGCATCGACCTGGACTTTGAATACCCAGGCTCAAGGGGCAGTCCCCCTGAGGATAAGCACCGGTTTACCCTCCTGATTCAGGTGGGAATCTACAGGACTCATTTTATTTTAAACTGTATATTTGCTGTACAATCAAATTACCATCAAAGTAACTTAGAAATAATAGATTTAATATAATGGCTTAACCGCCCCCCCCCCCCCAAACAAACAGCAGTCTTTGAAGTTTGGACTCATGGTGGAGGCCACAGAGTCATTTCCATATCTGCAGTGCCTGGGGAACTGGCATTTGAGTGGTGTGCTCTTGCAGTCTGGGAAGGAGGAGGCCAGGTCCTTGAAACAGGCCTTTTGTCCAGTTCGTAACTCAGACCAGTCTAGTCTTCCCCTGAGATAGTATTTTTCCTAAGGAGATGATGCAACCTTCATAAATGTGGTTTATATCAACTTGATTACCCAGTTGCTTCAATAATTTGCAAATATGATTGAGATTTGGGATCACAACACAAGTGCCCTTTTCCCTAGATGGGCGGCTAGGAGTAGAAAAGAGCTTGTGTTTCTGTACACTGTCACGTGTTCTGATTTCACAGATACATATTTTGCAGCAGAGGCATTCCTCCCATTGGGCAAAGTGGGCAGTTGCCCTGGGCGCCGCCTTGTGGGGGGCGCAAAAACTGCAGGTTCGTCTGTGGGATTTTTAATATTTTCAGTGTTTTTCCGTTTTTGGCCTGCAGAGGGCGCAATTTTTAGGCTAGCAGCACCAAAATTTCAGGGATTCTTCGGGAGCCCCTCCTGATGATATCACCCAGGTTTGGTGAGGTTTGGTTCAAAGAGTCCAAAGTTATGGACTCTCAAAGGGAGTGCCTCATCCCCCATTGTTTCCAATGGGAGCTAATAGGAGATGGGGACTACACCTTTGAGGGTCCATAACTTTGGACCCCCTGAACCAAACTTCACCCAACCTGGGTGGTATCATGAGTAGGGTCTCATGAAGATACTCAGAAATTTTGGTGCTGCTATTCAATAATTCTCACCAAATTCCTGACAGCAGGCACCCCCTGGACAGCAGGCATTTCCCCAGATTTTCCTTTTTTTTTTTTAAATCCCACCCCTTTCCTGTGGCTAACAATGCTTGTTGTTTCTTTTATTTATTTTTATTCTCTCTCAATGCCTATTAGAAGAAAAAGGTTAATATTACTATTATTAAATCCACCCCCCTTCTGCATGGGATTCTAAAGGGAGAATCTGAGGTTCCTAAAGGTTTAAACATTAGAAAGTGATGCTGTTTCTAGGGTGGGAGATAATCCCACTCCAAAACAAGCATCATTCTTTCCAATGTTAAAGTTTTAAATCTGGGGACTCCCAGGTTCTCCCTTTCAGGTGGATTCAAAAGGAGAATCTGGGCTCCCTAGTTTAAACACCATTGAAAATAATGCTGTTTGGGGATGGATTCCAGCATCACTTGTTTAAACCAGGGAGCCCAGATTCTCCTTTTAAATCCACCTTAAAGGGAGAATCTGGGGTCCCCAGTTTAAAAAACATTGAAAGTGATACTGTTTCCCCCAATTGGGGGGGACTGGATACAACACCATAAAATGTTTTTATAGCAGTAATAAAACATTTTGAAAGCATTTTGAAAATGTTTTCAAAAATATTTCTGCTGTGTTCAGATTTGTGAGTTGGGGCATGTTCTATAATGTGATGGTGACTTTGAAATGACCTGGTGGAAAAATTTTTTGTTTGGTCACGGTGGGGGAGGGTGGCTGCCCATGGGGGAGGGCTCCAGTTTGCCTAGGTACACCACTGTTTTGCAGGGCTAAGTTCAAGTCCAGTAGCTCTTTTGAATATAAGTTTTTGAGAGCTCCCTTCATAAGTTTTTGATGCTCCCTTCATCAGAGACTATAAGGAAACTTTGAGTCTCAAAAACATATACCCTCCAAAACCTTGTTGGTCTATAAGGTGCTACTGAACTCGAATCTAGCTCTTCTGTTGCAGACTATGTTCTGAAACACATTTTGCAGTACACCACAATTGGGAACCTGCATGATTTCTGTAATATTATGAGTAAAATAAAACATTAATTAGAAGAAAAAGTTGAGTAAAAAACGTTTTTTAAAATGAGTATTCATTAAAAATAAATTAGATTTGCGTAGTCACATACTTTTCTAATGATGGGAAAACACAATTAAGTGTGTGCTGTCCATCAAGCAATGGATTGAAAATAAGGGTTACAGCAATTACTAACAACAGTTCCACTGCTACCTTTCAACTCTTTTTCAATTGTGATGGAAAGTCCATATTTTAATTCACAATTAATCAGTGAATTAGCCCTTCAGCTTTCACTTCTAGATTAAACCAAAATAATGTTATTAAACCTAAATATTTTTTTTCATAAGCATCACTCATTATTCTTATTTTACACCAAAGGAAATGCTCACTGAATTCGAAAAGGAGTCTGTGCAGTCTGCGAAATCTCGACTACTGATCACAGCTGCAGTATCTGCTGGTGTGGAAACTATTGACGCTGGATATGAAATTGCTGAGATAGGAAAGTAAGTAAAATCCTCAAACCACTGCTGACCTAATGCACCCCGGCCTTGCAGCAACAACACATACTGAACATGCGTCTCTCCCATGCTCAGTAAAACTCTGAGACATTTATAACTCTTAGGATTACAGGAAGCAGGTTTCAGTCGTGACAATCCATGTTTGCAAAAAGTACCAAGGGCACATCTATACTACAGGCTTGGGGCTAAAGCGGATAAGACTCTAAAGAGATCTGTGAAATGGTCTCCTCAGTATTTTGCTGGGTGATTCCAATTTAGAATTTAGCTGCAGAGGAAGGAAGGGAGGTGTTTAATCCTCCTCCCCTAGTTTATTGACCTCAAATGACCTTAGAGCAGCTATTTTCTCCACTGGATGAAACATACAAGTGTACACCTGAATATATATTTATCCTAAGCAAAGACACAGGAGCAGCAGTGGCGTAGGAGGTTAAGAGCTCGTGTATCTAATCTGAAGGAACCGAGTTTGATTCTCTGCTCTGCCGCCTGAGCTGTGGAGGCTTATCTGGGGAATTCAGATTAGCCTGTACACTCCCACACACGCCAGCTGGGTGACCTTGGGCCAGTCACAGCTTCTCGGAGCTCTCTCAGCTCCACCTACCTCACAGGGTGTTTGTTGTGAGGGGGGAAGGGCAAGGAGATTGTCAGCCCCTTTGAGTCTCCTGCAGGAGAGAAAGGGGGGGGTATAAATCCAAACTCCTCCTCCTCCTCCTCCTCCTCCTCCTCCTCTTCTTCTTCTTCTTCTTCTTCTTCTTCTTCTTCTTCTTCTTCTTCTTCTTCTTCTTCTTCTTCTTCTACTACTACTAATGCCTAAATAACTAAATTGTTTTTGCCCAGATCTTATCACCATACTTACATAAGGTTCTGTATTTAGACTCCATTTCTGGCATCATTCTACATAGAAAGAATTCACTCTCAAAATTACAGTGCAATCTTAAGCAATGTTACACCCTTCTAACCCCATTTGACTTTAATGTACTTTAAAGGGTATAATTCTGCTTAGGACTGTGTTTTTAGCTTGTGCTCACACATTATGTTCTATGAAAACACAAGGGCTGCTAACCTCCAGGTGGTGGTTGGAGATCTCCTGGAATTACAGTTGTTTTCCACATGGCAGAGATCAGTTCACCTGAACAAAATGGCTGCTTTGTAAGGTAGACTCTATGGCATCATACCCTATTGAAGTCCCTCCCCTCCCCCAAACCCCGCCTCCTAAGGCTCCATTCCCAAGAGCTCCAGGTATTTCCCAACATAGAGCTGGCAATTCTAGGGTACAACTGGCATAATTGGTGCATACATAGTAAAAGTATGGGGTATCCATTGTCTCTGAAGCTAGAAATAAACAAGATTGGGCTTAGGATACAGTTGATACACCACATTCGTCCCCACCTTTGTAGAGGCTGAGGAATATGTGAGTTTTAGTTTGCAGAAATACTATCAATTTTTGAATTAAAGTGTTCTTGCTCCAGAAAAATGTATCTAGGATGAAAAGAGAGAGAAGAGATCTATACTGGTCGATTTCATCGAGTTAACTGTGGGTTTCAAGAGTTTTCTCTGTTTTCCCCTCCTTTCTTTGGTATGCCAAAACTGAAGTCTTTTACTTAGTGCAATTATCCAAATAGGAACTCTTTAATATACTAAGGTTAATTTCTTTCTTAACCATAGTTTAATCCCAATTAAATTGTATGTGTGTAAAATGCCATTAAGTTACAACCAATTATGGCAATCCCAGCAAGGGGCTTTCAAGGTAATTAAGAAGCAGAGATGGTTTGCCATTACCTTCCTCTGCAGAGTCTTCTTTGGTGGTGTCCCTTTCAAGTACTGACCCTACTTAGCTTCCAAGATCTGATGAGATCTCTGGTCCACTCTGCACAGTACAAATAAGAAGTTCTGAGGACGCAAAAAAAGGCATACTGGGGGGAACTCCACACACCTTTTTTCTTAAGATGTCTTCAGAACATCTTATTTAATCTCAAGGCATCTTTTTTTGAAGTTGCTAAAATGTGGACCTTTTATCCTGAAGTCATCGGCAAGTCATCTCCTGCTTGCTATGCTGGAGCTGAGGAGACATCTTATTTTTCCTGCCCAACCATTAAAAATCTCTTGTCAGTTTCCTCTGCTGCTTTCGCCCAACATTTTATGGTTATGTAGTGATTCTCCATGCCTGCAGCCATTTGCTGAAGCAGAAACTATACATACCATTGTTAATGAAAGATACTTCCTGCTTCAAACATGGTATGCTATTGCAAATGAATGAAGCAGGGGTGGGGGGCAAGAAGTGTTTGAGCAATATAAATTTGTGCTTTGTGCTTGACATGAATGAGCTCTAGTTTATAATCTATAATCTGAGCCATTAGTCACATATGAAATGATTGGATTTATAGCCAGTATCTTAACGTTTATAACTGTTGCTTACTGAATTGCTGTCAGACTACTAGATTTCATCAGTGTGATGACGTATGACTTCCATGGTGACTGGGACTCTGTCACAGGATGCAACAGCCCCTTAAATTCAGGTTCTGATTGGTGTGAAGATGAGTGTTTCAATTGTGTGAGTAAACACCTCTTCAATTCCTTTTCTTGTTCTTCCAGGATGCTGAGAATATGTTGTAGAAAGATATTTCTTTTTGTTTTGGCAGAAATGTGCTATGGAGTATTGGGAGAATCATGGTGCCCCAGCTGAGAAACTTCTGATGGGATTTCCAGTCTATGGCCGGTCTCTCAGACTTAGGAGCAGTAGTACGACAGGCCTCTGTTCATCAATCTCTGGGCCCGGTACTCCAGGACCATGTACAGAAGAAGAAGGATACTTGTCTTACTTTGAGGTTTGAATACTTTAACAGGCCAATTCATAATGGTACATTTATAATTTTTTTGCCATCAAGTCACAGCTGTCTTGAGGCATCCCCATAAGGTTTTCAAGGCAAGAGAAGTTCAGAGGTGATGCCTTCCTCTGCATCATGACCCTCGTATTCCTTCTAGGTCTCCCATGCAAATATTAGTCACAACTGATTAGCTTCTGAGATCTGATGAGATCAGGCTAGCCTGGGCCTATCCATGTTACAATTACCTGCATTAAAATTTGTGTGGCTTAGTTAATAGTGCTAAAATCCTTTTTTTCTGGCATCAGCTGTTCTATCTCATTTCAGTGTGGTGGTTTCTTCCTGTACCTTAGCACTGTTGCACCACTGAACCATATGAAAAAGTGCAACAACTCAGAGTTGAATGGAACACTAATGAGTGTTAAGCTACAGAGGTGTGTGTTTATGTTTTTCCTCACACTCAAAAGCTGGCTTCTCTAAAATGCAGCACTGATTTAATCAGCTGCCATACTTAGGACTTTCCTCTCACCTTCTATCCTAGAAGCTGAGCTAAAAGATGGGTGTATGTGGAGAAACAGGTATACTTTACAGAGGCTGGTCAGCAGACCCGTTACCATGTAACATTTCAGAAATCAAACAGAAAGCTTCTTTCATGAGAATGGAGATTTTTTTGTGTAAAATGGAATTAGGGAGCATTATACATTTTATGGTCTGACAGAAAAATTACTCTAAAGACCTGCTGAGAAAGACTTTTCTGAAAATCTAATGAATGGTACTTTGGTTAACAGAAGTGTGGTGAATATCCTTGAATATTTTGCTTTTGAAGGGCTTCATTCAATGCTGGTGAATTATTTTGGACAAAAGCAGCACTATCTTAGTGTTTACTCAGTTCTTGATTTAGGCAATTTGCTTATTTTGCTTTTTAAAAGTAATTCATACATATGGAACTGAACAGGCAATAACTTAGCAGTTAAATATTTTTTTTCCAAAATACTCTGATTAATTAAAAAAAAACTTTTATTGTGAACACTTCCCACCTTGGGTCCTGAAATACTCAGAAGAAAGGAGGGCCTAAAGTACTTCAAATAAATAAGTTCAAAATCAGCCCTAGATTGGTAGAAAGGTCTAGTAATGGTGCCTTAGGATGTTACACAGGGTATAACAGACTTCCCTCTGTGATACACCTCTGAAGATGCCAGCCACAAATGCAGGAAAAACGTTAGGAACAAGATCTACCAGACCACAGCCACACAGTCCGGAAAACCCACCACAATTAGTTGAATCCAGCTGTGAAAGCCTTTGACAATACATTGTACCTTAGGATGCTTACAAAATCTTCAAGAACAGCTGAGAATAAAAATAAGTGCTATCTAAATACATTAAGCGTAAATGCAAACATGTTGGTAATCTAAGTCCAAGCTGCTCTTTGTGTTGTTGCTGGAGGACTGGAGCGTGCAAAGCTGACCAAGGTCTCACCCAGCCTTCAGATGGTCCTGCTTTAGGCTGAAAAGCTTAGGGCCTGTGGTGGGTTCAGTGGGTAAAGTTCCCCACCATAATGTATACAGATTATTGCTCCCACCTGAAAGAAACAAATACCAAACACACACAAAACTTCAGAATGGTCTATTCAGTATGTGGTTTTCCTTTGTTTGTATGTCCCATTCTTTTGGTTCTCACTTTCTGGAGCCTCCAAAATCCTGAATTTATTCTGGCATATAGGAAAGATGCTTCATTTCCAAATGGTTGTCTCATGGCAGAAATCCAGATCTGCCTATAGTAAAGTACAGGAGTGACTTGGGCCTCATAATGACCTGAGTAATCTTTCTCTTGCATTCAGTTACTGTAGTGGGGTTCCTGTGGGATTCACAGATGTCATCATGGGGGACATTCCTATAAGGATAGGAAAGGTTTGTAGCAATGTTGACCTCTCCTAGGCCATTTCCTAGGCACAATTATACTGGGTTACAATCGGTATCTTATAATCCGGGTCTATTTTATCCTGGTTTCTCCCTTCACATGGCTGCCCATTTCTGAGAAGCAATTGAGTGAAGACCAGGAGGAAATACTCCAGTTTGTTTTGCACGAGCCTGGATCTTTTGTGTTTCTACCGCAAGTGTATTCATGCATGCGCAGACATCCTTGTTGACCCGTGTTCTGATTGGCTATTGTTTTTAAGCAGCAGTTTGAATGAATGTCACTGCCCTGCCTTTTGAATTTCTTGATAGGGCTCGGCGCAGGCCTCAGCATGGCAAGCGGCAGCAAAAAACAATGGGGCACAGCATCACATCACATTCTCACTCATGTTCTCATATTTTTGTGGAAAATGAGAGACCCCACCCCCATGAAATGCCCACTAACATTTGGCCCAAAGTGTACATATACAGAAAAGAAAACGGGGACATTTTGGGACTCAGCTCCTGATTAACCCAGGTGAAATGGCACCTGGTCGATACAATAAGCAGAAAACGTGCTTGGGAGAATGTTTTGGGAAGGGTGGGCTACAACCATCGACAGGTCAGCAAAGTTGAAAACTGACATGACATCAGGTGGGAGATCAGGGGGGCAGTGAGGAGGGGAGATCAGGTGGCTGGGCAGGAAAAATAAACTGGTTCTGCTCCCGTGGTGTTTGCATGGTGGCTTCAATGCAGGATTTTCAAAAAGAATCGCCAAATTGGCAATTTTTGAAAATCCCAGGATGAGGGAAATATTGTGGGACAAACCTGCTTTAAGACTGGGAACTATGTGAACTTCCTGGCCAAACCAGGATATTTCCCTTGCTCAATCCAGGATATTTGGACCATGCAGAAACGAACCTAATCTACACTCTGCTCGATGATCATTCATGTTGTACTATAGAATGCTTGAGCCTTCTCCATTATTTCCAACTCCAAAAGGAAGTAGAAGCTCCACCACCAATCTGAATTAGGAGGATTGAGAGATTTGGGTACTGCCCTACCAGAAGATTCTTCTGGCTGCCTGGTCAAAAAACAATCACTTATTTGTTTCAAAACAAATCTAGATCTTTGTGTTAATGCTCTGCTCTTTTGACAGGTCTGCAGTTTCCTAAAGGAAAAGGGCACTCAAGTGAAATGGCTGGATGAACAAAAAGTTCCATATGCCTATAGTGGAAACATCTGGGTAACATATGATAACATTTGCAGTTACAGATACAAAGTAAGACCTTTTTCTTCCTCTTTTTTTTTTGCTTTTAAGGATTACCTTTAAATTTTCACTTGTAGTTCAGCTATTAGGAAGCATTTTGTTAAATGCCATTCTATGAAGACTTCTTGTTATGAAGGGAATTCATAATTTTTACCCCCCCTTCCCCACATCTTTAATTTTTGTCCTAAGAAGCCCATATACTATGGCCAGTTTTTATGGTGATGATTTTTAGGAGGTAGCTGTTCTATGATTTACCTTCTAAGAGGATGCTTTTACATTCCAAGGAAGTTGAAGATGTTAAAAAATATTTTTTTTATAGGCTAAATATCTGAAAGAGAAAAAATATGGAGGTGCCATGATATGGGCTATTGATTTGGATGACTTCCTTGGTACGTTCTGCAATGAAGAAAAAAATCCTTTAATAAGCGAGCTGAAGAGATTGCTCGAAACAAGTGGTAAGAGAGTGCAGTGGACAACCTATACCTTAAATAATTCAGACTTGTCATCTCCTCTAGGATCTGCATGGAAACACAAGAATAGGTATAGGATAATTTAATTACAAATAGGTGATTTACTGATGCCCATCTTGTTGTATCTCTCCTCCCATTTCTCATGAAATGAACCATCTATACCACTGCACTGGAAGAACAGAACTTTTAACAAACTTCTTTTCTGAAAAGCTCTGTTTTCATCTAGATCCACTGGAGAGAAACATGATATCTTTCAGAGGGTATCCATTTCTGATGGTAGACATGAATTTGGGAATGGGTCTAGAGAACAGAAAGAGTCTGAGTAGAAGTTTTCTTTTCTTTCTCAATTACATTATCCATGCAAGTGCAGTGGGGAATGAGATTGGGTGTCTGCCCGATATGTGAGCTCATTTTGATGAATGGGGCAGCACACATATTGATTTGCAGCTTCAGTATGCACAAAGATATTTCCACAAAAATCTGGGGCTCTGTTTTTGTGTAATGGAGTTGTACATTCATGGGAAATATGCATACTGTCCCATTCACACAAAACTGTAGCCATGTTTCCATTTGGTGCACTGAACACCCGAAAAGAGCTTAGAAATGCAGGCCATCAAGTGATCATTAGTTTTTATTCCTGTATTGAATAAAGGTTAATTTGGTACTTTAGACAGATTGCTTCTCTTTCTCAGTCCTCTCTGGCCCTACCTCCTCAACCTGATGCCAGTATTAGTCCATTTCTATCTTGTGCATTGTCTACAAGACCTGATTGAGAGGTACATATGTTCATTACATTACTGGCCTTTGCCTCACCTGTCTTGTAGACATTACTGCAGATAGAGATGCAGGGGTTGAAGGTAGGGAGGTCAAATGGACAGCTGCCTTCACAATGTCCTCAAGCAGCCAAAAGTGTGAATAATGGACACTTAATGGGTTTGAAATGCCATTTGGTCCAGTCTCTTGTTGCAGGGTACATTTCATTTTTTCAAAATACTTAATTAATTTTTCAGGTTGTTTGACTACTTCATGTTACAAATGGAAACTATACATTTTAATTTTGAGGCAGTTTTTAAGGAGGCATAAATAGAACTTGCAAGGTTTGCAAGGTTGTGATCCTCTGATTTTGCAATTTACAAGCCACAGCAGCTTAGGTGAAAAATCAAAAATGCAACAGCTGGTATGTTGATGTTTTAGATATTCTGACTCTATTGTATTTCAGATCCTATTGTTCCAAACTGCCCTAATGAAGTTGATCCTCCAGTGACCCCTCCTGTTGATCCTCCAGTGACCCCTCCAGTTGATCCTCCGGTGACCCCTCCAGTTGATCCCACCACTGCCTCTCCAGGAGATGAAAATTTTTGCTTAGAGAAAGTGGATGGCATGTATGCTGATCCAAAAGACAAATCAAAATTCTACGTTTGTGCAGGAAACCGCACATACCATTTGAGTTGTCCAAGTGATCTAATCTTTAATACTAATTGCATGTGCTGTGACTACCCAAAACATTAACATAAACATCAGATCAAACTCACTGTCAAATGCCTTTGTTCTTCTGAAAAATTGAGAAGCAGCCAAGTTGCTGTACTTAATAAGGAAAACCACATATTAATTGTCTTACCTGCAACACTACACCTAACTTGGGGGGCACTTTATTTAGTCTTGTTATTGTGTCACTGTGGTCAAAATCTGGCCAATTTAAGGTTATCCTGTGATTGTTTCATGCTTTGTGCTTTTGCTGATCTTGTGTTGACTGCACTCAGAGATGGTAATTATATGGTGGGCAAGTATGAGTGGTTGCATCTCAAAAATCGTGAGCGAATGTGTGCACTGAACAACCACAACTGTTGCACATCAAATTAAAATCAATCCACAATTAAAAAGTACAATGAAAAACAATTAGATGTTTCTTGTATTATTGCAGCTTCTGCTTCTTTGTTATCCGCCTTGATTTTGAAGGTGGGGTACAACTATTATAAACATCTTTTCCTACTGCCTTTTGTTTATATTTTGTTGAATATGCACGCTGAAGAAGAGTTCTGGAGAGCTTGAAATCTTTCTCAGTACTTTGTAACCTTTAAGTTGGTCATAATAAAAGGTAGTAGGGTTACTTGCAGATTTTTTTTGCTAACAAACTAGCACAGTATTTTTAGGGTTTTAAAAGTATGTTGAAAATTGCTGGATCCAATTGAGCCACCTTGATGGAATTGAGAATTGTTTTGCATTACTGATGAGTTCATGTCTCTGTACTCCCTAATATCAGGATGTTTGTTGTATGCTATCCCATTCAGTGGTGTGAACATGTATCAAAAGAGGACCAAGGGTCACCAAACAAATAAAAAATAATGATACAATCACATCTAAATGCTATTAAAATCAACAGTAAATCATCAACACGATTAAAACCAGAGCTAAAATACGCTCACAAACCCATAAAAACAATTAAAATAATGGGCAAGAAGGAGGGATCACTGAGAAAATGTCAATTGAAACAAAGACTTTTTTACCCGCTGGTAAAAGATGGCAAAAGAAGCAGGAAGATGAGATTGTCTCTTGTGTTTTATTATTTATTTTATTAAATGTATACACCATTCTTCCCAACCGAAGTCAGGTTCAGGGTAGCTTACATACAAAATTAAACCACACAAATATTAATCTTCTTCTTCCTAGCGTTGTCCCACTAACGCAGGGTCAGCTGCTCGGATTTTTAAATGCCACTTCTCTTGATCAAGCGCATTGTCTGGTTGCAGGCATGTAACTTTTAGATCCACATTGATGGTGGATTATTTTCCATTCTTGAGGTTAATTTGTTTTCTGCCCCTAGAATTATTTTCAGTCACTTTTGTATTTCACTTGGGAGATGTATGTACTTTATGCAGGTGTGTGGCTCCCATGCTGATAACCTGTTTTAGAAATTCATGTTGAATCTCTCAGCTTGGCCACTTCTTCTGAAGAAAAGGTGATTTTGGTATGAACAAGTGAGTAATTTTGCCTTCTGTTTAATAAAATTACTTGCAAATTATATTTATCCTGCTTTTGGTGCCCATTTTCTGTTGAGTATGTTTTTTTTATATTTGCCCTATGCAATTCCAAACAAACTGGCTCTGACAGAAAGGGGAATGTGAAGGATTATATGCATGCTATGTGTATAGAGGTCACACAAGTGCTTTGGAGTATTGCCCACGTCAGACCTGCATTCTAAAAAAGCATCCCATACTTTCTTTCTTTGATTTATACCCCACTCTCTTTCAGTAAGCCGGGCTCAGGGTGGCTTCTAGAATCAAGGCTTCCACCATTAAAGTTCATATCACTAGATATGCCATTATTAAAGTTCCAACAAATAATTATTGATTCTCCCTCAAATATAGTGGTCACATAGGAGGCAGGAAGACAACTCTTAATCTGCTGCTGAGCAGCAAGATGCCATGAAAACTTGAAAGGGAAATGCTCCTATTTGGCTAGAAGCAATGTATTGTAGGGTGCCAGCTGGGGATACAAATGTGAGTGTGGTTGCAAGAACATCATATGTTTTAATATCAGATTAACTTCCCATGTTAAACTTCAGCTAATTAAGCAATATCATCACTTAAAAATAAGAGTCCAAACGCACTGATTACACCTTTCTGAATTTTATTAGTTCAGTGGAGTTATTCCAAGAGGCAAAAAAGATACATGTGGTGATTAGCACCAATAAATTACTAAGTACAGTCACAAGCAGGGGATTGGATGGATAGAAAAAATATGAAGAGACAGGATTTATACTGCAAGGCCTGGCACTTATTTGAGTTAGCAGAAGTCATATTTAGGAAACATAGAGAATGATCTATTGTCATGTGGTTCAAAAGCTTCCATGTGAAATCATTAAATGGAAACCAAGTATTTGGAGTATCCATGGGAAATTATCAAGAGTACTCAAAGGAAATTATAAGAGATGTTTATGGAATGGTGTGTACAGAAATATCATACATGAATGCCACAAAGAAGATGGAAGCAGCAGTTAGCAAAGTGAACAATTTGGTACGGAAAGAAAATTTGGTTATGTCCATGTAACCTGTGTGGTTCCTCACATGTTGCAAAACTGAAACATAAATGAGTCTAAGGTGAAATCTTCACATTTTTATGGGACAGGTAAAAGATAAACAAGGACTGGACTATCTCCAGTGGTTGCAATACATAAAGGAAACACTATTAATTAATTAAGATTCTATAGGTGAAACTGCCTTTCAAGCTACATGATTACAGACTTATGAAATTTTGAATCAGACAATCAAAAATTAGAAAGATAAAAAACATTAAAATAAAGAAATCCAAACCATGACAACTCAGTGGTTTGGTTATCAAATCACAAAGGACTATCACATTAGTGTAACAATTCATTGCAGTTCTGTGTAACAACGAGGGAAGATAAGTTGTGTAAGTACGTAGGAGATAAAAGACTTCAATCAGTAATATAGGCTCAGGTAGGCCAATAGGTTTCGTTGCTTCCTGAATGCTTTGTCTGTAATCAGCTAAAACAAATAAACATATTGAAGCAATAGTGTTGAAAACTACAGCAGAATAAACAAGCAAATGCTATCTGTTCAGTATAATATCTCCATATCAACAGTGCAAAGGAGTCTCCAAGAAAGAACCAGAAGTAGTAGTCCATTACCCACCAAAAAGTTTTAGTCACAATGATGCACTTGATTTCTTCAGTCAAAACACTCAATTGGTTCACAATTACTTAGGCTTTTCCAGCAAATGCTGCTGGTAGTGTCCAGCCAAGTTATCATGCTATGACTAGTTTTATGGAACAGACTTGACATTTTACTTCTCTAATGACATTAGCTTGTTATATCGGTACTGATTTTACTGTGTTGGAGCCCCATCCAAAGGGGATTGGGCGAATCCATTCTTGGGAGTGGCATAGCTCCACACTGGCGGATTTGCCCTCCCTGGAGTATTTACCCCAGCAGGGGGCAATTCCACCGGCATGCAGTGGTAGTGGCCCTGAGCTGGAATGCAGCACTGAATGCTGTGCCAGTGTCCCAGGGTCCCTGCTGCTGGCATAGCGGGGGTGGGTTGGGAAGGAGCTCCCTCCTCAGTTGGCTCCCTCCTGGCCTTTGCTGCCATTATGCTGACAGGCTGTGCTTTGGACTGAAGCAGTCCTTTTGGCCAGTGTGAGTCCATTGAGGCCCACAGAGGCTTCTTGGCAGTGGGAAGGCTCTTTCACTTTTTGAGCCTCCCCACGCCACCAGGAAGCCTCTTTGGGGGTGGCAGACGGTGCTATGTCCAGCTTTTGGGTGGGGCTGCCTGCTACCTTGAAAGTTAGAGGCATGGCACAAATTAATAGATACATGACACAAATGCTGTTAATTAGTCTATTCACTCCCAGATAAAACTATATCATAATTCTGCTTCCCTCCCATTACCACTGGAAATTCATGGCTGCCCTGCAGAAAACAGCAGGTCAGCATGATCCAAACTGAGATGCTGGAGACCTAGGCAGGTTGCTCAACAAATGTTAGTTAAATCTAATTTTGATTCTCAAATATTGTGATGTCTCATCTTGCTTTTCAATGAGATGGCATCATAATGCCAAGAGACAGCATAGTGAACTCATGTATTGTTGCTTAAGAACCTAAGGATGTAATTCATCTCTTTATCTCAACACTGATTTCTTTCAGCATCATAAGCACAGAAGGGCTACAGGATAGAAAACATTTGGTTCCTCTTGCTGAATTCACATTCAGATGACATTACATCTGAGATAATACTGGATCTTGGTGTCACAATGCTTATTTGGACAACTACATTAGAAGTCCATACCTCAGTCTTTAGAGTCCTTTTTACAGGTGTTGGTACCAAAGACCAGTCTGGAGACCCAAACTTTCCGGGCCAGGTGACATGCCTGTGTGGCATCTTGTAAGGGTTATATGTTCCAGGTCTACAGAGACAGAAAGAGGCAGAAGCCCTTTAAAGTGTGTCAAGGTGCAGTGAACTGATATAGGCCACATGAAATATAGTTTGCCACATTAATCCAATGAGAAGGGTACAGATTTTCATGTATTGTCTTCTATCAGTAGCATTGACACTCTTTTTGTTTTAAAAAGGGGCCACTACTGATGCATAAGTTTGCACTGATTGCCATCAATGCCCACCTCTCTTTGGGAGCAGCAGTGGCATAGTGGTTAAGAGCAGGTGTACTCTAATCTGGAGGAACTGGGTATGATTTCCCATTTTGCCGCTTGAGCTGTGGAGGCTTATCTGGGGAATTCAGATTAGCCTGTGCATTCCAACACACACCAGCTGGGTGACCTTGGACTAGTCATAGTTCTTTTGAGCTCTCTCAGCCCCACCAGCCTCACAGGGTATTTGTTGTGAGGGGGGAAGGGAAAGGAGTTTGTAAGCCCCTTTTAGTCTCCTTACAGGAGAGAAATAAATCCAACTCTTCTTCTTTGCAAATCCCTACTAGGCTGTTCCACAAAGGGCAGCTCTCTCTTTCTCTGCTGACTGGGTAGGCTTGCACCCAAGGATCAAAACCAAATAAGAGCTCCAAAAAAGGTGCTGGGACTCAGTACTGGTGAGTATCATCACAAAAAAGCCATGGGGAGAATAACAAATTTCAGCATTTCACACTTGGGAAGAATTTGGCTATATTCCTTTAACTCAAAAACAATTCAGGTAAGAAATCACCAAAGAATATACCAGAAGAAGTGTGGATTTTGGCCTCTGCCGTTTCATAAAGCGTAAAACAAGTTCATGCTTCACGCACCCAAATGTACCTGCCCAGGCACTGAGGTAAAAGGGGGAGGATCTGCTTGTGGTACCTCTCCCTGCCAAGATACGTGGGGAGGGGGGGGGGACACAGAGCACACGAGAGTGCTTTTTCTGTGCTTGCCCCCAGGTTTTGGAATAATCTCCTCTCAGAGGTTCAACAGGCTCCTACCCTCTTTGGATTTAGGCACCTAATGAAGACTTTCCTCTTCACCCACGCATTTGGTTAATCTCCCTGGATGTCCCCTCTGTGATACTGCTGGTTGGGGTGGGAAGTGAGGGTTAGGGTTGGGTTTTTTACTTTTGTATGTTGGAGTTTTAACAGATGCATTTATTTAACAGGATGTTTTTATCCTGTAGGTGCCTAGAGATCTTGTATATAGGTGGGGCATAAGTGTAAAACAAACAAACAAACAAATGAAAGGATTAGCAAAATAGAACATGCATTTGATTTTGCTGGCTATGTTAAAATATTTAACAAACATTCCATGTTCAAATGAAAAAAATCCTCTTAAACAAGAAGTAGGGGTAACTGAACTGGAAGACGTTCATGATAAGGTTTCATCAGAAGATCTATACTATATGTACCCTATTCAACAAAAAGATTCAAGTTCGGCCAGTCATGGTGCAGCAGAAGTAAAAGTAGCATACTTCTGCAGGTAAAAATAGTCCCGAATATCTCACAGCATTAATTAATCGTTTTTAAGCCCAGCCTTAGTTAAAAACATCACTAGGTGCACTGACATGTACATAACCAACATGGCAGTCTGATAAAAGAGATGGGATGGCGGGACGAAACCAGAAGAGCAAGTGAGGAAGCAGCAGTGGGGATGGGAACAGCTTCTGCTGACAGCTCTGGTGTGCAGGTGCTCCAGCCCTTTCCTTCCTCGACTGCATCCTCACCAAGACAGCAGGTGCCCATCCAGCCAGAAGCTGAGTCTTCCATCTGTAGCTTGATTCCTGTCCCAAGCCAGCCCTACTCCCTCCCTTGGAGGCCCGATGATGAGCTTTCCATGGTGCAGGCTCTCAGACAGCAGCTTCATCGCCAACCTGCCAGTGGCTATATGACTGACCTGCAGCAGCCAGAGCCTCAGCAGCATCTGCCACCTTCCTCCACATCCTCCTTTGTGGCCTCAGAGCACAGGCAGCTACAGTCAGCAGCATCACCCCAGCAGCCTCAGCCACTGTCGCCTCAGCAATCGATGGGCAACAGCTTCTTCCACTCTCTTGCCAACATTGTGAAGCAAACTCACTCCGGCCAGCTAGGTGGATAGGTTGCCTTCTTCCTAGGTAGCAGCCAAAAAGTTCAAGCTGCTTTTGGTGATCCACAAGTGTTACTTGGGCTGGCAGGTACCTCCCTCCCACCATAGCCCAGCCTACCAATAATGAGGGGCTCAAGCGGTGTCCAAGGCTGCTCATCTTTCCCTCCCCCTTGGCCCAGGCTCAAAAGGACAGCAGAACAGGGCTGTCAGTTGGCACCCGATGGAAAGACACTTGGGCTGTAGTCAGGCTAAAAGGGAATGGTCCTGATCACTGCAGTGCCAACACTGAATGTCCCTGGCTCATGTTATTCTTATAAAATGACTTCAGGCTACTGAAACTGGAAGAAAATGGAGGGTGCTAGGAATGCAACAGGCACTAAGACCCCATGGAGCATTGCTCTACAAAGTAGGTATGGAGGGAAGTGAAGGAGTATTGGATCTTTTTGTTGAACAGAGTATAGATGATGCCCATCTACTGCTGCATTAGGACTAATCTTACATAGTAACAAAGCCCTGAGAAGTTAGTCATGATTTTCACGCAACCATCTTCATTCCATGATTGATCTGGTGGACTTAAGAACATGTGAACTTGTAAATGACCACTATGTACTTCTCGGTAATTTATAAGTTTTGCAGTTCAAGAAATGAAAAAAAGTACCCGGGGAAAAGGTCTGCTTCCAGAACCTTTTGTGAAAATCGTGGTGACTTGCTGGAAAATGCAGCATACATAGGCGGAGTCTTTCGGTCTTTGGTCAGCATAGCCTGGTATGCTGTAGGGCCAGGTGTCACACACTAGAAATTGAACACAATAAAATGAGTTTATGGTGAGATAAATAATTTCTAGGAAATATACAAGTGCTCCAATAAGACTCTAGTCCAAAGCTTAATATGCTAGTCTGATCCTCATCTTCCCTTCCATATCATCAGAATGGGAATGGCTACTGAAAACATTTTGCTGATACTTTTATTCAGTGGATAACAATAAAGCCATGGTCAGAATTCACTGTAGTCCCCTTTTGTGACACTATGTGCACTAATGAATTATAACACAGCATGAAAGACAGTTGTTTTCAGTTTGATTGACAAGCCCAACCACAGCCAGAGTGGTATAGTAATTAGGGTGTTGGACAAGGATCTCAGTTACCTCAGTTCAGATCCCCCCACCCCACCCCACCCCACGCCATGAAACTGGCTGGGTAATCTTGGGTGAATAACTCTGTTGGAGTCTTGTCCTGAAGATAAATTAGAGAAAGAAATAACTATGTATGACCATTTAGGTTCCTGGGCAGAATGACAAGATAAAAAGGAACAAAATGGATGTCCAAATACATATAAAACAACACAATATAATGTCGTTACCATGCAGTCATGTGTCTAGCAGGGCTCATGTATTAGAATGTCCTATAGTATAATTATTGCATATTTTTTTACAATTCATAGAAGCTGGAGTTGCTGACAGCAGCCTTTACCTTGTCAGATAGTGCAAAACGTGGGGCTGTTCTTGCTCCCATAGAATAACCTTTAATACTTTCTGGTCTGTGAGTAAGGTGGTATACAATATTGCTCCTCTGCGTATTAAAAAAAATTGCTGAGATTAGTTCCAGTCTACAGAAATACTTAAAATGATACTGACAGAGATGCTAGACCTCAAGCTTGTCTCGCCCTCAGGCCCTGGGACCAGGGGCATGTGCACTGGTTGAGATTAGCTAGGTGCGGAGAAAGCATTTAACTCATTAAGACACTTTCCCAGGATAGAACTTTCCCTACATAGGGTTCCATGACTGACTCTCCAAGGACTTTATTTTGCAGTGCCGAACAGATGTAGGTGGCTTCAGACTGAGTGGTGGACTGGTGGGAGAGGGAAAGGGTATGTTTAACGCTTTCTATTCCAGCTTTCAGTCCAGTAAACATGACCTCAGTTTTTTCCCCACCAATGGGAGAAATGGAGTCTTTTTACTTTTCAGGAAGAAAGCCAACTGTGGGTACATAAGAAACTTTGACTCGATAAAGGAAAACAACTCCTTTCTTCACCTCTTCCTGATTTCCTATTCAATCTCAGCTAGGCTTACTATGTTCTGCCTGAGGTGGTGAGCTTGCACTCTCATCCTACATGGTTCATGCTTAATTCATTGAGCAACAAAAAGAAAATGGGGAGGGGGACACAATGTCGCAAACACTGTGACATCATTTTTGGGTAATCATGCAGAAGTGATGTCATAGAGTTCAAAAAGCTCTAGAAATTTCTCCTAATTTCTATGGTCTTTACCATAGAGAAAGGGAGGTTTACTAGAGTGTCAGGGGCTGTGACATCACTTCTGGGTAATCATCTGGAAGTGGTGTCACAGGGTCTGTGATCCACCCACTCTTCAGGCTCCACCACCCAAAAGCTCCTAGAATTTATAGATGTAGGACAAGTAACCCCAATCTGAATCCACAGTTACATAGCAGTACAAAAAGAAAGCAGGTGGGGAAAGCAGCCATGGAACTATATTAAACATTCAATTTCTGCCCTTATTATGACCTCACATGTGCTGAGGGATGCTACCAAATTTCACAAGCTTGTTTTGTTCACTTCAAATATCCCCATCTCAATTTTGCTTGTCCCTTGTGCAAACTGAACCTGCAAGAATTTAATTTCACATTAAGCTCTGCTTCTTTGCATGGAACATATGAAGTTTCCAACAGTATTTGTACATTAGTTAAATATACTATGTTGATATACATACAAACAATGTTCATTTTATGTATACACACAATAAAAACTGCATAAAGATATGTAAAAATGCGTTAAAGTAAAATATTAGTACCAGCAACAAAAATGGGCAACAGAAACTGTTCACATTGGCCATTTATATATGTGTGGTCCCCTCCACAGGAAGCCTTGATTCTCTTCAGGGAAATTTCCTGTAACACAGAGATTTTTCCTCCTCCACACTCACTGTGCCTCAAAGGACCAAAGCTCTGCAGCTTTGAAATGCTGGGAAAACTTGATTCCTCTCTGCATTCACATTGAAAGCATGTCTGTTTTGCCTTCTGTGGATCTTCTTGTGTCTTCCTGGCTGTTGTTGCGCGCACAACAGCAGAAGCTCCTTCTCAGCTCCTTCGTGCTTCCCAAAGTAAACTGATCAAAAAATTGATAGATTGATCTCTCATATGTATAGTGGGGGGGGGGGGAGGGGAGAACCTCCCCTCATCTCTGTGTTCAGTCTCTCCTCCACCTCAGTTGCCCGGTGCCCTAGAGCCTTTCCCCTTGCCCCCCTCTCCATGCTGCTGGCTCTTTCCTGCATCTCTAAAGTGCACATATTTCAGGCAAGACTGTTTTAAAACAAATCTCTCTCTTTACTTGCAATGGTGGCAGAGTGTGTGTGTGCATGTGTGGAAGGGAAAGGAGTGGGGGAGAGAATATCAGCTCTATACTTCTAAGGCTGTTTATGGGCAGAGTTCAGAGAACCAGGAGAAGCAAAAACCCAGCAGAGTTCAGCAGACAAACTACACTGCAGGCTGTGGGCTGCCTCCTCGCATGTAAACAGAAAAATGTGATGAGAGCCCACTACAGAGAACAGGCTTGACATAAATGTTCCATGTGAAGTGCATCATGAGTTGTTTTATCCTAGTCAGAAGGTGGAAGGGTAATGTAAAGAATTCAAAGGTACGATGTATATTGCAATATGCTTGATTAAAGCAGAGGGGAAATGCTTGGGGGCAGAAAATCAGCATCTGCAGTGAGATAAGAATTCTGTGTCTCTATTCAGCTGGTGGGGGGGGGGAGCATTATTCCGAACTTGTGAATTAACTCCAATTCAGCAATCTCTCATAATTTCCTTATGAAATTTCTTTGTTTGAGGACTGAGAATGGCATGGATGATTAAAATGCTATCGCACTGGTTTCTGAGTCTTATGATTTTTAATGTCAGATTTATGTCCATCTATTCTTTTGCATAGGGACTGATCTGTCTGTCTGATGTAGAAAGTAGAGAGAGATTGACAATGTCAGGAAAACAAGAAAAACAAGAAGAGACTTTTGCCCATCTCTGTATGTACCTGTGCTTGAGCCTGGCACTGAAAACAGGTTTACGTTTCTGCAGTTGCCAGAACAATAATGTACTGGGTAGCACTTTTCTTCTGCTTCTCATATTACTTTTTAATAAACAGTCTGTAATCAACTGCTTACTTTTAGTTTCTACCCTTAACCTCACTGCTATCAATATGGATGAACTGTTTTAAATTCACGTAATTCATCCTAATACATTTATGGATGGCAACCCAGATATCCACACAACCAATTTTCCAAGGCAGGGGTAGTTGCTTATAGTTAGAATAAAACATTATGATGACCTCATTTGGGGGAAATGGATAAAATGATAATGCTCAATTCATTTAGTGCTCAAAATCTTGGCGAGACAATACAGTTAATTCAGAGATAGTACAACTCACCTCTGCATGGTTATAAGATCCAGGACCACGGATGGGATCACCAGTAATTGGTATATACACATTTCCTAACCTGTCAGGAGCATGAAATAAAGGGAAAATTCTCTTTTCCTGACAAGATCCAAATGATTTTCGTGTCTGTGCAGCTGTAAAGCCAAAAAATTGTGATGACATTTAATTAAAATATGCATGTTTCCTCTTATGATTGGATTGTGTTTTAATCTATGCTCTACTGGGCCTGGGATGCTGTGGCTGTTATGGATTCTTTGTATTTCTCTCTCTCCCTTTGGCAACAATCTTTTGTTTGTTCATATATTCCAAGATAATATAAGATTTCATACAACTGATGAAGTAGGCTCCAACTTGCACGATCTTATACCATGATTAGTTTTCAATGTGTCAAAAGACTCTTCAGCTGCTTTTAAATCACAGTTTTATTTCAGTTTATAGGCAGCAAATAAACAGTACTTTGTGGCTCAGGCATAATAATCAACCATTATTTACAGGAAGCCAGAAGAGGGCTGAGGAGTTTAGGAACCTGAGAACATCTAAGAATAATTCTTAACAACTAACAATAGTTATTACACCTTAACGTAGCCTGTACATCATAAAATGTCTTCATAGCATCTATTGCAAAATTATGAACATAGAAAGTATGACATCTTTTGTAGCCTGTTAATCCTCTTAGTAGCATGAAATGTCATTGGCACACATTTTTAATACTTTACATGTATGTATGTATGTATGTATGTATGTATGTATGTATGTATGTATGTATGTATGTATGTATGTATGTATGTTATTATTATCATCATCGACAAAAACAGCAAACACATTGTATCACAACTGCCAGATCACTGGTTGGTGGCTGTTGTTGTTATTATTATTATTATTATTGTTATTAAACTTATACCATGTCCATCCCTGGCTACAGTCAGGCTTGGGGCAGCTTACACTCAAGTTAAAACAATATATAAGGCTAACATAAGATAAAATAAAACAATTATTTCCAATTATAGATAGCGATGAATACCCTTCAGCCCAAAACAGGTAATCAAGAAGGGGGATACTATAAATAGATGATACAGTGTGTTGATGCTAGTAACAATGATCCAATCGACCATCGGTGGTAAAAGGTCAGGAGGCCAGCAACTGATGTTATGACAGCAGGTAGATGGCCTCAACCAAAAGCCCAGTGGAATATCTCTGACTTACAGGCCCTGCAATACTGGACAAGGCCCTGGTGTCAATTTACAGAGAGGGTTCCATAAGGTTGGAGCCCAGGCTGAAAAGGTCTGGAGCCAAGGCCAAAAAGGACTCTGGTCAAGGCCAGCCTAATATCCTTTGGGTCAGGGACCACCAGTAGGTTCCCATCCGAAGAACATAGAGACCTTTGCTGGTAATATGAGGATATGCTGTCCCCATGATATGAGGGTCCCAGACCGCATAATGCCTTGAAAGTAACATGACCTGAAACTTAACTTGCAAACAATGCAGATGATACAAGATGGGAGTACATATACTTTCTCACTGAAGCTCCAGTGAAGAGACTTCCCACTGCATGTTGAACCAGCTTTAACTTCTGGATCAAACTGAAGGCCTGCATAAAGCGAGTTACAGTAGTCTAACCAGATGTGACTGTCGCATGGATCACTGTGGCTAGATCAGTGTGGAACAGGTAAAGGGACAACTGACTTGCCTGGCAAAGATGGAAAAAAGCCACTCTGGTCATGCGTGTGACCTGGGCCTCCATAGATAAGGACGACTCCAAAATCACTGGGCGAAGTTCTTAAAGCCATCCCATTGAATTGAAGCAGTTGGAAGCCCTCAGACATCTGCCGACCCACAGGACCTCTGTCTTCGAGAGATTTAGTGTGTAGGTTCCATATTAACCAGGGAGAATCCCAGTGCTGCCATGGAAGACATGTGGTCCACTGGCTGTAACAATGTGGCCACATCTACATGGATGTTGAAGTCTCCCTGAACTAGAAGCCTGGGGTACCCCAACGGCCACTCTGACACAGCTGCCAGCAGTTTCGACAGACTATCAGCTGGTGTGCTAGGTGGCCATTACACCAGCAGAATTGCCACACTCTGCACAGATTCCCACATTGGCCCAACACAATCGATGCTGGCAATCTTTGGGGTGGGGAATGTCCTGGAGGAGAAAGCCTCACACATAAGTATCCCCACCCCACCCCTCTGGCTCTTAGTCCAAGACTGGTAAATGATCAAGAAACCTGGCAGGATAAGTTCTTGCAGGGCAACTGTTTCATCTTCTCTTGGTCACGCATGTCAGGTCTGTATTTTGTGCTACGAGATACTCCCGGAGCATCATGGTCTTATTATTTATGGACCTGGCATTGCACAACACCAGCATCAAAAGACAGCATAACATCCTGGGTCTACCACAGTCATGTCTAGAGATGTGGTGAAGGTCAGAAGTGAGGCAAGCTTGTCTACATCTCCCCCTCCTTCTCTCATTTGGCCTTCTCCCACCGCTATATTTTTCCTGCCTCATAATCTTCTTAAACTTCAGTCTAGACCTATGTAATTTTTCAAAGCCAAGAGGAGGGGGGGGGGGATAGGAAGGCTATTTGGCTTGGGACTCAGTCTCAACAGGCCCCCTCAAATTCACACACACATTTTCCTTTTTTTGGCATTTAATAAGTTTCACAACTTGCTTTCATGCACATCATGTGTTGCCATTTTCAAAACACCTTTATTACAACTGCTGGCCTCAAATTCTGGAATTGGCCTGGGGCTCTCTGGACCTTTTAAAGAACGTGATTAAATGCAGTCCCTTCTGATCTATTAATCTGGCAGAAACCTAAACATAACTTACAGCACATTGGACAGGAATGTTCTAGAAAAATGGTGGCCCGCTCTACTGAAAACTCTTGGTTACCATTCAATAACATTCCTATCCTGTGATGGACACATGCAGACTTCTTACCAAATCTTTGGATTTGGAAGCCCGGACACTCAGTCTCATTACACTGTTGTCATTTGATTAAAAAGAGGCACTCTTTACTTCATATGGTCGCAGAGCTAAATCTCAGCGTTTGAAAAGCTGTGCCTCTATCTGGACAACCTGGATAAAGTGGTGCCTATTGTTCTCATAGGAAAAGATGTAGACTCCTTTCCAAGGATAAAAATGGATGACACTCTGTCGTTTTGCCAGGATTCCCCAACTGCTGCAACAGAAGTCTAACCCCAGCTGGCTCCGCAGCCGTCAACTCCTGCCTGCACTCAGTACAGCTGCAAGAAATTCTCAAATTCTCTTTCCACCCGGAGCACTCGCCCTTTCCACCCGCACTTGTGCCCTCAGACTGCCGCCGGCCTGCTCGGAGTCCACGAAGCTAGGCAAAACGTCTCGCAGGAAGAGCAAGCGGGCGCCCATTTCAGCGGAAGGGACTGACGCACAGGTGGCTCCCTCGCGCCCCTCTCACCTGTCAGATCCCACGCTAGTTGGCAGGGTCCCGGCAACATGCTACCGCTCTCGCGGGAGGCGGCTACAGTTACGAGGGCGACGGGAGTGGGCGGGCGCAGGCAAGCAAAGGCGCATAAAACCTGCGGGCGGGGTTCCTCTGCTGAGCAACGGGGGGGGGGGGGGGTTCTCATGAGCGAAAAAGGGAGCTTCATCCCTGCACTCTTAACTAGGGGTGGGCTAAGCTGCAGGACCCGCAGCTGTTAAGGACAGTACCTAGGCCCCTTCCACACATGCAAAATAATGCTCTTTCAATCCACTTTCATTGCACTTTGCAGCTGGATTTTACTGTGCGGAATAGCAGAATCCATTTGCGAACAATTGTGAAAGTGGATTGAAAGTGCATTATTCTGCATGTGTGGAAGGGGCCCAAGTCCCAGAGGTTAAGGAAGCATAATGTTAATAAAACGGAAGAGCTCGGAGCATGCGCTCTCGTGCACCAGCTGTACCTAACCTCCGCAGAGCTGGGCTAGGGGAAAGGGCTTCGCAGTCACTTGAGTGTGGCTTTTCTCGGAAGCTGCGAGCGCCTGGCTGACTTTGCTTTTACGTAAAGCGGGTTTTTTTTCTTTGGAGCAAAATGCAAAATCACCACGCCCAGTGATTCCACCAGCGTTTCTTAATGGAGAAGAAACCGAAGAGACGGGGGGGGGGGGAGACGCTCCAGATAAATCACACAACAAGCACAACAAGAATGACTACTTTTCAAAGGATGGTGTATTTTTTCCTATCTCTGGAGACCAGAAATAACTGCGGCTTAATATCCACATTAATACTCCAGTAAGGTTTGCATAGTTTTCGCCTCTAGCAGAAAGTCTTTAATAAATAACTAAAAGTAGTAGTAAAGCATGCCTAGGTTCTTACCAAGACGCAGTAATGAGGGAAAGTGACTTAATAAATCCATGCCTGCCAAAGAGTTGCCAAGTCTGGGTTGGAAAATTCCTGGAGATTTGGAGATGGAGCCCTCTGGAAGGCAGAATTTGGGGAGGCGGCTCAGCAGTGAAGTGATGCCATAGAGCCCACGTTCCAAAGTTGCCATTTTCTCCAGGGAGCTGATCTCTGTAGTCTGGAGTTAAGTTGTAATTCTGGGGGAACTCCAGGCCCTACTTGAAGGTTAGCAACCCTTCTGGCACTGTTAAGGACATAGTGTAAGAAAATGAAGGGGCACCCTTTTGATTAAAGGAAATCTTCAGGTAGGTTAAAGTTTTCAGAATCTTTTAGAGGAAGTTTTTATTTTGTTGAGGCAAACCTACATAGTTAAATAGACACTACTCAGTCAAATGTAAACCATTTCCATAAGATCCCATACGTATTTATTTATTTTATTTTCCATTTTCTCTCTAATGGTGACCTGCAGTGGTGCACAACATTCTCCCAGTTTCCATTTTATCCTCATAATTACCCTGAGAGGTGAATTAGATGGGCAGCATAATCCAGAGCCCTGGGATGGCCAGGGATGGCACTGCTGCACTGCCAACCTGCCACCTCCAGAGGGATTTTTGACACCTTGGGGAGGCAAAAAACAAAAAAGCCTCCCTGCTGCTGAAAAGCCCTCCATTGGACTCAATGAGTTTACTCCACCCAAAAGGGTCACATAAATCCATACTCGGGCATCCTGGGAGGCAATGCTGGGTTGGAAGCTGGTTAATGTTGGCTTCACTCCCAGCCATGCGTCCAGAACAGGGGGGTTAATGCGGCATGTCACGAGGCCACAGTAGCAGCCTGCCAATGGATTAGCCCCTCTGGTGGGGAGGGCAAATCTGCCGGCATAGGATTCCACCACCTCCACAACTGTCTTTGCCCTTCCTCCTACTGGATTATGTTGTAAGAGTGTGTGACTGACTCAGGATCACTTTATAAAGGGGATAGCATGCAAAAGCCTGTCTTTTGCTCTTTCTATTTTTAGGTCAACAGTTTTAGTGCAAATCACATCATTTAAAATTAGGAAAGGAGGGGAATGCCTGTTTTATCTTTAAACATGCAACTAAGGAGTTTCTTTATGCAATTCTTGAACATCTCATTCCTCATTTTCTCACATTTTTTTCAGCAGTCATTACAAAGTGTTATGTGAACCAGAACACAACTGAGCCAGGTTTTTATCAGTTATTTACTTAATGTCTAAAGTACCTGCACTTGTCTGTTTGCTTAAACACAGATTGGTCTTTAGGGGAAGTACACTGGTTTCTCCATGCCTGTAAAATTCCTTTTCCTGTTGCAGAAAACAAGCCAGTGGTGTGACTTTAGCTCCTGTGTTAGTGATGGCAGGAGAGAATGATGCCACCACCAATACAGATATATGTGTAGGCATTCCTTCAGTACCCGATAAGAATTACTGCCACTTCTATATCTTAGCTATTGCTCTGTTCCTTCACATTTACTGCCTCTTTAACTTCCCTTCCTTGATGATCCTCAGGATTAATGGTGACCTCTACAGCCATTTTGCTTGCAGACGCCCTTCCCACATAAAAAAGAGCCAAATCTCCCTTCAGGGAAGCCCGTCCCAAACCACACAAGTTTGACTTTATTTTACTTGCACTTCTGTTGGCATCTGAGTCTACGGCAGCAAATAATTTGTCAATCTCTTTTACTCCTGTCTTGGATTGTAATCCTTGTGGCCAAGTACTTTGTTACCTCTGTATTATCTGCAGCACCTAGCACACTGTTGGTACCCAGATGGATGTTGCCTTGTAGATTGATCTGACAATGACCTGTTTTGAAATTCTTCAGATGAAAAGCTGAATGATACATAAATTCTGATGACTAACAGGTTTTAACATGCTTACCTTTCCAAAACTCATAGGACATAGTACACATGTTGGCGGTTCATGGGATAGTATTAATAAGAACAGCAACTCATTTTTTCTAGGTCATTGTGCATTCCAAGCCTGACATCACAGAGGCTGCAGAACTGTCACTTCAGAATCTTTTGATTGTGATGCATCACTTTCCTAAAACAGTGCAGGTTTCTGTCTAAACCAGGGGTAGGGAACCTGCGGCTCTCCAGATGTTCAGGAACTACAATTCCCATCAGCCCCTACCAGCATGGCCAATTGGCCATGCTGACAGAGGCTGATGGGAATTGTAGTTCCTGAACATCTGGAGAGCCGCAGGTTCCCTACCCCTGGTCTAAACTCTGCAAACTTTTAAAGCTCAGCCTGGTTCAGTTTATTTGAATAGTGTAGTGTTTTAGTGGTTGTTATAGGACATACTTGGTTTATTAGAAAGAATCCAAGAAGGGACCACTATAATTTGGTTCTCTAGAACACAGGTCTTCAACCAGTGCATCAGTACACTTGAAAGGATACCATTAAACACCAGGTGAGTTTATAGCCAAACTAACCTAAGGTCCTCTAAAAACCCCAGTGAATATTAGAATAGTAGTAGCAGTGGGGATTTAACGTTGTACGATACTGAAAGAAGAACATGTTGGCGATGATGGATAGTTGTTGGAACATCATGGAATTTTTCCCATGGCACAGCACATGAATTTTCTGGTGATGCTATATAGGGGGAATCACAGTCTCCACAGGTAAAATGCATGAATAATCCTTTGTTTATCTAATGTAGGGTGTCAGCTATCTGGAACAAGTGGTTTCCTACCTGGTTTAGCACAAGTATGCTGTCATTTCAGCTGAGACCTCTAGAGTTGTAATTCCCAAATTTGCCCTTCCATACTCTCTTTGGGAGGAAAGGCAGCATGGTATAGCCCAATCTTGTAAGATCTCAAAAGCTAAGTAGAGTCAGTACTTGGAAGGGAGACCACCAAGGAACACTCTGCAGGGGAAGGTAATGGCAAACCACCTCTGCTTCTCACTTGGCTCGAAAGCCTTTTCGTGACACAGGTAGCCAATTTTGATGTACTCAAACGCAGAATGAAAAGTTTGTCTGAAGTTTAAAGAAACAACTAATATGGAATGAGTATATACTCACGGGCACTTTCCGAAGTTTATCCTCTTACCAGACTTTTATTTTTAATGTGTTGTCATGTGAACACCTACACCTGAAGAGAATTACACTTTAAATCTGGCTTATGGGGAGTTTGGAGAATCAGAAATTTATACTTGGATTTTGTAGCAGCTGCAGCTTGGATCAAAGACCAGACCTGTTTGGCAATATTGCTCATAAGTGACTCCATTCTGACAGTGCCAGAAAGCATTTTTGTTGCTGGCCACAGGGTATAGACCATTAGCTTTGCCAGCACAAAATCCGCTGCCACCAGAGCTGCCGCCTCCACCAGAACTGCTGCCTGGAACTGCTGCCGCACCGCCAAAAGACTTCCACCGCACATACCCCTCCACCCACTTCGGTTGGAGGAAGGAACAGGTACGGAGGGCCTGACCTGCGGGTGAAAGAGCATCACGTAATTAATTTCACACAAATTGCAGTGCACTCATTTATTATCCCCCTCAACCTAATTACTTGTTCTTTTGTTGTTAATGAAATGTATATGCAGCCTCTCTATTTTAAAAGTTGTAAAAGTTATGCAAAAGTTTAAAACATTAATGATAAAAATGACCTCAAAAGCCACTGAAATATGACAGCTTGATAAAAGTCAAAGATAGAACCATAAAAATGTCAACATCCTCATAAAAAAGGATGAAATTAAACATCTACAAAGACTATGGCCTGAATGCACATGTCATAGGAATCATTTTGAAGCTAAATAGGTTTAGGCTAGTACCTGAATAAGAGACCAGGTTCATGAAGTGCTAGCAAGTAATGTAAAAGGCTTGCTGCCTAAAGAACATGGCCTATGCTACAGATCATCAAAACCTATAAAAGAATGATATTTTTTAGAATAACCTGAAGAATAATCTAAGTAGAATTATTTGCTAGTTAATATGTGAAGTGGTTTATAATTTTTATAATATGCGAAGTGGTTTATAATTTTTAACACAGTTGTCTCCATACAAATCCTGTGAAGTTGAGAAAGAATTGCTTGATCAGAGTCATTCAGTGAGTATCCTGGGTCACATAAAACATTCAATGTGGGCTTTCCTATCCAAATTTAATATTCTAGTCACTCTACCATAGAAAATCTCAGCAATTTATTGAGAAATCAGAAAATTCTGTGAGAAGTGTTCAGTGTATGAAATATGTTGTGGACTAAATGGATCTATAGCCTGATCCAGCATAGTTCTTTTTTATATACTTTCTAATGTGGATGACACTATTAACATATTTGTGTTTCTTTTAAGGTTGCTTCTTCTAGAACTGCTGTGGCTATGGCCCTTTCCACACAGGCCACGCGAGCAGGGGTGCATTGGCACAGTCTATGCCGGTGTGCCCCCCTGGGCCACTCACATGAATGGTCCTGCTGGCCCAGCGGCTGGCAGCGCACCCTCTGCATGGGCCGTGCCGCTCCTGGTGCCCTTTTACCTCCTGCTGGCTCCTGTTGCTCTGTGGAGGCCAGGGGACATGCCCCTGTGGCCATAGAGACGCCTCTGGAGTTGGAGTGACCAGAGCTGGCGGGAGGTAAAAGGGCACACAGAGAGCGGATAGCGGCTGCCAGCTTCCACATGATGTGCGTTAAACTTGGCACCCGAAACCATCATTTTCAAAGAGATTTAGCCCATTAGACAAAGAGAAAATGCTGTTGTGGGGGGAAAACGCCTCCGTTCTGCAGCAGTGGCAGCTTTGCGACGATCTCCCCCACAATGCTGTTTTTACTGGCCGGTCTAAATGGCCCGTGTGGAATGGGCCTATGTTTGGGTTTTAACAAATCATAACAAGTCTTGGAATATGTAAATGTCCACCTACATTTGGAAAATGCTCTTTATTGCTACTACTTACTACTACTTTGCAGTCCAAGGGCATTCTTCAGAGTGGTGATCAAGGGGAATTTGCCTTGATTGCAGAAAGTTCCAGTGAAATCATCCAGATCAATTGCCCATACCATAGCACCTCCAAAATTGTTCTGCGTCAACCATTGAGCCTTTCAGGAAAGAACGTTTTTTAAAAATCAGTCTGAAGCCTACAGTAATGGAGAGATTCTGATGCATCCAAATGAATACATGTGCTTATAAAACTGGGTCCAGTTGTACCTTGATGTTGAAACTCTTGATATTGTCATACCCAAGCCACTCGTTGCCTTGGTAAGCATATGGGACATCCTGAGGCGCATCCCAAGCTTGAGTGGCTCCATTCTTCAGGAAGGTGCAGATCTGGAAGAGGAAAGATGCACATTTTCAATCACTGATCTCAATGAGTTTAGCAGGTTATAACTCTGCTTAGGATTGCTGGTCAAAACTAAAACATTTGTTTTTCAGTAACAAACATACCAGGATCTGAATTCCTCAGAGTTTATATCCAAGTTCTTACTACTTTTTTAAAGCATGATTCTTAGGCTCTGCCAGAAGATTCTGATGGTGCCCCATCTCTCCTGTTGTCTTTGCTCTAATATGAATAAGCACACTAAGAGCATATGGTGAGCCAGTATTTCTCTTCTGGGAGGACTAGAAAGCCCAAATTCTGAAAGGGCTAATACCTTAAACAGAATTATAACATTCAGTAGGAAATAGGGGATGCAGGGAAATAGAATTAAAATAATTTAGTGTGAAATACTAAGTGGGGAGGGAAAGTGGCATGGTATAAGGGTCCATACTTGGAAAGGAGACCTCTAAAGAAGATTCTGCAGAGGAAGGCAATGACAAACCACCTCTGCTTCTCACTTGCCCTGAAAGCCCCTTGCTGGGGTTGTCATAAGTCGGTTGTGACTTGAGGGCATTTTACCCCCCTGCTAATATGATGTAATTACTTGACAAGTTTGATATCACTGCATTTCAGGAAATAGTATTCTAGAAGAGAAACCATGGTGAAAAGAATATTTGGCGCTGTTTGATTTTATGATGCCATGGAGATTAATGGCATGAAATTTTGTAGAAATAGCTTATTTCATTGCATAGTAATTGCTTTAAAATTGCAGTGCTTTATGTTTTAAACATAGCACTATGAATCTGATCAACAATTAACACTAGATAAGATGAAGTTTTCTACTTTTCCTCTCTAAACAATTTGAATTCTTGTGAGGAATGAAAGGAAAGAGTAGAAAAAAAGAATGGCTAAGAAAGAGAAGGGAGAACAAAGAAGCACAGAGGTGAGAAGATCAGTCTGCGCTGTTGAAATACTTTGGTGAACAATTCTCAATGCATCATCTAAATTAATCTCTGTTTTTTTAATTTGAGAACCTCTACATCAGTGATGGCGAACCTTTTCGAGACCGAGTGCCCAAATTGCAACCCAAAACCCACTTATTTATTGCAAAGTGCGAACTCAGCAATTTAACCTGAATACTGAGGTTTTAGTCCTGCGTGCACCAGCCGCTCTGCCCTGCGCTGCTCCAGTGCCTCCATCCCACCCCACCCCACCCCTCTGCCTCCGCCCCACCCGCTCAAGCAGGGGCCAGCCTGCTCTATCCTCCAGCAAGTCCCGCTCACATTGCTCTGCACTTCTCTAGCATTTCCGCCTCCTCTGCTTCTGCCCTCCCCCACCCCCCGGGCAGCAGCCATCCAGAGCACAGGCACCAGACCTGCCAGTCAAGTCCTCCCTGCTCTCTGCGGGGCGTCGTGCCCAGTGGCCCAAGCCAGCCTAGATGTGTGTGTTTGTGGGGGGGTGCCTGCCCAGCCCGCGCCAGTGAACCCTATCGCGTGCTTGCCTGAAAGGAGCTCTGGGTGCACCACCTCTGGCACTCGTGCCATAGGTTTGCCATCACTGCTCTACATTTTTCTTCTAGTCTTATCCTGTTGAGGTCCTGTCTGTTCCATTTCTTGCTTGAGAAACATTCAGTTAACCAATGGCTTTCATATTCTCCATTTCCCCCCCTCCCCTTCTTCATCCTTACCTGACTTTTTGTGCAACTTAAAACCTGCCAGTATCCAGTACCACCTCGCCTGATAATCTCTGCAAGATTTTCCATGATGACCTGATAATTCTTTCCCCCCTTTTCTCCCCCCCGCAACTTAACAACTGATGAACATTGTGAAGAACTCAGAAACTTGCACACTGTTTTGTAATATTTTTTGTTGGTTCTACTAAAATTGATGTTATAATTTGTTGCATTCGGATTTTTCTGTGGACCAACATATCTGCCTACAATCGCTGTCTGGTTCAGTGAATAGTTTTCAAATAGAGTTGGAGACTTAGCTCTTACTAAAATTATATGTGTCTAGGTTGTACCATTTTAGACTAAATGTGGTGGGTTTGCATGTTTCATACATAAACCTACCTGCCTTCACATAAAATAGCTGCCCATCTCCTTCTGTATAAGTAGTTTATTTTTTAGTACAGAGGAACATTCAACTATGTGAGCCCTTTCCTGAATTCTGAAGGATGGAGCCTGGACACAATTTTGCAACATTAGTGGACAAAAGGCCATAGCTATGCAGGACATTCCAACTGTGGTATATCATTATCACATGAAGGACAATTCCCATAGATTTTACTGGAAGGTTAAATTCTTGCCACATGATGATTATATCTGTTTTTGACTATACAGAAAAGCTATGTTACACATACCTCATAGTAAGCCCAGAACCCAGACTGTCTTGTGTATGGTCCAGCAGGCCCTGGCCCAGAAGTTGGAGCACCAACAGCAGTGTTGGATGGGTTGCTGAGCACAAATGTGTGTCCATAAGTTGGGAATCCAACAATGAGCTTCTCTGCTGGGGCACCACTGTTCTTCCAGTAGTTCATGGCATAGTCCTATAAGGAAAAAAAATAGAGTTTTTCCAAAGAAATGTGGATGAAAGTTTTATTGACTTGTGCTAATTAATTATTTTATCAGGAGTTCTTGGATCAGTTTGATCTGCTTTGTTGAGGCAAATTTTGCTAAACTGTAAGTGACCAGATTTTCAAAATATACTTACAACATTGAAGTAGATGTTGCTTCCAGTGTCAGCAGGTCCTTTATACAGGGGACTGTTTTCTCCAGTGTATCCTTCCCAGGAGCCATGGAAGTCATAGGTCATCACATGGAAGTAGTCTAGATACCTGGAGGAGAAGAGTTACCACGATGGCATTCAGTTTTTGTATGACTACTAGTTTTCTATACTGTTGGACTAACCATCATAACAGTGGTATAAATAGTTTATTTGTAGCATGTAGTTGGGCAGCCCCATCTAAAGCCCTTGAGTGAGGGATGTGGCACTGTTGTGGCATCTCCCCACCACCTCCAAGAGGACTTTCCAGTGGTTTGGGGAGCAAAACATGCAAACCCTCCTGCTACCTGAAAGCCCTCCATAGGACTTACAGTAAGTTCAAAGGCCAGGACGCTGTGCTCCCAGCCCTAAATCCCAGGATGCCAGTATGGAGGGGTGTGTGTTTGCAGGCTGGGGTGTTCCCAGGGATGAAGTCAACTAATGTTGGTTCCATCCCTGGGAAAACCCCAATCTACTGACCCCGCATGCTGGCATCCAATTGGGATACCAGTGCAGCCACGCCATGGCCCAGACTTTTGAGTTTTGTGGTGACAGGGCTGAGGGGCAGGCGGCCACCAGTGTGTCTGCCTTTTCCACCAGGGTAAGTGCCCCAGAAAGGGTAAATGCACCAATGGAAGGCTGCACCTTTCCAATGAACCAATGTGTTACAGTGAGATGTGTAATGTCCTTGGCTAGTCTAATACTTCTTACACATCAGGTAATGCTACCTATTAAAACTCTCAGGAGAGACTCTTTGCAAGATTTTCTGGTTCTACAGGGTGTGGTTTTACAATACCTCATCTTTTCCTTCTCTCTTTTTGTTCTGTGTATTTAGCTGTCCTCTCCCTAAAATATCCAGACACTGAGAAGGTCCAGCTATTGGGGAAGTTTGCAATAGGCAGGTCAAACTCAACCATCTTTGCTGCTCTGCCATGCCTGATAATGAGATCTTTGTCATTAAAGTGCCCCTTTCTAGCTTTTAGCAAACCTTGTTTTTCACCAGCCCAACTCATATTTCGTTTTTTGATTCCTTCTCTAATGTCAGCTACCCCTCAACACTGCCCGTTGCCAGTCCTTTCCTTTCTTCCCTACAGCATCAGCTTCCGCACCAGTTCTCCCCAGAGCATGTCACGCAGGAAGTCCCACAGTCTACTGCTAGAACAAAAAGGCTGCTTGAACTATAGCTGTAAGCATCTACCTGTGGGCACTCATCAGCCTATCTAATATTGTAATACTCACTGGCCGAGCTCAGGAATCTGATAGCCTGATTCAATGTTGGAAAGTCCAGCAGCCACAGCAGCAGTGACCATGAGCCTGGGCTGGTTTGTCTGACTGGCCTCCTGCTCAAAGGCCTCCCGCATTTCCTATAAAATGGAAGCAGTGTTGAAGAATATTATTTCTATACAGCTGAACATTTTCCTCCTGCTAAACAAGTGAACAAGAAATTTCTAATATCTGACAGTAGTAAATCTGCCCATATTTTCCAGTATCCAAGTGCTGGAGTTCAGATTTCTTCCTAATGCAAATCCACAAGGAAACCTCAGTTATTTTAATATCTATGAATCATATTCCAAAATATACATTTGAAATATTATGAGGCATTGTCAGATTTTATGATGAAAGACTTGTTGAAGTCCATAACGGATGCCTGGGAGAATATTTAACTTCATGCAGCAGACATCTATGCATTTTAAGAAGGTGCTTTTAAAAGCCTGCAAAGGGAAGAGGGAATGTTGTTTGTGAAATACAAAGCTAAATACCTGCTGGGCACAGGTAAACTAGTGGAGATTTTGACATCCTATCCAATAAGTTTTTTTCTCTCTATTGGTGATTTTTTAAAATTGACCAGCTTAATTTTTTTCATTAATGAACTTTCAGAAGAGCTGATCATTTGCAGGAGAATCCACAAATCAAAAGATCCATAGATAAATAATGTAGTTGATTCATATTAATGACGGGTTTTAAGAGGTACTGCAAGTGTTTCACCAGCTAAGCAACATTACTCTGGATTTAGCTAATCATAAATGTTGCCACTTGTTAAAATGAAATTATGATGCTACTTTACCTTAACTAGAACAGTAAAGAGGGACTTATCCTGAGCAGTGCTGCCTCGGGAACCTGGGTACTCCCAGTCGAAATCCAGCCCATCAAATTCATACTGACGTAGGAATTTGATTACTGAGGTGATAAAAGTCTGGCGAGTCTGAGAAGTGGAAACCATTGCTGTAAATCTAGTCAAGAACAAAAGAAGAGGAAATTTAGAAGCAGTTCTGATAGCCATAATTTACTCCCCTCTATTATAGAACGTATCTTGATGGCCGTTTCCCCACTTACAAAATGGTGGACGATATGCTGCAATTTCCTTTGCTGCAGGACCTTTTGAGCACTGGCTCATGGTCTCCACTGCAGCTTCTGCCCCCTTGTTCAAATGAATGCTGCAGCCATGCAGCCTCTACACAGGACTCCCCGCGATCCACTCGGGGGCTATCCTGATTGGCTGCTGGGCTGCTCTGGGGCGGGATTTTTTTCAATGTTCTGAAGGACAAATCCACGGCTCCTCGCTTTGCCAAGGAATCCACTGTTTTGAGCACCGTTTTGAGCACTCAAATTTGAGCACTCAAAACGATGTGGAGATGTGGATTTTTAGCATTAAATTTTTTTTAAAGAAAACCCAGGCTGCGTGCACACCCCGCCGTTGTCTAATTGGACAGATGGATCTACGTCATCAGCAACGGCGGGAAACTTAAACCCGGAGTCACCCTCCGGGCTTCCCCACTCCCCCGCGCGCCCCCGTGCTCGGTGCGGGGTTTTCAAAAAGGTGCTCGGCCATCCAGCAACAGAAATGATGTGCGCAAAGGAGAAAGGAGAGTGGCAGAATCGAGGTCGCTGCGTTGTCGCCGCTGGGGTAGTGGGGAATGCAGCAGGCCCTCAGATTATTTGCCGCAAGTACCACGCAACAAAAGGTGAGTGGGGAAACGGCCTTTGTTGAATATATCACAAAGAAAAAAAATGTCAGACTTAATTTAAAAAGAGTCAAAGGACTCAGCCCCAAAAATTCTGAACACAGTTCTAATATGTATAGCAGAGGCCTTGTGGACTGTTGCCAAATATCTAAACCCCTAGAAAGCTCAAGTCCGTAAGCCAATTCCCAGAAGGAAGAATTTCACCATACAAAAAAAAAATGGATTAGGGCTTACGGTGCAGTTCCAAAATTCCAACCTCCAATAGCCAAGAGAGTCTTCAGTTGGGAATTCCTGTGAGGAGACAATGAGGAGAAGTTCAGCACAATTCTGTGCTTGGTAAGCATCTTTTGTCATAATAGCTACTTTCCTGAGTCAGAAGGGGAATTGCGCAGACATGCTCTCCGCCGCGTATCTGTTTTGCTTTTAAAAGCTTCTATATTGTTGAATCAGCCAAGCTATACACTGCATATTAGAGATGTCAACTGAGAGATTTTAGGCTGCTACTGGCAAAGCACAGATTTGACGGAGGTTTATGTTGGATCAGAATCTCAGGGTTTCTGTTGCATACAGTTTCTACTGTCTTATCCACTTATATGTCAGTGTTGCAATCTGATCTTTCATAAAAATCATGTAGCTCAGCTGCTGTCTTTGGATGTAGAACACAAATGCAGTAGGGACTCTGTACATGAAGAAATTCTATGCTCTCTCTTTATTGTGTGTATGCTGCAATTACTTTCTTTTGACTTCAAAACATTGGAAGGATCCATGGTTGCTTCCTTCCATGTGTAATTTCAGGATACCAGCATGAAACCTTAACATTTTCAGAGTGCCTCTGGTGAACCAACATCTAATCAAAATTGTAATAAGATAAGCCAGCAATGTCTTAACATTAAGCTACTTACTGGTTCTTCAGTCCATTGAAAGATTGGTAAAGGGAATATCCTATTTCCATTCAATGGTGACGATATGTTGTTCTTCGCTGCCAGCAAATGCGCGCCAGATCAGGTTGGGTAGATTTTGCAGGCATGGGTCGATGTTGTCAGGCTTGAATTTCCCAAGGCCTGGTCTGTATTGGGCCCAGTTGGTGAAGTAGCATGTCAGCTGGTAGGAAAAGCCTACATCCAAGAGAGAGATTGAGATAGTAGATTTGATGTCATAAACTACAGTGGTCCCTTCTTTCAAATCCCCTGTTCTTAGTCTGAGGTCTTGAACAACAAAACCATAAAACTTAAATAAGACCCATATGTAAAACCACCTCCTTTGATTCTTCTCTGCAGCCTCTAAAAATCAAGCAACAAAATGAGCATGTAGAGAGGCAGAGTCTTCTAAGAAGAACTGAACCTTTGGCGCTAAAGTTGCTCAAGAAAACATGGTCCATTTGTTAAGTCATGGTTCAATCCATTTTAGCCTCAGTTGGGACATGTAAGGCATAGATCTTACCACCTGTTGACAAAAAACTAATAGGTTGGAAATTCTGAGTGTTACCCTTATCTCCAGCTTCATAGATAGGAACAATTATGCTGGAATGCCTTTTGGGGGGACCACAAATTTACTTAGGTAAAAATGTTAGCCAAAAAAGGCACTCACAAGGTCATATTATTAAGAATAAATTCTGCCAGGATGTCATTGGGATCTGTAGTCTTCTGAGTACGGAGACCTTTAACAAGGTTCATTATCTCTGAACACAGAACTGGTCCATGAAAATACATTTTCTTTGAATATGAACAACCAAGTTTTACTTGGCTACTCTTAGGCAGTTCAGTGATAGGTTTGTGATTCCTGCAGAGTTTGTCATTTGGCAGAGCCGATTTGTGGTGATCCCTTTAACATGGGTTCAGTTTGCAACTTAAATCCACAGTTTTAGTAGCCCCAACCACAGTACAAGACTGCTCAGTATAGATCTAATGGTGGTACAGTGACTGAGTGTGAACTGAATTGTGTGCTAAACAGTGGCGTATCTAGGGGGACGGGGGGTCATTTGACCCAGCATCAGCCTGGGTCATGTAAGGGGTACATTTTGGCTACACTTCCCCCTGCGTTCACGTCTGACTGAACTTCCCCCCGCTGCCACAAAAAAGCCTTCTCCCCAGGGCATGCTTCTGACCCCCTCACCAGCTCCTCTCGCCCAGACTTTCAGGGGACTTTCCAAAGGTGTGCACCCTATCACGCCTGTGCTTCCCCAGCTGAAGAGGAGAAGAAGGTGGCCACCTGGTTGCTTTTTTGGCCCCACAGCCCATCAACAAAGGAAGCCCCAGCAGCAGGTGAGGTCTGGTAGGATGAGGTGACCCAAAGTGTAAGCTGGTGGGGTGAGGCTGCTTGTTTGTTTGCCTGCCTGCCTGCCCAGCACACCTTGGAGCAAGCCATAGGCACATTGAGCATATGCAGAATGCAGCCTCGGGCCTGGGGGCAGTGACAGCAGAAGAGTCAGCAGGGGGAGTGGGGGGACAGGGAGTTCCGTGGGCCTCTGGGTCCCACATTTTGTAGCAGTACGCCACTATCGTTGCTTTCAAGCAGTCGATACCCTCTTCAGCACAACCGTGTGGAGACTTGCCTCAAGTGCATTTTGCGCATACCCGTACAGTCAGAATGGAGTCTGAGCTGCTGAATGATTGAATTCTGCAGAGATATAATGTAGATACTGATCAGCAACTTTGGATGGTGAAATACTGCATCTGTTCTGCATAGGCTGTGCATAGTAATCTTGGGAGGATCAGAATTTTAAAATAACTCTGTGCAGTAAAGGTGGAAGACTGCAACTGTAGGGCTTGTAAAGATGCAACGGGGCAACCCCCTAACAATTCTATAAAGTACCTCTCCACAGCTAGAGAAGGAAATATCTTAAAATAATCATCTTAATTTTTGTACTCTCTTTGGAAAAGGCAAATATACAATATCATAAGGTGTAGTTATTTTAGTTATTTTTATTCTCCTGAGGTAGCTCTATGTTGGCATAGAAGATGCCCAAGTTCATCCACTGAATCCATTGCTTATATTCCCACCCATTACTTACCCAGCTGAGCATTCAGCAAAAGCACCAAACCTATGAATAAAATAAAAGAATAATCCTTTGAAATAAAAAGGAGCACATGCATTAGAGACACAAATGCATTCAAATAAATTTTGAGCCTAATGTGTTTTACATTGGATGATAATTTCTTGAGCTTTCATGCAAGAAAATCGAAGGTATAATGGATGTACCTACTGAGTAAACACATTCAGTGTTCTACATTTTTTGGGATCTAAGTTCATTTTACATTACAATCTTTGCCTCAGTTTCTAGATGTTCTACATCATACCCAAACTCCTGATGGTTGCCAGAGGTGTTAATTGCGTCCCATCAAGAACTGGGAGGTGACCATCACCTTGGGTCTCCTCGACCCAGTCACAAGACCGCCATCTTTGCTGGATTTAACTTTGCAACTTCATGTCACATGTCCTTTTTATTCTGATGTTCTTCAAAAATCCCTTGGGATTCTAGGGAACTGCACTGTCTATTATCCCATCAACAGAGTGCTTAAGAATGGTGTTATATAGTTCATATTCCAATAATATTATACACAAATATCAAGTAGTAAGTATAGTCTTACCTGTAAGGAAGATCAGCTTGGCCATGGTTAATTCGTGTACCACTGCTCCATAATCTGCCACTGTCTTTTATAGAGTGAGCTTTCTTCTTTTACTGCTTGGTTCCTTATCAGTAAAGATAACCACACAGGTTATTTAAACAAACCTAATTGGTAGGTAATGGATAAATAAATGGATATTTCCATCTCACCTTTGTAATGTGCCATTTTCTCTCATTCAGTGGATCTAAATAACACTGCTAAAGGAATATCCTCAAGATAAGAGCCAGTTTGGGAATGTGTGTGTTCTAAGAGGTAATAGTGGCTATTGTGTTTTTAGCAATTTTATCAGTATTTGTATTGCTGTATAAATGCGGGTTTCAAAATATACCTTTGTTTAACATTAGTGGAGAGAAAAGCTGTAGATAACTTTATCTGCAAGAGAATTTTGAAGGAGAGGGGACCAAAGAACATTTATGTACCTGTCATGCTGATGCTAGCATTCATTGTGCCAACTTCTGATGGGTTACAGTTTGAAGTTCTTTGTTTAGCCACAGCTCATGTTGGATTCAACTAGCCTTGGCATGTGGAAATGTTCACAGCCTAATTTGTGAAATTTTGAAGGAAAGGGCTGTTTGCTATAGATTTCAATGAGGGCTGATTAAAAACTTCCATGATGATTTTGAGTGAAGAACTGAAACTCAAAAGCCATTTATAAGTAGAGGATTAACTTCATGCATTTGTTGCTTTTATAATACAGGTGGTGAACCCGTTAGAGTACTTGAATTTTAAGTTCACTCACAGATTCTTAAAATGTTATGTGAAATAAACATGTGAAATAAATTACTATGAAACTGGTTTGTGTGAGTGTCAATTGCCATCAAATTGCTTCGGACTAATAGTGACCCTATGAATGAATAACCTTCCAAATGTCCTATTTTTAGCAGCCTTGCTTAGCTCTTGTAAACTGAGGACTGTAATGGCGACCCTTATATCCCGGGCTAGGGAGAGATATTAACCCACCGCTAGCCACCAATTGTAACAGGACGGGTAGCCTACAATCAAGGTTCCCACTAAACTGACCAGTGGGGTTTCCTTTGCCACCCAAAATATCCCAGGCTAGTGTTCAGGGATCTTCTTTTTACTCTGCTGCCACCATTAAAGGGAAGGAACTAGGAATACCAAAACTGCTGCTGGCTGCCAAATGTATAAAGGATCCCACCTCACATTCGCTCTTGGTCACCGGGGGGGAATGTCGCTGGAGTCCATATATACAAGAAAATGGAGGGAACTCAAAATTGGCTGGGATTCTAGTCTCTCAGACAGGCACTCTTCAACCTCTCACACACAAATGTAGGCTGGCATGAGGGTAACTTGAACACAATGAATTAAATTTATTTTGAAAACAAAAGTTGGTTTCAGAGAGTTATTTTCACTTAAAAGTTACAGAGCTTCAGATATTATTTAGGTTTCACGCACACACACACACAGACACACACAGGTGTCTCTTCAGGAATGATTATGCTTTTATACACTTTGCTTTTCCTCACAGACGGACACTAGTCCTTTCTGATCCACAACCCACTGAATACACACACACACACACACACACACACCCAGTCTATGCCCTGTGAGATTCTGGCATACAAAGCCTCCCTCTCTCACACTGCTCCCAAACTGGCCTCACTGCCACTGGATCGGGCCTTCCCAAGACTGGTGATGTACAGGGGCTGGACAGACTCCTAGGTCTGGTCAGTGTCTACTGACAAGCCTCTGGCCAGCGCTTCGCTCTGCACCAAAAAGCCAGCGCCTTCCTTCCTCTCACAAGCTTCCTTTGCTTGAGAAGGAGAGTCACTAGAATCCTGCCAGCTATCTGAGCTGGACCAGAATTCCTTTACACCAGAGACAGAGTGAGAGACGCTTCACTCCACAGGACTCTGCTCTCAAGCTGAACAGGCAAACTGTTGGGCTCTTCTGGAACTCCAAACAAAGAACTGTCTGACAGGTTCTCTCTGTCTTTCTGTTTATCTAGCAGCGTTTTAGCGCCCCCTTACATTGGCCAGGGGCAAACAGTGCCTTCCATCGACCAATCACCTTGCTTTTATTTAAATTAGGGCCTGCTGCCTTACTTTTACTGTCACCCAGGCCTCTTTAAGCAGGCCTGTTTCACACCAGCCGTTCAGGGTGGGGCAAGTCCGTTACAAGGGTCATGGCTACCTTGATTGAGTCAATCCATCTCATGTTTGGTCTTCTTTTCCTGCTGCCTTCAACCTTTACCAGTATTATTGTCTTTTCTGGTGATGCTTGTCTTCTCATAGTGTGACCAAAATATGATAGCATCGGTTTAGTCATTTTAGCTTATAGGGAATATTCATTCTTGATATTATCTAGAACCCATTTATTTGTCTTTTTGGCAGTCTTTGGTATCTTCTCTAACACTACATTTCAAACGATTCAACTTTCTTCCTGTCAGCTTTCTTCATTGTCCAACTTTCACACCCATACATAGTAAAGGGGAATACTATGGTATGGATTATCTTGATCAAGATAATCAGTGAAAGATCCTTAAACTTAAGAATCTTTTATACCTCCTTCACAGGTGCCCTTCTCATTCTCAGTTTCCTTCTAATTTTGTGGTTGCCATCTCCCTTTTGGCTGATGATGCAGCCGAGGAACAGAAAATCTTGAACAATTTCCATCTCTTCACTGTCAACCTTAAAGTTGTACAAATCCCCAGTAATCACTACTTTTGTGTTCTAGATGTTCAACAGTACTCTTGCTTTGGCACTTTCTTCTTTAACCTTCCGCCTAGTGAGAGTAGTTAAGAGTAGTGGACTCTAATCTGGAGAACCAGGTTTGATTTCCTACTCCTCCACATGAGCAGCAGGCTCTTACCTGGTGAACTGGATTTATTTCCCCACTCCTACATTCCTACTGGCTGACCTTGGGCTATTCACATTCAGAATTCTCTCAGTCTTATCTACCTCACAAGGTGCCTGTTGTAGAAGGAACAATGGAAAGGAGTTTGTAAGCCACCTTGAGTCTCCTTACAGGACAGAAAGGCAGGGTATAAATCCAAACTCCTCTTCTTCATCATCAGAACTCATTCCAAGTCTTTACTGTTAATATTTCTTTCACTAATTTTCACTCCACCTTCATTTAAATCCAGTCCAGCTTTCCTTATGATATGTTCTGCAAACAGATTGAAGAGATGGGAATAAAAAACATCCTCGTCTGACATCTTTGCCAACTGGAAACAATTCTGTTTCTCCATATTCTATCAGTCATTCAGTCAGAACTTTTATTGGAGTAAAAGGATGATGCACAAATTTATGAAGTGTTCCTTATTCTATCCTAACAGTAGCTTCTTGTTCAGAGTGCAGATTGTGCATCAAAGCAATCAGACATTGTGACACCTCCATTTCTTTCAAAACCAACCATGCCTTTCCATTATCCACACAGTCAAAATCTTTGCTGTAATCTATGAAACACAAGCTGATTTTCTTCTGAAATTCTTTTTTATGCTCCAGTAAGTACCTTAAATTTAAAATGTGATCTTTTGTGCATCTTCCTTTTCTAAACCCAGCTTGAACATCTGGCATTTCTCATTCCATATAAAGTAAGTCTTTGCTGTTCAATTTTGAGCATCCCTTTACTTGCTTCTGAAGTTAATGTGGTGGTCTGATAGTTGCTGTAATCTTTGATGTTTTAGGAATTAAAATGTAGATGAAAGAGTTTTCAATCTGTGGGGCATTGTTGGCATATAACTCTATTGATATCCCACTTACTCCTGGTGATTTGTTCCTCCTAATTGCTCTTAGTGCAGCTTTTACTTCACTTTCTAAAAGTGTAGGTTCTTCAAAAGATTCTTCTTAGAAAGAATCTATTATCCCATCTCTTTTGTACAGTTCTTCAGTGTATTGTTTCCATCTTTTTTTATTTTGTCCAATTAATGTTGATCTTTCTGTGTTGATCTTGCCTAAGTGTGCTTTAAATTTCACTTGACAAAGTCTAAATTCCCTATAGCATTGCTTTGAGCTTTGCTGACAAACACAGTTCCCCTCACCACATCAAGGTGTGTGTCCAAGAGGGGAAGTGAAATGGATAGGAGATGCAAATGATTACAAATATAATTATCTGGAATATGAGGTCCTGTATTGACATATACTCTGATTTAGGAGAACATCTGCTTCCAGACTATTGCAGGATTCAGTCAAAGATGTTTTCCCCAGGTTTCTGTTTTGAAAACATATATGTAATGCTAAACTATTCTTTCTTGAATCTAGGATTATGAAGTCAAAAGGACTAATAATGTTGTTCCAAAAATATCCAACAGCATTTAAGTTCTGCATTTAAATCTGTGAGTTATCCAGTGCAGCCAAGTCGCTTCTCAATGTAAGATAGTGTCTGAAAGAAAGAACTCTGTATCCACTGGATCCCATGCCATGGTGTTATTGCACAGAAAGGGCCTTGGTCAGTGCTTGCTGGTGTCAGGCTTGCCATTCCATCTGAAACCTCTATCAGAATGTCAATACAGTAAAAAGCAAGATAGAATCTTAATACTGTTTTCTTTTCCAGATAGCCTAAGTTACACAAATGATTCCTTATAGCAATTCTGACATGGAGATAGCCTTTGATTATATGAACTTTATATAACCCAACATATATGATGAATGTACAGGTGCCCACTTCTCGGTGCTTACACATGTAGGAATGGTTCTGCATCTGCTTTGCTTGCAGAAGATCCTACATTCAATCTCTAGCATCTCCAGTTAAGGAGATCAGAGAGTAGGTATTGAGAAAGACCTCAGTTTGAGATTTGGAAGGCTGCTGCCAGTTGGAGTAGACACTGCTGACCTTGATAGACAAATGGGTTGACTTGGTACAAATCCACTTCATGCGGTACTGTGAGAAGAGTATTGTGTGAATCAGCCATTGTGTTGACATATTTGGCTCTGGCAGAACCCTTGGAGAGTTTAAAATACTGTGAAGGTTTACTTAGTTTAAATATTCCCCCAAGCAAAAGCCACATGGAAAGTTAGCATTTTCAGAAGGAATGATTTTTGTCAAGAAGTTCCTCTAACCAAGGGAAACTCCTCGTAACCAAAACTCCAACCCTGCCCCAAAGTTGAAACAAAGCAGTCAAACAGCCCTGTATGGTAGACTTAATTGCTTAACCAGTAGTGTGAAACCCAAGTGATCCACTGAATTTGTATTGAAACCACAAAAGAGCAATTAAATGCTGGTGAAAAGTTTATTATGCAGAATGCAAGAATTTAGACAGAACTCACTTAAATAGTCTCAACAGGAGACCTTGTCTTACACACAGCAAAAGCAAACAAATGGTAAGGTTTTTTTCAATAGTTACCAGCCCAGCACATCCAGGCTTCATAGCCAGCTTCATACAGCTCACAGCCCCCAACTCTCCAGTCCAGGAGACGACCGGGTGACCCTGAAATCCTGTTATAAGGCTTTGCAGAGCACACTGATTGCAGGTACAATCCCACTTTATCAGGAAATCCCACATGGGGTGAGAGGCCAGGGCCAATTATGTCAGCTACTCAATCTAGGTAGACTTGCTGATGACATTGACTTAAGATTCCCCTTCCCTCATGTCTTGGCAGAAGTAGGAATGTTTCCTAAAAGGCTAAATGGTCCATCTCCCTTATACTGCAATGACCAAGTGATTTACATTATATGACTTGGAACAAAGACAACAGAGCGGAGTAAGAAACCTGGACATGTTCCTCGCACCTGCATGGCTTATCACATCTGACAATGGGGTGAAAATCCATGATGTAGCAGAGAGGCTGACAAGACTTGTCAAGCCTTCCTTTTGATCCATGTGGGAACCAATGAAACTGTTAGACATAGCTTTCAGGATATCACAAGGGTTTATGAGGCTCTGGGTAGGAAGCTGAAAGACCTTGATGCACAGGTTGTCACCTCTTCTGTCCCCCAGTTGACAGACACTGCTCAGGAAGGGAGAGAAGAATAATGGAGATGAATAACTGGCTTTGCAGGTGGAACTGCTGAGAATGTTTTGGCTTCTTGAACCATGGTCTGCAGTTTCATGATGATGACTTCTGGCAAGGGATGGGTTGCACCTCACAGTAGTTGGTAGAAACATCAGGCATACAAACTTAATCACTAAGGCATTAAACTGAGTTATGTGAGGGAGGGAGACAGTATTCTTGAGGGCAGGAGTTTATTCAGTGCTGGACAGTGCTGGACAATAGTCCAAATGTTATAGAGGCAACTGAGCAAATAGTTCAAGAACCCGAGGCCCTTTCCGCACGGGCCAATAACAGCGCCCTAGGGACGGCAAGAACGCCATCCCTAGGGACCTGTTCGCATGGGGGGCACAGCTGCATCGCAGCAGCGCCGCCCTCGCTCCCCCCCCCGCTGTTTCCCAACCTTGCTTCCCGAGAGAGATTTTCTGGAAACAGTGGCTTCCAGCTGCGGCCGTTCCCCCCTGCCTTTCCTGAACGACGTACCTTCCCTGCAACCTTCCGGCGACTCCAGAGCTGTCGCGCAGGGCAGGGGGGGGGGGTGTCCAGTGGTGGGATCCAAAATTTTTAGTAACAGATTTCCATGTTGGGATTCAAACAGTAGTGCCAATGGGACTGGGCGGGGCATGGAGGGGGCGTGGCTGGGCATCCGTGGCGGGGCATTAATAATTTCTCTGTTACTGTAAAAACTCTTACTGTAAAAAAAAAAAAATTTTCCTAATAATTTCCTACAGCTGGTTGTCTTTCTGCTGTCCCATGAATTTAAACTCATTATATGCAGAGTCCCTGTGTCAATACCTGCCAGCAAGAAACAACTACTTCTCCTCTAATTGACTGCATGTCAAATACTTAATACTTTCAAATACTTAATTTTGTTTCTAGAAATCAAAAGAAGGATACTTTCCTTAAACAAGGAACTTTACCATATTTCTAAAACATGTTTTTAAACTGCTCAACAGGGAGAATTATCCCGTTTCCTACCTTCGCTAACCAGCCACATAGTAAACAACAGGACTTTATGATTTTTGGACCTAATGGAATTTCTAACAGAAAAGCAGACCCAATTAGTAACCCCCTCTCGGCACACCCGATTTACACCCAATTAGTAACCCACTCTTGGGAACTGGTGAGAACCTGCTGGATCCCACCTCTGGGCATGTCCCCTGGCCTGGGCGACGCGGCAGAAGGTCGCAGGGAAGGTACGTTGTTCAGCGCTGCACTGTCTTCCCTGCCCCTACCAGGACCGTTCATGTGAATGGTCCAGGGGTGTGTGTGTTGGCGTTGTATACGCCATGCGCACCTAAAAAATGCGTGGCACAACGAGGAGGCAGACTCCGGTAGGAGAGAAAACCCCCCTGAAAAAAGCAGCTAGGGAAGATGATTCATGGTCTTAGATGTCTCTACAAAAATGCACAAAGCATGGGAAAAAAACAAACTTGAACTCAACACAGTAAAGCAAATATGATATAACAGGCATCACCAAAACCTGTTGGGATGAGTCTCACGATTGGAATGTAATAATTGAGGAGTATAACCTATTTCAGAGAAATAGACCTACAAGGAAATGAGGAGAAGTAGCACTATATGTCAGGGATGATTATACCTGTGAGGAAATTCATGATTTAACTCCTAGATCCCAGATTGAATGCATCTAGGTGAAAATTAAGCATGAGACAAACAACAGTGATATCTTTGTGGGAGTCTATTACTGATTCTCAATCCAGACTGAAGGCTTGGATGACACCTTCTTGGAACAAATGACCAAACTTCCAGAAAGAAGAAATGGAATAGTTATGAGAGATTTCAGTTATCTTGATATTTGTTGGAAGTCAAATTCTGCCAAAACTATAAAGTCCAACAAATTCTACCCTTCCCTTTCTGATAGTTTCATTGTCCAGAAGGTGGAAGAAACACAGAGCACATTGCACTGGGTGCATGCCTGGGGTGTGTGTGGAAAATTACCCCCTGTGGTGCTCCCCCCACACTTACCTTAATTTAGACTAAAAGTGCAGGCTGGAAAAACCAGCCTGTTCACTTGAGGCTGAAAACAGCCTGGTGGGAACTACACTTCCCAGGAGACCTTGCGAGCCCCCAGGTCTCATGGGAAGTGTAGTTCTGGAGAGTCAACCCTGGCTCTCAAGGTAGAGACGAACCGCTTTTTCCAGTCTGCACTCCAGAAACACTGAACTAAGGTAAGTGTGTGTGTGTGTGTGTGTGTGGGGGGGGGGGGGATAAAATGCACAGTGCGCACCGGGCGCAGTATGGCCCAACTACCCCTCTGACAAGAAGGGGCCCAGCTATTTTAGATCTGATCCTAACCAACAGTGATGATCTGGTTTATGATCTGTAAAGGGTGGGATCAGTGGTGGGATTCAAATAATTTAACAACTGGTTTTTTACAAGCACCATTTTAACAACTGGTTCTGCTGGAGTGGTGTGAACCTGCTGAATCCCACCATTGGGTAGGATCCTTAGGTGGGAGTGACCATGTTCTCCGAAAGTTTGTTATACAGCGGAAAGAGAAAGGCAGGCTTAGTCAGACACACATTCTAGTCTTTAAGAAAGCTGATTTCTGTAACTATAGGGAACTACTGGGCATGATCCTGTGGTTAAGAATACCACAAGAGAAAGGAGTGTATGAGGAATGGGAGTCTCTTAAAAGTGAGATATTGAAGGCACAATTTCAAATAGTTCCAATGATGAGGAAAAATGGGAGGCATCTAAAGAAATTGGGATGGATATCTAAAGAACTTTCAACTGAGCTAAGATTTAAAAGGGACATGTACAAAAAATGGAAAAAAAAGAGGAACACTAAAGAAGAATTCAAACAAATGGACAGCACACATCCGAAGAAAGTCAGAAAAACTAAAGTGCAGAATGAGCGCAGGCTTGCAAGAGAAGTTAAAAACAATAAAAAGGGGTTTTTTTGGTAATGTCTGTAGCAAAAGGAAGAACAAGGAAATGGTAGGATCACTGTGTGGAAAAAATGGCGAAATGCTAAACAGGGGATGGAGAAAAGGCAAAACTACTCAATGTCTTCTTCTTCTTGGTCTTCTCCCAAAAGAAAAATAGTGCTCAACCTGGGGAAAATGGAGAAGATGATGCAGTTAAAAAAATCCAGCACAGAATAGATAAAGAAGTAGTGCTGGAATGCCTGGCTACTCTGAAAGAATTCAAGTCTTCAGGGACTTGAACTATATCCAAGGATTTGAACTATATCCAAGGGAATTAAAAGAACTGGCAGAAGTTATCTCAGGGCCAGTGGCAATAATCTTTGAGAATTCCTGCAGAACAGGAGAAGTTCCAGAAGACTGGATGAGGGACTTTGAAATACTGAGACTCTCACCAAAAGAAGGGGAAAAAAAGGAGTCCCAAACAAGTAATGCTTGCGATCAGCCTGATGCAGCTACAATGTGCCAGAAAAAAACTAGAGCAAATCATTAAACAAACAGCCTGTAAGCACTTAGAAGTGAATCCCGTGATCAGTAAAAATCAGCATGAATTTCTCAAAAACAAGTCACGCCATACTAATCCTCTTTTTTTTGATACAGTAACAATCGTGGTAAATGAAGGGAATGCTGTGGATGTAACGTACCTTGATTTCAGTAAGGTCTTTGACAAGGTGCCCCATGATATTCTTGCAAGCAAGCTAGTAAAATACAGGCTTGACAATGCTACCATTAGATGGATTTGTAATTGGTTGACCAACTGAACTTGAAGGGTGCTCACCAATAGCTCATTTTCATCCTGGAGACAAGTGACTAGGGGATGCCACAAACAGTGGCATATGGCCCTAGGGACAGGGGGTACCCTCTGTCCCTGGGTGCCACTAATTTGGTCACATGGGGGTGCAAAATTGCCCCCCACATGACCAGGAAGATAGCCCTTGGCCCTGCCCATGTCATAATTGATGGGGGCGGGGCCTCGCCCCCCCTCCTGGCTCCCGGCTCCCAGCCGGAAGCTGGCAGCCCCTTCTGCCCTCCCCTCTGTGGAGAGCAGGAGCAACTGAGGCTCTGTCCTAGTCTCCTTTGCTTTTATAAGCACAAAGGAGGGGCTGCGGTGTGTGACCACACTTCCAAGTAGCAGAGCCTCGCCCCCATGATTATAAAAGCAAAGGAGACAAGGAGGGAGCCTTCCCTCTGGGGAGAGCAAAAGGGACTGCTGGCTGCTGGCTGAGAGTCGGGAGGGGTGGGTGGGGCAGGGCTTGGGGGGCAGTGTTCTCTGATTTCCTTGGCCCCGCCCCTTCAATTGCTACTCTTTAAAAAAAGATTTTTAAAAAGAACCACCAGTTTGGTGGTTTTTGAATACCTTGGGATAAAGGAAATATCCCGAGGCAAACCCACTTTATGACTGGGAACTGTGCAGAATTCTTGGCTGCACAAGGATATTTTTCTTGCTCAACCCAGCATATTTTGACCGTGCAGAAGCAACCATAGTTGAAGATAGAAAACACTTTGCTTGTATTAGCTAGCTCAGCGGCTCTGTTCTTCCTCGACCTAATTGGCTGCTGTGTTATGTTGGGGCGGGAATTTTTTTAAACTTTTTTTTTGCGCAGCTACATCACTACATACATGCATAGATGGAATTTCCTCGCCTATGCAGGGAGTAGCTTTCTTCTGATTGACTATTGTGTTGAAGTGGGAACAATAGCTGTTTTTCGCGCACAGCTATGTTTATGCGTGGCTTCGACATTTTCTAAACTTTTTACCCACGCAACTTCGATTGTACTTTTGAAAAGTCCTAACTTCTAACCCCACAATTCCGCGGCTTCGCTTCAGCAAACCAAGGCCCTGCACGTAACGATGAACTTTTTAAATTGGATTATACTGGGACTACTTTTTACTATGCTTGTAACAGTGTTTTTCAGTTTCTATTTTGTACCATCTGCTCCTGCCAATATCAGTTATTTTGAACTTTTTCTTCTTTTAATAAATTTAACAAAATTACTTTTAAATGTTGTCTGTGTGAAATGTCTGGTTCAGAAAGAGAGCCTATGCACCAGCAGGCCCTAGGTGAGTACTCAGGACCCTTGACAGGTGCCCAGGCTACTCCAATGTCATCAGATCTCAGAAGCTAAGCAGGATCATTTCTGGTCAGAATTTGAATGGGAGACCACCAAGGAATTCTAGGGTTGCAACACAGAGGCAAGTAATAGCAAACCACCTCTGAGCAACTCTTTCTCCATTAATTAAGTTTTTTTGGGAGGAGATATGCTGAAGTAAATATATAGATATTCCTCTACTGTTTCTCTTGAAAAAGATCACCTGGTATTATAAAGATGGAAGGAAATATCATATATTTACTCAAAATTAAAAGGACTAGAAATATGGAAAATATTTAGCACATGGAAGAATTAAGCACAGATACTTGTGACGTTGCTTGTTATGTCTATAAAATCATACTGATTTATAGGGTTGAAAAAGACCTCAGGATGTGCTATGTTGTACTATTTGTTTAATTCTGGATATGATAAACATTGGTCATAGAACAACTAAAAACTCTGAATGTGATACAGGTAGAAAAACAGAGAAAACCTACCAGTTCCATTCAAAAGCAGAAGCAATGGGAGCAATACAAAAGGCAAACCTTAATCTCTTTATGAATTAATAGTAATGGAGGACAACAGTCTTTATTTTTTACTGAATTTTATTTGTTGCAGCTACAGGGCAATTTGGTCAGATTAGGAAGGCTAGTAGCCCTGATCTCCTCATGCCCAGTTACAGCAGGAACAGCTGGCATCAAAGACAAGTCCGGTCTGGCAATGCTGAACAAAGGTCCGCCCGTTCACACAGTGGTAGAATTCATTCTTGTTACTTGGGTTTGGATAGAGGCCTCCAGCTTTGGTAGCACAGAACCCACTACCTCCAGAACCACTGCTGGGGTTCCCTCCAGAGCCACTGCTGGGGTTTCCTCCAGAACCACTGCTGGGGTTTCCTCCAGAGCCACTGCTGGGGTTTCCTCCAGAGCCACTGCTGGGGTTTCCTCCAGAGCCACTGCTGGGGTTAGAAGGGGCTGTACAGCCTAGAAGAAAAGAAGAAAATGCCAATCTTGGGTCATTCTTCTCTCACAAAAATGTAAAACCTGCCTCATTTAGGGTTTGATATCAGGAGTTCTGAATGAACAATGAACATTCATGATCTGTGCTACAGAGAAGGCACAACTTGATGATTCCTCTGATTTTGCTTTTTTATATTTGTAACTTTATAACTTATTTCAATGTCACCAGAAATGGGTCTAAGCTGCTAATCATATATCTAAAGAATGGTTAATTTTGAATGTCCATTTATTTAAAATATCCATGTCATTCTAAACAGGCTTCAAAAATCTTGCCTTTAGCACCTCAGTTTGGAAAATAAGTTGTACAATAAGCAACTGTGGTTCAACATATCTATTCAACATTGTAAACTTTTGCTAGAACTTTCACGTTCACCTCTTAGACATTTTGGAATCCTCGCCTCTGTTATTACTTACTAGCACTTTGCAGTCCAAGGGCATTCTTCAAAGTAGTGATCAAGGGGTATTTGCCCTGGTTACAGAAAGTGCCAGTGAAGTCATCCAAGTCCAGGGACCAAACCATGGCACCTGCAAAGTTGTTCTTCTTCACCCATTCAGCCTGTTAAATGCCAAGCAAGAAACCAAAATAAATGTATATGGTACAGAGAATGGGAATTTTGCAATTAATGACTTTGATTCAGTATCCCATACCTTGATATTGAAGCTTTTGATGTTGTCATATCCAAGCCACTCATTACCCTTGTAGGCATAAGGCACATCCTGAGGAGCATCCCAAACTTGAGTGGCGCCATTACTTAGGAAGGTGCAGATCTAAGAGAAAGGAAACAAAAATAATTTTATAAATAATTTAAGGTTCCTCAGAACTCAGAAAATCTACTTCTCAAAGAATTCATCTGTATAAATAGGTCAGGCACCGCATTTCAGTGCACTCTGCGGCAGGATTTTACTGTGCAGAATAGCAAAATCCACTTTCAAACAATTGTGAAAGTGGATTGAAAGTGTGTTATTTTGCATGGGCAGAAGGGGCCACTGTGTTTTATGCAATTGCCTAAATACATGGCTTTTGAATAGAAGACAATACTGTTAGTTTTTAATATCTTTATCTTAGTTGTGCAGTATGCAGGGGTGGAGCACGTGGGAACTGCGCCCTGAACATGCGCACACCCTGCCACGCCCCAGCCTGCCCCCGCCCCCATTGGGGCTACACCACTGGCAGTATGAATAAGTAAACAAACCTCATAATAAGCCCAGAAACCAGCTTGTCTTGAATAAGGTCCTGCAGGTCCAGCCCCAGAAGTGGGGGCACCAATGGCTGTGTTGGATGGGTCGCTGAGAATGAAGGTGTGTCCATAAGTTGGGAATCCAACAATGAGCTTTTCAGCTGGGGCACCATTGTCCTTCCAGTAGTTCATGGCATAGTCCTACAAAGACAATACATATATTATCTTTCAATTTCTTAGTCATTTCAACTTTAAACTCTTCCATCACAGCAGGTTTTGAACTATGCTGTTTTAAGAATTTCATAGTATACATACAATGTTGAAGTAGATGTTGCTACCAGTGTCAGCAGGACCTCTAAAAAGAGGACTGTTCTCTCCAGTAAAACCTTCCCAGGAACCATGAAAGTCATAGGTCATCACATGGAAATAATCCAAATACCTGAAAGAAGATTAACTACATTGGTCATCAATTCATCCTTCTAACTATTGTGATCAGTGGACTTTCCAGACTCCAAACAGATAAAGTTGTTGAGCTCTCCCTGTTTATAAGTAAACTCATTCCACAGTGTAGGTATTCTTTCTTGGGCAATAGTTCCACAGTTAAAGGTATCTTTTCTAACCCATAAAAGTTACTACTTGATGAATAATTAAAGCCATTTGTACAGCTTCCGATTGTAAACCCTTCTCAGGCTCTGTTTTCTTATCAAAACTGCAATGTTGGGGTTTCTATTCCCCCTCTTCAGAGGGATTATGCTTCTCTTTTTAAATGAGCATCCAGAGAACTAGCAATGTTTTTGAGGACTAATGAGCACAAGGAATTGCATGTATTGTCGAAGGCTTTCACGGCCGGAATCACTGGGGTGCTGTGTGGTTTCCGGGCTGTATGGCCGTGTTCTAGCAGCATTCTCTCCTGACGTTTTGCCTGCATCTGTGGCTGGCATCTTCAGATCCTCTGAAGATGCCTTCAGAGGATCTGAAGATGCCAGCCACAAATGCAGTTGGCGACTTCTTCAGGAGAGAATTCTAAGCTACGACTTCCTCTTTCCGAAAACCATACAACAATTGTATGATTACATCTTCTCTTGCTGCAGCCCTTTATAGCTGGAATTGGGAAGAAGGATCGTACCTTTGCATACCTATAAAACTAATGGTGTTATGTGAAAAAATACTGCATAAATACTGGCTTCATCAGGATGTTGGCAAAGTGCAGATCCACTAGCCTGATTTTGCATTAGTATGCAGCCAGTGTATAACTGATCAATAGCATGACACACATCAGGTTAGACGCAGTGATCAACTGGCACAAGGATCAGGGTACTTTGGACAAGGACTTTTTATCTTCCTCTCTTGCCACCTCCCTTAAGTCACTTCCAGCTCAAGGAAAGTTGATTCCTAGTGTCATGGGACCCACTGGCAGAAGAGGCAGAAAGGGCCATTTCATCATCTTCCTTTTTATTCACTGGAGCCTCTCAACCTATTTGGCTATTCTTTCACATGGATCTTGCTGACAGATCATAGGATCCAACTTGTGCATGGATAGAATATTAGTTCAAGGTTCGTGTAAAGAAGCAGCAATTACATTTGAAAAAAAAGAATCCAACTATCTAAAATAACTCTACTTACTGGCCGAGCTCAGGAATCTGATAGCCTGACTCAATATTGGAAAGTCCAGCAGCAACAGCAGCAGTGACCATGAGCCTGGGTCTGTTCACTTGTTTGGCCTCTTGCTCAAAGGCTTCCAGCATTTCCTAGAAGATAGCAAGGTAAATATTAATTGTGGCATAATCCAACCTGATTTTTGAGCATACTCTTAATGTGAGGATGGCAGGATAACTATAGATCATCTATCAGCTAAAACCAAAACAAAGCTGTGTTGATAACATACCTATGCTCTTGAAAAAAAATCTGAATGTTTTTAAGAATTATTTTAACTGTATGGCAGAATCAAATGCAAGTGTCCAGTGCTTTCTTCTCTCTCTGCCTGAGATAGGAGCCCACTAGTACAATTGCCTATTGCTTGTTGAATTATATGGATATAAGATTATATAAATTCTGTTCCCTTAGCTTTAAACACTCATCCAATAAACAAGGTTCTTGTATTATGGAAGCCAGTTCTAAAATACATATGTATATGCCATCAAGTTGCAACCAACTTATGGCTACCCCGGCAAGGGGCTTTCAATACAAGTACGAAGCAGAGGTGGTTGGCCATTGCTTTCTTTTGCAAAATCTTCTTTAGTGATCTCCCATCAAAGAACTGATCCTGGTTAGCTTCTGAGATCTGATGAGATTGGGTTATACGATGCTACATCCTTTCGTTCTAAACTAACACTTGTAAAAATTTAATCTAACTTTGTGTATAGGTGTGACAGTGGGAGAAATGGCGCTGTTGCTCTTTTCCTGGTAGATTTAGTGGACCAATCATCACTCATTCCAACAACGATGGAGAGAACAATGTCTCCACCAGAGATTGGGTGCTTTCCTGCATACATGACTTGCTCCTAATTTTTTGGGAATCAATCAATAAGCATTGGAATCAATTAGGGCGTGGTTCTTCCACATGTCTGCTGTCCCTCTACCTTTCCACAGCTGTGGAGTCAATTTATTATGTTCTGCATATGCCTTAAGTAATCAGAATTTTCAAGGGAGGTGTGTCATCATCGGTGGCATCATTGATGGTGTCACACCACTCCTCCTTTTATTTTTTTTGTTTGCTTACGTTGATAGAGCTATATCATGACCATATTTTTAAATGACATTGATATAACTTGCTGCTGTAATGTTAAGAAGGTTCTCTCAGTTTCCAACTTTCATGAAAAAATATCTCCAGCAGCTTTCCTTACGGAGATAAGCCTTATATTCCAGTGAGGGAGGAGAATTGAGATTTTTTTAAATGAAAGCAGGGATGGAGGGAACCTGCTTGACCTACCATTACAGCAGTATATTGATATATTGATATTTTAGTGACTTAAAAAAATGAGACTATTCATTTTGGGGGGCAACAAGGAGGAATGGCTTGACAATAACAATCCAGTCATTGAAGAGTTGGCTATAGATGGGTAGGAGTAAGTGGGACAAAGAAAACTGACAGATACGTTATGCATAAAGAAAACGTCAACTCAAAACCAGCTTCCAGCAAAAGACTGGCATAAAAATAATAGAAAACACTGGGTGGGAAAAATATAAAGTGAAAACTAAATACACAAAAATGTGTGTGGAAATCAAGGGGGTATACTGGTCAGTATTGAGCCAGAAATGACTGGGGCAAAAACCACATGAAAAAGCTCTGAGAAGAGAAAAGCCAGAAAAGATTGGCACTGGAGTACCCAGTCAGCCTTGAATGCCCAAAGATGGAAGAAAATAAGAGTTACATGGCCAGTGGCTTACCTTAACCAGGACAGTGAATAGTGCCTTATCTTGAGCAGTGCTGCCTCTAGAGCCAGGGTACTCCCAGTCAAAGTCCAGCCCATCAAAGTCATACTGGCGCAAGAACGTGATGACAGAGTTGATGAAGGTTTGGCGGGTTTCAGGAGTGGAAACCATTGCAGTAAATCTAGAAATTGATCAGAGAGGGCAGCACTAAGAAAATTATTTACTTGTCATATATTTTCTACTCATGTAAATACTGGATGGAGAAATGCTTCAAACTTACGGTGCTGTTCCAAAGTTCCAGCCTCCAATTGCCAAGAGAGTCTTCAGTTCTCCATTCCTAGGATGGAAAAAATTAGAGATGAAAATCCTTATCTATTCTGGACCCACAAATAACAAGGAATAGCTGCATGTCAAAGATGTCTTTTGGTCAATTTTTTTTAAAAACTGGCTTCACAACATTTTTAATGACAGGGATCTGTTAATTAATCTAGAATCTACTGCAGGTTTTCAAGGCTAATATATAACCTATTTAAAGTTGCTTGTTGTACTCTAAATAGTAGCAAATCTAATTAAGTTACTATAGACTGATGCAAGCATGTCTGTGCTTTGATTAAAAAGACTTTTAAAAAAGTTAATGCATTAAAAAGTGTTGTCCCATTTGCTGGCTGTGTTATTGCATGGAACCCAAATAACTGCCCCTGTTCTTATCATGGAACCACCTTAAATAGTAGTAAATAGTTTTTCTTCAGACCACATAATAATCTGGAAAGTTAATATGGGTACGTGTGTGCGCGCATGTGCACTTTTCTGCCGTCCATAATAAATGTTAGAATCCTGAGATTTAAAATTCTTTTGCCCTCATTTCTGATGGGTTCACACATGCCTATTCACTAGCTGATAATTACAGCAGCAAGTGACCAACTCTTTATGACACATTACACAGACAGCATTTTCACCTCCCCTCAACTACACTCATCCCACTTTTTGTAATGAATCTTCAAAAGCTGAGTGATAAAACACTGAGAAGTAGAACTGCCTATCTCCAGGTACACCTCTCAAAATTACAACTGATCTCCAGACTACAGAGATCAGTTCCCCTGAATAAAATGGCTGCTTTGGCAATACATCCTACCAAGGAGCCTCTCCAAGCCCCACCCTCCCCGGGCTACACTCCCAAATCTCCAGGGATTTGCCAGTCTGGAGTTGGCTACCCTAGAAATAAAGTTGATAGCTTTTCTGTTTACTGTTTTCTAGTTTGACATTCCATTGATCTCAAACTTTTGTGAATAGTATGTAAGTGTATGAGGATTAGTGCATGAAGATTATTGGTTTATGAAGCATAGAGTTAAGAGATCCAATTTGCAGGGGCAGTCTGGGGTGTTACAATGTGAATTATTGTGCTAGTTTTATCCTGGGTTGACATAGTTACACTGTCTTATTTAGAAAGCATCATCAGTGACTGTATGAGACATTGATAGTGCAATTCTAAAAAATAAAAACATTTTCCTGGGACTAAGACCCACTGGCTATTCCAGCCTGGTTAGTCTCCCTTCCAAGTACTGATCTGATGACATGAGGCCATACCATGCCACTGTCCCTCCTCCATGGCAGGATACAAGTATGGAATAAAGGAGTGTTGTATTCAGGAGCCAGCTAGCACAATAATCGTCATTTCAAACACTGCAATAGTCATGAGAATTGGTCTTGAAATTCTACCCAAGGAAGAAGATGGGTTCACATATTTGACCTGGTATAGTTAAGCTAAAGGCAATATGCTACATAATATATCAGCACATTAAAAGAGAATGTGGGTAGGAGCAACCATTATTCCTGGGTACTTACTGTTGTTTTAAGCCATTGAAAGATTTGTAAAGAGTGACATCATTCCATTCAATGGTGGCAATCTCATTGTTGGTCATCCCAGCAAAGGCATAGATCAGGTGAGTACACAGGCAAGGGTCAATGTTGTCAGGCTTGAATTTCCCAAGACCTGGCCTGTATTGGCCCCAGTTGGTAAAGTAGCATGAAAGCACATAGGCAGAACCTACCAAGAAGAGTGGGAGAGATTAATGTGCAGTTTGAAATGAAATTGGTATAGAAGCACAGAAAAGTGGATATGTTTCTGTTTGACCATATGGAAAAATGTGCTTGTGGTAGGCCTTAAATTATTCACTTTTTGTGTGCATCATAATAGGCAGATAAGGTGAAATGAATGTTGCCTCTGATGTTTGGGAGGGGCAGTGTGAGGGTAAAGCATAAGCCTTATCTGCCAAAGAGCCCTGATCCAGACAGTGCAAATTATTAAACTTGATCTGTGGAAGATAGCATTAAGATCCCTGGGAGGAACATATAAGACACCAACAAGAACAGAAAAAAAGATTTGAGGACCAAGAGAAAATAATTGCTTAAAAACATCATTACCCTGTGTCTTTTAGAAATGCCTGCTGGAATGGGAGGAGGAGCACCAGCAGATTTATTTAGTACTTTATTTATTTAGTAAATTTCTATCCTGCCCTTCAACTACATCCCAAGGCGAGTTACACAATGTAAAAATGCATCTAAAATCTAAATATTACAGTGGTGGTTATTTCCATACACACAGCCACTAACATTTCATTTTGCAAAAAAGCTGGCAAATATTGACAATAAAGTTAAACCAAATGTAACTGTTTTCAATTGCTGAAATCCTATACTGTTGAGGAGTTATTAAAAATATTTCTGTTTTTATCAAATACAAGTTGGATCTTAAATAATTTTATCAACTTGGCCATGACCAGTATATTCTTTACATATTTTCTATTACCACAAACATGACCATTATTGTTATTATATTTCAGTATTTTATTCACTGAGGGAACATAATAATACTAGAGTAATCTCTGACTAGTCTCATTTTCTAAATTATGGTTCACACTGCATGTTAAGAAGTAAAATTCATACCTATTTGTGCATTCAGAAAGAGCACCAGACCTGCAAAGAAAAATGTCAATAAACTCAGATCTGTACATGCATATACAATAGCACAAAATATAGGTTCTCCACATAGGTTACTTTTGATCTTCAGAATACAGTTAACAAATCCTGTTTTCATAATTCTGAAGGCCTGATATTGGTATATATAGTTCAGAAATTATTTTAATGAGTATTTGGCCTAATTTAATTTGCAAAAAAAATGTTGTTGAGATCTGAGGCAGATGAGCAAGATATTCTGTGGCAGAGATAGAATGCTGAGCTGGCATCCCAGAGACTAGAAGAGTATGGGAAATATGTACTTCACAGGGTCATTTATGGCCCAAAGGGAAAATATGGCAGCTCTTTAATGTGCTAATACTTCTTGATCATGTTCTATCTAGCAGGTTTGAGTCCAGGGACTTAGCACCCAGACTGGCTAAGACCTCAGGAGCACACATGTGAGAGGTCTTGAAATGGGAACTGGTCTTTTGTTTGTGGCTGGCTTGAATCTGGAAAGAGAAAGGGACCTCTTTCAAAAGAGGGTTTGTTACATCAGTGTGAGAATTGAACATGGATGTGGCTTGCAGGTGTGGCCCTTGGGGATGCACTCCACAGCCAGCTGCTAGCCTCTCTCCAAGGCTGGACTTGATGTTCAAGGACTGCACATTATCTATTGAGTAACTTTGATTTCATATTCTATTACCTTATTTGACTGCATCTGGATCTGTCTTGTAGTTGCCAATGAGTTGTGCCTTGTTGTTAATGAAGTTATTTAAACTATAGAACCTTGCATGCTCTGTGGAAGCTACTTACTCTGGAAGCTTTTGGAGGAGAAATATTTTCCTTGTTTCTACAATGCCTTGAACAATTGTTCCATGGACTTCATTTTTAGGATACACAAAAGCATTTTATTGATATTTATATGGTGACAAAAGTAAATTTATTAGTATTCTCAGGTTATATAGTGAATGCAAATCTTTCCAAAGAACAGGAAGAATATTTTTTGTTTCAAGTGAAATCCTGGCAAATTTACAATATGTGATCATATTTAGTTTGCTATCTACTCAGTTAAAAGTGTTGAATGTAGCAATGTCTAATGTGCAAAAGAACTAAGATAAAGACCCAGTAGGGGACAGGCAAGTGGTCAGCTAGAGAGGACTGTAAAGTTAGTGACCCCTCTGTCCTTTTGTGTTACCTCTTGTCTGTCCTTAGACAGATACTCTCAGGTCTAAACTCCTTCTTCTTTTTGTGAATTAGTAGCGAGACCCTTCCCAGCTAGCAAGATAGCAGCATGCTATCTTTCCCTCTTTCCTTTTGCCCCTTTAATCAGTGTGTTAGCTGCTTTTCTCTGCAGTAAACTCCAACAAAAAGTTCATTTTTGAAAAACAGAAAGTATTTATTAAAATATTCCATCATCCAGAATGCTTTTAACTGAGAAAATATAGCAAATGTTGTGTGTTTCAAATTTGTACTTACCGGTAAGAAGAATCAACTTGGCCATTCTTGTCTCTGTACTGATCTAATACTGCTTTTCTCACTCTTTTATACCACATATTTGCCCTTGTACTATTTCAGTGCCTTGAGACCAAAGACATCTGATGATAGTGACATTTGTCTAAAAATTCCATTATAGATAATGTACAATAGCCCCATCAAAAACATGAACTTAAGAAAACATGGTTATCAATACTTTTATTTTACTAGTGCTATTGGATACTTGGCAGAAACTACAGTAATGCCTGTCCTTCTGCTGCCTGTTTTACACCACACAGAAGTCAATTCTCATGTCATTTACTGTGATGGTTCTCATAGTGAAACCAGCAATGGTTCCGGCATTCACATATTTTGCATGATACCATAACCCATGGTTATCCCACCTGATCCCACGAGTCCCATAGCAACCGCCCATGCTCAAAGACAAGTGTATAACAAAAAAGGGCCTGGAGACATAGTACCATACCTGTAAAGGACATAGAAAAGGGAGACCCTAGAGAGAGACCCTAGACCTAATTTGGTTCTAGTTATAAGAAGTCAGATTTCAGTGGAATGTTAGGAGAAACGTGAAAAAAATTCAGTTTATCTAGGTGAGTGAGGGTATGAAAGGATTTCCCTTTTAGGAAATCTTTCAGTAGAAACTGGGCAGCCATCTCTCCAGGATGATCTAGCTTTGGATCTCCTAAATAAACAGGGACCAGACTAGCAAGATTCAAGTCCAATAGCACCTTAAAGATCAACAAGTTCTCCAGGGTATAAACAAAAGGAGTGTTCACTCTCTAAAGTTTATACCTTGGAAATTTTGTAGGCCATAAAGGTGCTACTGGACTTGAATCTAGCCCTTTGTATTTGATATTAATAATTTAAATTGACCTAGCTTGGTAACCAATGGGCAGAGGCATAGCTAGGAAAAATGGAGGCCGGGGCAAAATCTGAGTTTTCTGCCCCCTCCACATAGGCGGCTGCCCACCCCCACCACAACCAAACAAAGGTTTTTTGCACCAGGTCATCTCAAAGTCACCATCAAATTATAGAACATGCCCCAACTCACAAATCTGGGTAAAAGCCAGATCCAAATGATTTTAAACAGATCCTCATGAATTCATATGTTTTTTGCATTGGAATGAAATGAAACCACCATGAAACCATAGAATGTGTTTCTACATGTAATAAGAAAAGATGAGGAAATGGGGAATAAGAAGAAATAATACAAACTGAGAGTGTATGCTGATGATATAATGATATTTCTCAAGGATCCAAATAGTATGATACAAAAACTATTGAGTCTGATTCAAGAAGATGGTGAGGTTGCAGGCTTTAGAATAAACAAAAAACCAAAATGATTATGATAAATCTATCTAGTCAAGAAAAATTATTCTAGAACAAACTGCTATTATTCAGATGACAAAAAGAGTCAGGTATTTAGGCATACAAATTGAAAATAAAAATGATAAACTATTTTGGAAGCGGTTTGAAAGGAAATTAAGAAAAACATGGATAAATGGATGAATATGAATTTCTTGATGTATGGACCTATATCACAATTTTAAATGATAGCGCTACCCAAACTAACTTTTTTATTTCAAAACATTCCGTTCATAACAGATAATAAAATATTTGCAATGTGGAAGAAAGAAATTATGAACTTTATATCAGAGGCATAGCAAGGGGGGAAAGTGCCCGGTGCCCCCGCCCCAGAATGCCCCCGCCCCACCCCGGAACACCACACCACACCCCCAGAAGGCCCTCGCCACACCCCCAAAGGGGTGTGCCCCTGGTGCATCATGCCCCCCACCCCTGCCCCGTCCCCTTGGAGCTACGCCTCTGCTTTATATGGAAGAGAAAAAAACCTAGGATAAAGTATAGAAGGCTAATAGAGGTAGAGAAGAGTGGAGAGTATGCACTACCAGATTTGCAGTTATATCATGATGCGGCAGCTCTAGCATGGATCAGGGCTTGGGTGAGATTAAAAGAGGACAATATACTGACACTAGAGGGATTCAAAATGCGTAGACGATGGCATCATTTCAGGTGGCCAAATTTTGTGAAAACTAAAGAACAAAATAAAAAAATCCAAACTAGGCTTGGAGATTCAGATGCAACAAATACCAGATTCAGCCCAAATCTGGGCAAATTTGGGCAAAAATCCACCAAATATGCCCTGCCTGATTATGAACGAATCCGAATGCAAGGTATTCAGGCTTTTTTGGGTATTTTTGGGGTGTTTTTCACGTTTCAGCCTGCAGGGAGTGCATTTTTAAATCTAGTGGCACCAAAATTGCAGGGTGTCATCCGGAGACTGTTCTGATGATACCACCTGAATTTAGTAAAGTTTGGTTCAGAGGGGTCAAAGTATGGACCTCCAAATGGGGTGCCCCATCCCCCATTGTTTCCAATGGGAGCTACCGTGTTTCCCCGAATATAAGACAGTGTCTTATATTAATTTTTGCTCCCAAAGATGCGCTATGTCTTATTTTCATGGAATGTCTTATATTTCTATATTCTGTTCGTCAGGCATGCTTCCAAACAAAAACTTTGCTACGTCTTACTTTTGGGGGATGCCTTATATTTCGCACTTCAGCAAAACCTCTACTACGCCTTATTTTCCGGAGATGTCTTATATTCGGGGAAACAGGGTAACAGGAGATGGGGGCTACCCCTTTGAGGTTCCATAACTTTGGACCCCCTGAACCAAACTTCACCAAACGTGGGTAGTATAATCAGGACAGCCTCTGGATGACATCATGAAATTTTAGTGCCACTAGCTTTAAAACTTCACAGCTGACAGGCACCCCAGGAAATTTGCCCAGATCCTCTGTTTTCTGTTTCTTGACTCCATTGTCGCCAATGGGGAATTTCTGAGTGTGTAAGCAGGCTGCACATTTTTGAAGATAGAGGCACCAGACTTTCAAGGTGGCTCCAGAAGGCCCTCCTGGTAATAGCATTCAGCTTTTCTTCTTGGGGTTCAATTTTATGGGCCCCTAAAAGGCTTATTTTGTTTCCCCGCTCCTGCACATGAAACCTGCTGGCTGAGTTCTCTCTGAACTCTCTCAACCCACTCACCCCCGCCTCCAGAAGCAAAGTTCTGTTTGGGGGGAAAAAGCCCACATGTTGCTAAGACTGTTTGTCATCAACTGTTAATGGATCAATTCCTGATTGTAAAAGAACTTTATTGACTTCCCATATATTCTAGAAAGCACACACAGTTGTAAACAATCCATAAGATGGTAAATTTAAGACAGAATACTAAAAGGGAGCATGATGAGGTTATTACCATACTTAATATATATACAAAGCATATATGTTCCCTTTTATGGGGATGGGTGCAAAACCTCCTGTCCTGGCTGCTTCTCTCTCTCTCTCAATTTTGAACTAATCGAGGATAGCCAAACAGTTCAGGTCAGGGAACCCAGAGAAGTAACAGAAGCCGATAATACAGTCCAAGGGTCAAAGTTCTAGAAATCAATCAGGAAGGTGACAGCAGGTTCAGCAAGTTGAGCTAATTGCATTCATGCTTAACACTTCCTTACATGCCCCTTCCGCACATGCAGAATAATGCACTTTCAGTGCACTTTCATAATTGTTTGCAAGTGGATTTTGCTATCCCGCACAGTAAAATCCAGCTGCAAAGTGCACTGAAAGTGGATTGAAAGTGCATTATTCTGCATGTGTGGAAGGGGCCCTAGAAGGCTTTATAACCACCCACAAGGAACTCAGCATACAGCCTGCCTCTCAAGGATCATCCTGAGAAACTCACCTCCATGATCAGCATGTAGCTTGTGCTGAGCAGCCAAATGCACACTGCATCTTCGCAGTTGCAGTTCTGCTGTCAGCCTCTTTCTACAGATTTGGGGGGAGGGAGCAGTGGCTGGTGACCCTGAAGAGCTGTAGCAGGGTAGCTGGTCTGCCCTGGCTGCCTCAGAGTCAGGTGGTTGGAATCGGAGCCTCTGAGCTAACTGGGAGTGTATGATCTCCCTGTTGGTCATCTGCTGCCAGCTGTGGATCCACTGCACAGGGGAACTCCTCCTCCAACGAGTTCTCGCTTTCACTGGGTTGAACCATGACACCTCCCCTTTGCCCCGTGACATGGAGCTGCAGGAGTCTGTCATTGGTGCAGAATCTTGAAACTGAGCTGCGCCTGAGGCTAGCTTGGGTATTCTATTCTTGAGCCAGTCAGAACCCAATCCCCCGCCCAAGACTACCTTTAATCAATTTCTTCAAAAACCTAGTTTTAAGGGGGTTTGTGTGCAAGTGGAAGAGGTCAGTATTAATCAATCAAGGCAACTGACAGCCCAAATAACTCAAAGTGTTGTACAGCGTGAGAGACACTAGCCCATTGAGCATACAACACTTCCCTTGAGGCTCTTCACTGCGCAGTGGGGTTGTAATGGAGTCTCCTCGTGTTTTTCCATGTACATGTGAGGAAGCACAACACTGCCTGCTGTGCAGCTTGCCTGTTGAACTCTCCTGGGTCTGGTTCTCTTAACGTTTTCCTGGTTCTCTTAACTTCTCTTCACCCATCACTTCACTCTTAAAGGCACAGATCTCATCACACCAGGTGGTTGCAAGATAGCTCGCTTTGTTAAAGCCCTTGAGGTCTGCTGTTCAGTGAGTGGAAGGTGGGGAGTGGGAGGTGGGGAAGTATCCATAACAGAAACTCTGTCCTGAAAAGAATCTCCCTTCAGTGCGGGGCAAAGCACCAGTGTATAATCAGCCAGTCTTTGTATTGATGAATTTTAGTCTGGAGATTCAGCCAGTTTTTTCATAAAATCATATATCTGGGGATCCTCTTTCCCAATTTGAACTGATAACCCTGTGTTACTCTAAAAAGCATATTTATCTTTTCTGCACGGGGGTGTGTATGTTTCAGTGGGATAGGGAAATGAATGGAAATTACCACCCCACTCTTCCACAAACTCCAAAAACCACTTCCCACATTGTTTCTGAGAGTTCTCTGACCTTTAGGAACAATTTTTGGGGCGCTTAAGAGATTAAAGAAAGAAAAAGTAGCTAAGATCTTTACGGTAAGTTCTTTTTATAAAAATTGGGCTTTAGTCCAGCTCTAATCTTCAGTCCAACATGTATACATTTAGGAAAATAACTTCTTTTTTTGATTGCCAAAAATTTGTTTCATGGCTTTTAAGGTTGCCAACTGTCTGGGAGGGGGGAAAATGTCCTGTCCCTTTAACAGAGGCATGATGTGATTTTATTTACCAGATAATTTTTATTTTATTTTATTTGTCATTTATTGGACTTATCACCACCCTTCCCTGGGAGGCTCAGGGCAGTTTCCAACATTTGATAAAACAATATAAAAAACATAACCAGGGCCTATAAGATAGGGCTGTTCCACCAGGCATATGGTTGAGGCAGCTGTGGTACTATTTGGCGTCTCCCTCCCCTTTTCTGTTCTTTCCTCCCCCTTTCCCTCCCTTCCCCCTCCCGTCCTTTTTCCTGTTCTCCTGTCCTTTTATTGAGACATTAATGAATATTCACACCCCTATTGGATTGTTGTATTGTCTCCTGGACTAATAGCTGAACTGATTTGCATATTGCTGGAATGTTTTAAAAAACTTTTAGATGTTTTATTTATGTGTATCCTATAATTATGATATAAGCTGCCCCAAGTCCAAAAGGAGAGGGGCAGCCTATTAAGTCTAATAAATTGAATTGAATTGAAAACAATTTTTTAAAATATCATGTGAATTTACAATATAAATGGCATAAAACTCCTCCAGGCCACAGTCAGTTTAGACTTGAGTCTCTCCCTCCAACATCCAATGTTATGTGATTTAGGTGGGAACCCAGCAGAAAGAATCAAGGGGACAGGGAAAAAGTGGAAAGGAAAAGGAGTGAAGTAGAGGAAGTAATTTTGGAGATGGAAAGGCGCAAAAAGACGAGGGGAGAGGGAAAGGGAGAAGGAAGGTGGAAGGGAAGTGGGTCAAGATGAATCATTATTATTTATCCTTGTGCCGTGAATAGTTTCAGCTGCTCACATCTTTGTATAGACCCACTAGCAAACCTAGTAGCTTCCACTACCCTTACACCCGTCATCCTTCCTCTCCATCAACTGAATGTAGACTGACTTGCTCTATATGTCTCAAGCTGTCAACAATGCAGATTCAGCTGTCCAGCAGCCAAAAGACCATCAGCATTTGAGCAAACCAAGGCTTCAGTTGTTTACACACTCTTAATTGAATAAAATAAGAACATATAGATTTAGCAAATCAGAACCTGTGAAAATTCAGAACATATGTGTGTGATGGTGAAAGAGAGAAGAGAAGAGAAAAGCATCTTTGGTCATCCAACTGCTTTGGTTCCTGTCATAAACAGTTCATATAGACCATATAACCATTCTCCAACAATTTTTTTTTTTTGGGGGGGGGAGATATTCCCATAATGATTTTATAACTGTGGAAGATTCTTACCCCAGCAAGGCTTCCCCCCTGCCATGCTCTAAGATTTGCACTCTGTTCCCTAATTTAAGAAGAAGAGTTTGGATTTATATCCCCCTTTCTCTCCTGTAGGAGACTCAAAGGGGCTTACAATCTCCTTGACCTTCCCCCCTCACAACAAACACCCTGAGAGGTGAGTGGGGCTGAGAGAGCTCCGAAAAGCTGTGACTAGCCCAAGGTCACCCAGCTGGCATGTGTGGGAGTGCACAGGCTAATCTGAATTCCCCAGATAAGCCTCCACAGTTCAAGTGGCAGAGCGGAGAATCAAACCCAGTTCCTCCAGATTAGAATGCACCTGCTCTCCAAATTAGAATGCACCACTACACCACTGCTGCTCTTTTAAAAAAATATAAACATGCTAGCACCCCAGGTGAATACAGCAATTAATGTTTATACTTTCTTCCTGCTGCCTAGGCACTTGGAGGCACATAATAAATTGGGACTTTTCAACTGAAGAGTCTCATTTGATTAAGTGAACTTTTGACTGATTGAAGTTCTACAATGAAATTCTCAGCTATATTTATTTTCACATCTATTAACGTGTTCTATACATTTTCTTAGGATTGTGATTTGCCTTGTACACATTTTATCTTGCTATCTCTATTAAATTGTTTTATTTTTTCTTTGTGTGTTATTTGTGGAGAAATGGTCTACATGTTTTAAAAATTAGTTAAAGAATTGGAATATTTTGTATTTTGTTGTGAGACAATGTCATTGGAGAGTTTAATTGGATTGGATCCTAACAGATACTGAACTGACTCTGATTTTAAAGCAATGCCTCTTTATTTTTCATGCTGATCTCATTCTTCTACATGCACTGCAGTGGAGCATGTGCACCAGCACCCCGTGGTTGTTCTCATGCCCAATTGCAGCAGGAGCAGCTGGAGTCAAATACAAGGCCAGACTGGCAAAACTGCTGATAGGTCTTCCCATTTACACAGTGGTAGAAGCTATTCTTGTTAGTAGGATCTGGGTAAAGGCCACTGGATTTCCCATTACAGAAGGTGCTTCCACTGCTACCAGAACTTCCACCAGAACTTCCACCAGAGCTCCCACTGCCACCAGAAGGTGCAGCTGTTGGCTGTGCAGGCTGATTAGCGTTGGTGCCAAGAGTTGTTGCTGGTACCTTGCAGTCTGGAAGAAAGATAAGAATGGTATTAAAACCTTCCTTCCTTGGAAGTTGTGTATCTTTGGTATTCTAATCCAAGGCTTCTTGGAATATATAACTCAGAAATTAAGTCTTAATTAAAATATCTAGAAGTGGGGAAATATATATGTATAGTGGGAAAGGTGTATATGGTATAGAGTGAGAAGAAGTCTTGAAGCAAGTAGTGTAGGCTGTTGTTCTTTGCACAGCTGCATATGCAAATCCAGAAAAAACTGTTACCTGAAGGGATTAAACTAGAAGAGGCAACATGATTAACAGCATATTCCTAAACAGAATTGTACCCTTCTAAATCCATTGAAGTTAATGGGCTTAGACAGGAGTAATTCTGCTTAGGATGGCACTGTTATTAAATGAAAGAATAACTAAACTTATTGCAGTATCTTTGAGAAGGAAGTGCTGTTGGTGACAATTAGAAACAGCTCTAACAAGTAAATCTTACCAGCAATTATCCTGAGCAGAATATGATGAGCATCAGTTGAAATACTATACACGTAGTTTAAAAGGCCAAAGGTTAGATTGTTTGCTCTATTCTTCTAGTACCAGTATGTTACTCACTTGGAGTGGTGATTCCCAATGCAGATTTCAAGGCATTCATAAGAGGATATTTGCCTTCCCCACAGAATGTGCCAGTGAAGTCATCCAGATCAATAGCCCATACCATGGCTCCTCCAAAGTTGTTCTCCAACAGCCACTTAGCCTGCAAGTTATAGTTAAACAATCTGAAAATCATATCTCTTCTTTCTCTTGTATTTCCTACTGAAAGGATCAAAGGACTGACTCCTCATTGCTATTTATAAATTTAGCTCCCCTGAAGTTGCAAGTACACGTCCCAAGCTAGATTTCTAAAGGCATTATAGGGATTCCAGCTTAAATCTGAACAATGGGTTTCCAGTCTTCATTCAATGGGATATACACCATGTAATTATATGGAATTTACTTCCACATGTATATAGGATTTCTCGGATAGAATTATAAATCGCTGTCAAATGATTTACAGTGTAAATCCCACATAGTTCAACTGAACAGACTTCTGTTGGATAAGAGGCAGCAAAATACCTAAACAAAAATCCAAAGTCATTTGACAACAGTGGGAATGGAGTTAGAAAATGAAAGGGAGTTACAAAAATTACTGGATTGGCAGATCTGGTTTTTACAAAAAAGTCTCAGGACTCATGCAATTTAAAAAGTCTTAATAGACTATTATGTTGCTTTTGTGTCTTTGAAATGTGCTGTTACATTGTTGCTGCTTTGATTCTAAGAAGATGCCAGAAATATTTAAAATAAATAAATACTGTGATATTGTTGTATACTTTCCTTTGCATATATCTGTGTCCTATCAATACTTATCTGGGATAAAGAAATTGTAAAGAACATCATGATTACAATTGTCATCTAATCTTATGAAAGACACTGAAATGAAATAGGGAATCTAATTCCACCCTTGCTGGTAGTTTAGAATATTTTAACCTCTGGAATAAAACTGCCATGATTCAGACAGAAAAGATTATAAATAATCAAGTAATCTGGCTATGCAAAATATTTTTGCATTTTGATTTTTAGGTAAAAAATAATGTTTTCAGGACAGGTAGAGGAATCCTAACTCTCCTCCCAAACTTTTAATTGTGAGAATATTGACTTTTAAAACCCCTCTATTCGTTGAGCTAGTCACATGAGTGATATCAGCCAATCAGGGATCAAGCAGTGAACAGATTACATTAGATCTGCTTATATGATATTATTAATAGAAAATTAAAGTCAGCTGCAACTGAGGAGAGTGCTTCCTGATTATTTTTTAAATTATGTTTATATGCCACCCTTCACTTTGCATTATATGGATCATCACAGCCAATGACAGATTCAAGTGCAAATAGGATAATACCAGGATATAGCCAACCAGAATACTTATGTACTGACATTATTGGAGAGAAAGTGTTAGTTTAGAGTGAGGTCAATGCTCCCTGAATAAATAAGCATCTTGAAATAAGTATTTTAACAACTGTTAGTGACAGATGTGTTTTCTGGCATTGCTTAACACATTTACAAAAACATCCTTTCTTATATCCTGGTTAAACAGTGTAGCCACGAAGGAGCAAAAATTAGAAGCAACAAAAAGGCATACCTTGATGGCAAAACTCTTAGGGTTGTCATAGCCAATCCACTGATTTCCTTTGTAGGCATAGGGAACTTTCTGGGGAGCATTCCACACAACAGTGGCACCACTCTTCAAGAAGGTACAGATCTGTGGGATCAGAATACCTCGTTGAATCTATGAAAACATCTGCCTACCTATGGATAGCTGTTACATTAACTTGGTTTTTTCCACCTCCTTTTGAAAAAGATAGCACAAACTTTAAAATTACATTGAGAAACTAACATAACTTGTTTGACGCAGCCTTTTAAACTGATGCAATACAAAGAGTGGCTCAAACACTAAATGCCACCTTGAGTTAGAGGGAGAAGGAGGGGACCCCAGGAGTGGATCTAAAGGAAGCATTAGCTTGGCTATTGCGAATAGGGATAGTCAAAGCAGGCCCTGAGGGGTAAGTCAGTCAGGAAATCAGCTGTAATTCTGAGAGCACTCCATGTCCCACTTGGAGATTGGTCACCCTTAGAGGAAGTGAGAAGGGAAGGGTCGGTATGTTGACACTGGTAGGAAGGCTGAAGGAAGAAGTGAATACTGAGTGGGTCTCCATGTCCTGAGGTGACTGGACTGGCCTAGAGACAGCAGAGAAGGCACTGATGGCCAGAAGAAGAGAGAACTATAGATTACTTTAGCAGGGAGAGTGGAGGTATAGTTACCTTGGGGTCTACCTATGTGAGAATGGTACAGCAGCTAAAGGACTTTGGACAGGGAAATGAACTTTGCAATGGACCTGGAATGTGAGGCTTTCTCTCTGCCATCTAATTTTCTATCTGGAAAATCCCCTCCAAAAGCCATTTTGTGGATTTTTTTCCAGGTTTCTTATTTGTCAATTAAAAAAAACAAGGCTATTGAGCAGAAGTGAATGCCCTTGGTGCCAAAAAAGCCAAATATGATCGGCTCTTTCAACTGGGGGCAGGTAAGAGGTTCAATTAACGCTCAGTTGAAACTCTCCCCGCTAAGGTTTCCCAGGTCTGTATAGATGTGGGAAACAATGGCAGAGAGTGCAGAGTTTCAAGTGAATGCTGAACTCCAGTAGAATGGAGTCCAGCATTCAGTTGAAGTTCTTCTCCCCACACCATTTCTTGGGTCATGTGGATTTGGGAAATTGCAGCAGGGTTGGGGGAGCACAATCATTTTTATTTGATAATAATTTCTGGGTTTTTAAAAACCCAAACCTGAATAAACAAGGTTGTGCCCACCCCTAGTGGAGATGAGCATTCAGACACTTTACCCCTGTTTGCAGTTGGATATGGTAAATCAAGACATATGTATACAACTTCACTGAGAACTAGGACAGATTTCTACCTCAAAATATGCCAAAGTCCCAGCTTCTTGGGTGTAGGCACCAGCGGCACCTGGTCCAGAGGTTGGAGCATTCAAGCCATTGTTAGAGGGGTTGCTGAGGGTGAAGGTGCGAGCATAGGCTCCAAATCCCACCATTAGCTTCTCAGCTGGGGCACCATTGTTCTTCCAGTAATTCATAGCATAGTCCTGGTATTGCAAAAGGCATTAAAATTGTCAGAAAAAGAATTCCTAACCATCTTGAGAGCAAGTATTGTGCAATATTTAGAGTACTGCAAAAGGAGTAGGGAGACGGATGTTCATATCTCAGTAAGTCACTTTGGACCAGCTGGCTAACTGTTCACCAAGTCTCTCATTGTCTTTCACATAGAATGCTGTGAGGATAAAATAGAGTGAGAAAACCATATATAATATATGGAGTTATATATAATATATATAGAGAGAGTTATATATAATATATAACTCTGAAGAAAGGGCAGTATAAACATGTAATAAATAAATATTGGTGTTGGGATTGTTTTGATTGTGAATGATGATAAAAGAGAATGTTTATAGAAACTGTAACTCACCACATTGAAGTAAATGTAGGAGCCTTGGTCTTCAGGCCCTGCAAACAATGGACTGTCCTCACCAGTGAAACCTTCCCAAGATCCTCTGAGGTCATAAGTCATCACATTGATAAGGTCCATGTACCTTTTTTTGCAGGGAGGGGAATGGCACACAAACAAAATCACTCCTTGATTTGCTTTCCATCTCAAATTCAGCAGGAAAACCCTTGATTACTTTTTGTATGTTCATTATGTGATGTTGGTGTCACAACATTTTCCAGAGATAAAATCCCGGCTCCTGCTAACTTATATTTGGTATTTTATTTAAATCTGGCCATTTATCATTGGTTACCAACACTCTTAAATTCAAGAGCAATTTTGAACTAATTGAGATAAGATGGCACATGATATTTCCATAGTCTTTGCTGCAGGTTTCTTTCTATACAGTTTGATGTGATTATTAACTAAGATCCAAGTACATTTCTGTGGTGCAGCCATCTGGAATTTGCAAACAAATGTAGCAGTAGGGGTTACAGGCAGAAATCAAGATGTATTGCTTCATGGTTATTTTAAGGTAAGTAGACCAACCTGCTCTATACTCATTTTCCCATTAATCACTTCATCACTGCTGGTTTTAATGGTCTGCTGATGAAGCTATCTGATCAATACAGGCTGTAATAAAATCTTCTGCATTTAGTTTGAACCAGGTTAAATGACCCAATCCAGAACAAGGGGGGCAAAGGGAGTTGTAGAGGCTGTGGGATCCTATGCCAGTAGATTTTATATTTAAATAAATAGATTTAAATAAAACTCCACAGGCCAGTTTCCTGGCAGAAGGGCAAATCTATTGGCAGGCAGCTGCTGTGGACCTGCACGGTGTCCAAATGCAGCACATCTGCTGGCTCTGCCAGAGTGGGGGGAGCATGCCAAAAATATGACTGATGGTAGAGCTGATGTTAATCAGCTTCCACTCCATCTTTGCCTCCCAGGATGCCAGCACCTGGGCCTTGGACTTACATCACCCTTTTGAGTGTTGTAAGTATATTGAGTCCAATGGGGGACTTTTTGGCAGCAGGGAGGTTTTTCATTTTTTTTTGCCTCCCTGCACCATTGAAAAGCTCACTGGAGGTGGCTGAGTGGTGCCCAGTGGCACTGCCCCTGGCTGCCCCAGGGCTCCAGATTGGGATGTCAAGGACGATAGTGTCCGATTTGGACCCATATTTTGGAGTTCTTGCACATATGACACAAAAGTCACATTCTTTCTTCAAATTTACTTTTCTGACTGGTGCAGGTATATTTACAGACCATTCCCACAGAGAGATCAGTACTCTTTCTGTGATATCTGCTATGGGTGGTATTTCAATTTTCAGTGAAGCAAGAAACAATGCCTGTTAAGTGATAAAGAAATCAGTTACCAGAGACAGGATTTTTTAAAATGGAGTTTGGAAAGAAAGCGCTCAACTCATGCTCCTTAAACCAAGGAGCTGTCAATTCATGTTATACTGGGATTCCTTGTTAGGCAAAGGTCTTAAGATGTTGTAGTATGCTGTAGCAACCTAGCCTTGATGTGTGCTCCTTTCTATTGTGCATGTCCCCTGTTATAGTTATGAGACACTATAACTATACCACTTACTTAGACATCTGTGGGATCTGGTAAGCCGTTTCTATGGTGCCTTTTCCAGCAGACACTGCTGCAGAGATCAGCAATCTGGGTTTGTTAGTCTGAGAAGCCTCCTGCTCAAAAGCTTCATACATTTCCTGTTAATGGAAGAAGTGGATTGTCATTAATTATTTTCTTCAATCTGTATGCAGAGGATATCATAAGGAATGCTGGATTTGAATTAGATGAAGCTTGAGTGAAAATTAAGGGAAAGAACATTAATAGTTTGAGATATACCAGTGGCATTACATTACTGGCAGAAAATAGTGAAGACTTGAAATGACTACTGCTGAAATTAAAGGAGAAAGTGCCAAAGCAGGACTATAGCTGAACATCAAGAAGACAAAAGTAACTGCTACTCAGCATTAGAGTGGGCAATAAGGAAACTGAAATTGTTCAAGACTTGTGATTCCTTGACTCCATCATCAACCAAAAGGGAGACTACAACCAAGAAATCAGAAGGAAACTGAGATTAGGATGTGCAGCCAAGGAAGGGAACTGTAAACAGATTCTGGCGCCTGTGATGCCTCACCGGCAACCAAGATTCCAAGTATTTCCGCGTATGGGTGCAAAAGCTGGATAATGAAGGAAACTGACAGGAAGAAAGTATATTCCTTTGAAATGTGGGGATGGAGAAGAGTGTTACCGATACTGTGGACCACCCAAAAAACAAATCAGTGGGTTCTAGATCAAATCAAGCCTAAACTCTCCCAAGAAGCTAAAATGGCTAAACTGAGGCTGTCATACTTTGGTCACATTATGAGAAGACAAGAGTCTTTGGAAAAGACAATAATTCTCGAAAAAGTTGAAGGTAGCAGGAAAAGGGGAAGGCTCAACATGAGGTGAATTGACTCTGTAAAGGAAGTCACAGCTGTTAACAATAGGATGTTTTGGGGGGCATTGATTCCTAGGGTCTCCATGAATCATGAGTGACTTGATAGAACTTAACACACACAATCAGATATAAACTCTTTTGAGGAGTTTCCCTCTGTTATTTCTTGTATATGTTTTAAATGTAAGGAGAAAATTCGCTTACCTGGGAAAACTTTCCTGTGAATAATGGAGCATTTTTAAAATTCTGACATTTGCAACACAGTGAGATCAAATGCCAGAATGGAGGGCCAAGATAAATAAAGCAATAAAAGGAAACGGAAACCTCAGAAGCAGCTGTAATTTTGATATTCCATTTTGGAAGTCATTTTGTTATTTCCTGATATACCTATTTAACTGTTACAGAAACAGGGCCAGCTTATCGACTAGGTAATCCTATTGATTTTATTGTTATAATCTATTTGTTTTGTTTTTGTGAGCCAACTTGGGCATATTTATGTACAGAATGGTGCCATTTAAAAATTCTAAATAAATTACATTTTGCATTTGATTCAGGGTAGCTTTAGATGCTACAGCATAGAAACACCAAAACGTTCATTTTCAATAACATGCTTATAGATACGCTATCTTAAGGTTGTTCCTGGAAATAGCAAGAAATACACTTTCAATGTGTAGTAGAGCATAATATATTTTAAAGGCTACCTAACTCTCCAGATTTTAATGCAAAAAATACATGTCCAAATAACCTGCCCTGAAGTAGTAGGATTTAACTCAAAACAGTCATTCAGTTGCCTGGTGCCATGGCCTACTAATATCCAGGTATACACGAAAATCATTGTGGTCAAATCTATCATCCCATGCAAAAGCAAAACAATTCTATATTCAACTAGGCCCTCTTTGTCCTGTTATTACTCTTACACTAGTAAAACTATTGTGAATCACAGTACTGGAAATTTTCCTTCCATTGACAGGAAATATTAGGCTATGTTAGTGACCTAGAGTCTAAGTGAATGCACTATCAACACCAACCTGAAGCAAGACTGAGAAAAGCTGTTGGGTATCAGCTGGGCTGCCTCTGTTGCCAGGATACTCCCAGTCAATATCCAGCCCATCAAAGCCATATTTTCGCAGGAAGGAGATTGCAGACTGAATAAAGGTCTGGCGATTTTGAGAGGAAGAAACCATGTTAGAAAATCTGAAAAACAAAGCAAAGTGAGACGATTAGTTTAATTTCACGTGTATGGCCATATCCATAACAAAACTAATGGTGTTAGAGTAATGAGGTGTTCACTTTGTTATCAAGAAGCATATGTGATACAAATCTTTTAACATACATTATACAAATCTAATTAACTTTAAAATACCTACACAAGGAATTACTTTCTAGTATATTGTTTACAATTGATGGAGGAAGGGTTATCTATAATCCATTTAATTTTCATTCTTTGACAATATTTCTCAAATCTTCCAATCATTGTTATTTGTTATATTGGAGGAGAGGAAGCAGAGGCAAGTGATCAGTTTCCAAATGCTGAATAAAAAACAGATTCTTGTATGACAATTTACAGTCCTCTTCATATATGTGTGGAAACTTGCATAGATGAATATAACCTTTAGTTTCTCTAATCTTAAAGTATGTTGGGCCCATTTAGGATATGGTTGAAAGAAAAACAGTGTTTAACTGATGAACATGGCTATGGCCCAAGGAAATATCACTGTGAATGTTCTGCGCAGTTGCAAAACCAGCTGTTCAGAATGCACCCAGAGAAACTTACTTTTGGGTTCCAAAGTTCCAGCCTCCAACTGACAGCAAGGTCTTCAGGTCAGGATTGCTGTGAAAAAATCATCTGAATATCACTAAAAAGTTTAACATGCAAACAATTACAAGTTGGTCATTTCTTTAAATAAAATTTCTACAAATGACATAAAGATGTGTTGCCAGGGTAATCCTACAGTCTTTCAGAATTGTATAGAAAGGGACAGTCTTTTTAGAAGATTTTTAGTACTAACATGCAACACTGAGGAATATCCCCACCTGTAGACATCTTGTCTTCTCTGTAACCCTTATAACTACTTGAGCCTTCTAAGTTAGAACTGAAACTGCTCTCTTTACAACATGTCATTAATGTCAGGTAGAAAGCAGAAAACAAATATATTAAAACCGAACTGGGTATTTTAATAGAGTACATGTATAAGTAAACATTGCATTATCTTACTAGCTTTTTAGTCCATTAATTCCACTGTAGAGAGCCACATCATTCCACTCAATGGTCTGAATCTGGTTGTTAGCCATGCCAGCAAAAGCATAGATAACATGAGTACATAGGCAAGGGTCAAGATCTTCGGGCATATAACGGGCAATTCCAGGTCTGTATTGAGACCAGTTGGTGAAATAACAGACAATATTGGTGGATGCACCTATATTTTTGAAAATAAAGATCAGTCAACACATGCTAGGTATTAATATTCAGAAATGACACTTTACAGTGTTAATTTTAGGGAAATATAATAGGAAAGTAATATGCTGAAACTCACCCAGCTGCAGATGCAGCAAGAAAGCCAGACCTATGAAAGAAAAGTTTGGTTGTGAGTTGAGTGCAAAAGTGAGGCTTGTGTTTTTCTTACATCTACTGCAAGTCAATGAGTATATTTAGGCTAGAAAATTACCCTGTTGTCACTCCAGTGTCATGTTACTCCCCTAACCCACACCTGGAAATTATAATTTGGTGAATGTGCTGAGAATGAGATCCTTAGTTCTTTCTGTGGGGCGGGGTGGGTGGGAACTAATTTTCCGGGAGAAGAAATTACCACTGAAACAGTTTGTTACTCAGATACAAGGTCGAATCTTCATAGTTTTCCTGCAGGTCCATCTAGCAATTCAATGCCAGCTAACTGGAATCATCCACATAACAAGACCCATCCACATAACTGGAATAATCCACATAATCATCCACATAGCAAGCTTCCTAATCCTGTGTTTTCCATCTAAGAAAAATGTAAAAGTGGACCACTTGCAGGGGTATGTGGTGATTCTTAGCTGTTTTTTCTGGCTAGACTTTGTTACTGGCAACAAATCTGCTTGGGTGGGAAAGGGTTGGGACAGAATATCCGGGCATGGGAACTAGTTTGCCTCGTGGGGACCTCCCCCACACCCATATTCATATTACTCCTGGAAACATAAAATATACATTTACCAAAACAGAGTAGTTTTGCACCAGATAAAACTGCTCAGGAACAAGACAAATTGAGTGTTCCCCTCCTGGCCAGTGACAATGATGCTGGCTTGCACAAGTTCTGCTGCCTCTACCCTCATCACTGCTAGCACAGTCTGACCTAAATAGCCCCTGCAATGCTGCCCACACCACTGGGATTTGGCTTGGCTTGTTTCTGGTTGCCAGTGGTCTTTCCACAGAGCAGCCTACCTGGAATTCTCCCAGTAACATAAAGGGCCAATCTGCTCCTGAGTTTCTTTAACATAAGCTAAACATAAGGTAATATAAGCTCACCCAGTGTCTTAAAAGCATTGAAAAGGCAATTCCATAATATGTTGTATAACTGTTCTTACAGTTTAGAAACATTTCTAGATAGCCAGTTTAAATGTACTCTGTTGTTACTTGAATCTACTTCTTCACACTTCACCTAGGGGCTTCTGTTCCCTAGAATTATACATTTAAACAAATCATAACAGTTTCTAAAATTGCTCTCCAATTCTGTGTTTAGAAAATGTGGTCTGGTGGAACATATGTATACATATGAAATTAAGCAAGGTCTGAGCTGAATAGAAAATCTGTAGTCAAAACATAGATCAAAACAGAGAGTGATGACCAGAGAGGTTGGAAATCCAAGAGTGTTTTCTTTTGCTGACTTCATAATTCAGTTCCCCATACTCACCAGTCAGAAGGAGTAGTTTGCCCATTTTGATACCTGTGTACTAGCTTGTTTGACCATTTACTTTCCTTTTATAACATACATTCTGCTTGCCCATGCTCACACGTGACTTCAGATATCTTCATCCATCAAATAAATGTGAAGGTTAATATGTAACAGTTGTTTGACAAAATGACAATGGGCACCAGGCGGCCATCTTCACCTTGAAATACTTATCCTGAATCTTCTGAGGTTTGGGATAACAACTTGTGTATTGAAAAAGGAGGGTGGTGTTTACACCACAGTCCCTAAATCAATGTTAAAGCCATTCATTGGAAAGGTACCAAAAGTACTGGCTATTAGATAGCAAAGACAAATATATGCATATCAGTAAGAAGTTTATGTAGGTTCTTATATCTGTGAAAATGAATCATTATAATATTATTATTACAGAAGAAATAACATTGGTAGCAAACAGACTACTCATCGGGTCAGGTCAAATAGATTTTTCTTTCTCCTTTGTACCTTGTGCTTTAATTTGAGATGTATTTCTAGCAATCACTTTGAAAAGCTTAAGGAATACTTTGGAGCAGATTATGGACATCCAGTTCCCACTGTGAATTCATAAATATCAAGCATTCTTGCTGTTCAAAGGAATGCACAAATCTCACTTACTCTCACAGCTGCTAGTCCTTATTCATTCATCCACAACCAGTCATGCTCGATTAAAAAACACTGGTTCAGAACAAAATTTAAATTAAAAGAAGACCACTCTCATTCACATTCTGGTGACACTATGCTCCAAATCTCTGGGTAATATCTCGAAGTAGTTTCTTATTAATGCTAAAGAGATGGGGGTAATATGGAACCTTGAATATCCCATTCATCATTTATGCAGAAAGTAAGTGTAGATTTTTTTGTAATGAAAAATAACATATAAATGATAAGATTTCATCTGGAACATGTGCCCAAAACACGCACACCAATATGATTTTAACTTTCCTTATGCTTCTTTGACCTAAACCTGTTTTCTTTCCCCTCCTGAAATGTAAGTAGATGTTAGAACCCAGTGTTACAAGTATATGTCATTTCTTCCAGGATAAGGAGGCAATTTTCACCTGCTCATGCTATCCCATTTTCAGGAGAAACTTTTCAAGAAACTCACAGTGCAGTCCTATTCAGAGTTAACTAAGACTGGAGTAACTCTCTTTAGGATTGCACTGTCAGTGAACTACATCAAAGAGTGAGGAAACTGGGAAATATCTGCTGACGTAACTCACACATGTAGTAACTCATGTAGTAACTGAAGTAACTCACACTGAAGTAACTCACACATGTAGCAACCAATCTTTAGATCAAAACTAGGATCAGGAGTTGATGAGGTGGGACAGATGCCAAGACTTGAGGTCTTCCCAGAGGCCCACTCACAGGCAATCACAAGCCACCTTGGGGATATTGAGTTGGGTAGAGAGATGGCATATATATTTTACATAAACAATAATGTTCCTGCTGTGAAATAATTGATTTCCTTTTAAAGAACAGTGGCAACTTAAAGACTAACAATTACCATTTGCCAATGCAAACTTCACAAAGTACCCCTAGCTATGGTAAATAGCAACAACTCAGTTTCAGCTTAAAAGAACCTTAAAAGAAAAATTAATGAAACAATTACATTCTATAGCAACAGTTCCTTCCAAAATATCTAATCACCCCCTCCTCTACCCAGCAAGACTATTTTTCATTGAATACTTTAGGATATAATAATTTTATTTATAAAGGCAAACTCTATGCTGGGGATAATTAGGAAAGGAATTAATAATAAAACTGCAAAGATTGGAGTACTGTGTTCAGTTCTGATCACCACATCTCAAAAAGGATATCGAAAAGATAGAAAAAGTGCAGAGAAGGGCAACGAGGATGATTGAAGGATTGGAGCACCTTCCTTATGAAGAGAGGCTGCAGTGTTTGGGACTCTTCAGTTTGGAGAGAAGACATCTGAGGGGGGATATGATTGAAGTCTATAAAATTATGTATGGGATAGAAAATGTTAACAGAGATAATTTTTTCTCTCTTTCTCACAATACTAGAACCAGGGGGCATCCATTGAAAATGCTGGAGGGAAGAATTAGGATCAATAAAAGGAAACATTTCTTCACGCAACGCGTGATTGGTGTTTGGAATATGCTGCCACAGGAGGTGGTAATGGCCACTAACCCCTCAAAAAAGGCAGCAGGAAATCGAAACAAGAAAGCAGCAGGTGGGCAGTAGTTCCACCATTACAGTACAGAACGATCAGCAGAGCAAGCACTGCATGCATAATAGGCCAGTGTCCACTTTCTCAGTGGAACAACCAAGCCCTACACTTCTTCACTTGCATGCTACACAGTATTTTAGTGTTTGTGTTTTTGTGTGTGTTTATGGGTGATCCTTACAGTAAGAGAACAGAAGCCACACCACTTTTTTCTTTCCCAAGTGGTAGATGAATGAGAGAAGTGCATTTTTCAAAATTAATTTGGTGTTACTGTGGTCTTTCTGCACTCAGATAAAAAGCACACCCAAATACCAAGGTACAAGGAAATTAATCATGAAATCTTAATTCGTAGAACAGTCTTTAAAGAAACAAAAAGAAATGCTTTATTATTTTTTTAATGAACGAAACAGGCATATTCCTACAAGTTTCTAGTAGTGGCACTGCTAGCAAGTATCTTATGTCTGCAGGAGTAGGGGAAAACACTACTGGAGATCTAGTGAGGGGACCTAAATCAGCTAGGTACATTTTATACCTCCTGGGGTAGAGTGTTTCTTGTGGGGGTCATTCTGCCACAGAGGGTGGAGGCTATGCCTTTACAAACTCTGGTAGACCAAACTGTCCATCTGTTTGAACTCAGAACCAAGTAGTCATTTATGATTTCTAGTGAAATAATTTTTATTTCAGTTCATTATATGTTAAGTAAGAGGTTAGAACCCTAGAAATAAGGCAATGAACTGGTTGGTTAATGGTTAAAAGTCCACTGCTTCTGAACAGCAAGCAAAAGGAGAAGCTGCAACGGAAGCAGATAGCTGAAGTCAGCAGTATGTAGTTGCATAGCAGTCAACATTTTTGTGGTGAATGCAGGGCTTTCAGAGATCCTGAAAGATTTCCCCCTACCTCCTCCCACCTTTTCCCATTGTAGCAGCCATTTTTCTCTTATCTTTCCTGAGACATCTTAGTACAATTGATCAAATTTGGCTGCATGATGATGTCACCCAGGGCAAACAAGTGTAGCTGCAGAGTGTGAGCAGTCCTTCGTGCATTGCTTTGACCTGCCTCTGAATGTATGATCACATTCAAATACTTTCCATCATCTCAGAGTTATTCACTGGGAGTGAAAAGGTCCATGAAAAGCACCTTTTGCTTAATTGAATCTCCTGAACAATATCTATCAATTATTTTCAAATTCCCATTTCCTACTCAGAGAAAACTAAGCACATCCACATTTGTTCTGCCAATTACCCCATCCACAGTCTGATAAATATATCTTGAGAATGGTCTGAGGCCAAAGATAGGCCCAAAATGAACTGAAATTACAACAGTACCTTCCAAAAATGTACTGAATTGGGTCTATCAAATGCATAATTTAGGAAGGGAGATATATAAAGATAAAGCTGTAGCACTGGAGGAAAAAAATCTAGATAAATCTAGTCCATGGAACCTGAGAGATTATCTGATCAGTGGTTTTAAAAGAAGAGAGGAAATTGAATTGATCAGGTCCGCCAATGGAACCACACAGTAAAAAGCAAATCTCCATGATATCTTTGTCCTTGGAAATCTCCCATAAGAGATTTTATTGGAAAACGAAGATAAAAAATAATATAAAATATAACATCAAAAGACATTGTAGTTACAGAAGCAGTGCTAAAACAACCCCAATGTACACAGAGAACATGAAGCTTATCTAGAGATGACAATAATAATGGCATTAGACAAGTAATAGTGAAAATTATTTTTTTCATTTAATGATCTACTAAATACAGAGCTGGGTGATTACTAAGGAGAGTCATGAGTCTTCTCAGAGGCATATAGTGGGAAAATGGTGCCCGGAGACAGTCGTTCTCTGGGCACCCCCCCCCCCCACTATGCTCAGGGGGGTAGGGCTCAGGGGGCCTCAGTTGCTTCTTCTCTCCCCAGAAGGGACAGCAAAAGGGGCTGCCGGTTGGGAGCTGCGAGGGGGGTGAGGCTTGGGGAGGCACTGTCCTCAGGTTTCCTTGGCCCTGCCCACATCAATGACAACACTTTGATTAAAATTTAAATTGGCCCTACTCATTGCATAGTTGCAACTAGTTTCCTGCACCAAATCATCCCACATAATTTGTGTTGGGACAGAATATCACGCTACGCTATTGGTACTGAACTGGTACAGTGCGTTTGAGACTGGTGTTGTTTAACTGTATGGAAATGTTTCAGTCCCATTATGGTGATCACACCCTTCGATATACAGTGCTGGCATACAGATACTGCATATTTATGGACTAGTAAAAGCTGTGAAGAAAAAAACACCAGTTTGGAAAATTGCTAATTTTTAAGAGAAAAGGAAATGGAGTGGTTTGCACAGTACTTTTAAGCTAACCAGAAGAGGAGAGCAGGTCTTCAATACTCTCTTGATACATCAGTTACAACACTTTAGGTATTTTTAACCAGTTCTTCTTTCACAGCTCCAGTTAGTGGATAATGTCCTTCGTGACAGGAAGAACCTGAAAAATCATCTAAGTCAAGTGCCCAAATCGTGATACCTCCCAAATTATTTTTCTTCATATATTGAACCTGAAGGAAAGAGAGAAAAAACAATAAATTTGAAATTACACAGAACTCTCCCTGGTGCCCAATATTTATCAGTCTGCATTGTGGTTAAGGGGTTGGATCCAGTGCAAAATCTCTACTTCTTCTAGAGCTCTTGTGCAAGAAACAGGTATTTGCCCTAAATCAAATATATTTTACTCCTATTTGCATTTCCTGTTGTACAAGATCTTGTACAATGAATTCCAGGGCACTAAAAGTGCTTAGCACTATTTAAAGTGTTGTACAAGTAGAACTACACAAAGTGTGTTCATGTTTCCACTTGCTCATCACAGGATACAAGTCCAGATGTCCAAAGTGAGTTACCATTTCTGCTACTTTTTCTGAGATACTATCTCTTCTATAATGGCCAGAGGACCAACATAGATTTATTAGCAGTGGTGGGATTCAAATAATTTAACAACCGGTTCCGGAGATTGGATTTAAATAAATTAACAACTAATTGTTTACAAGCATCATTTTAACAACTGGTTCTGCCGAAGTTGTGTGAACCTGCTGAATCCCACCACTGCTTATTAGGTCTGTGCATAATAATGCATCCCAAGATGGTCTCAGACATCTTTATGTATCTTTGTATTAATGAGTAGCCCTTTCTATAGTGGCAAAAAAATGAACACCTTCACACATTATAGTGCTCATCATTGATACTACATTAAAGTACAATACAATCACCTTTATATAATGCTTTAGCCTACAGTAAATATTTATCCTATCTCATGGTTCCTGCTTCTTATATAGGCCTTTTCCGCACAGCAGTGGAAACGAACCTTCACTGGCATAAATTATGCCGGTGGAGGCTCGGGGACTGCTCAGACAGTAGCGTGCGAGCAGCCCCAACTTTCTCCCCAGCCGGAGAGGTGGCTCCACACGGCCCGCCTCTCCTTCGGTCCCCTCCCAATGGCGCCATTGTATTGTTTCCCTGAGCTCATTCCATTTTCCCTTGCCTCTTTATTTTCATCAGTTATGTTTTTTTAAAAAAAATTGATTAAATCTTCAATGTTTTGATTACACACAACAATAGAGAATCCATGCATCGAATCCAAAGCACCGGTTGTACAAATAGGCAAAAAAGAGAATAAAAGCCCTCACAACAGCCATGAAACATTTCAAGAACATGTGTGCAAATAAATGGGAGAGGGGATCAAAAACATTCTGCAAACATTTTAGGTGACTTGTGCAGCAGGGGCTGTTATCTCTCCCATGAAAACTTTTGCACATGTGCTGACAACAAAAAAAAGGCTCTGCTGAGATGGCTTGTTGCATCCTCTGATGCTAGCAACCTACTAAGAGAACAGAATTCTAACCAGGCCTAAATAATTCTGGGCTGTTTCTAATTCTTGATAAAAACTTATACCTCTACCCCAGCAGCTGATAACTTTGGGGAATGGCCCATATCATATTTGCAAGTATCATGGCCAAATGTAATATGGAAAGTCATACAGGATGTAGGTTAACAAGCAACTTTTAAAACATGGATCGATTTGCTCACTATATTTTAGGTTCTGTTGTTTGCATGCCTTTAACTATTATCCTACTACAAATCTTTGATGAAGAACAAATTTAATACTCCAAGTAAAACAGGGAGGTCGCTGCATTTTTTCGCACCCAATTTATGCGACTTGTTGTTTTAAATGGAGCAGTCCTAATTAACACAATAACATCATTCTTAAAGCAATTTAAAAGCTCACAATACCTGGAACGCACAAATTGAAAAAAAACAGCCTCGTCAATACTCGTCTCCGGTCTTAAACACTTGTTAACATCTCTTGCTATCCTACCCACTGGTTCCCTTTGTAGGAGTAGGGGACCGCCTGCTCCTCACCTTTCCTTCCGGCACCCATTATTAGATTCGATATATCCTTGACAGGAATATTAAAAAATATGCATGTAATACTGTAATCCATGTTTTCCTGTCTGGTTTATACTGTGATTTTAGTGCAATGCTCTCCCAATTCCGCAAAGTGGTTTTAGTGCATTGCATAACCCTTAGCCCATTGGTTTTCGAAGCAATTTGGCCGGAGCATCTTGATGAGAATGGTTGGCTCTATAAATTCACTAAACAAACAGCGATCTATCAACCGGGTTGTATCCTACCACCGCTGTAAGAGAATAGGCCAACAGACACAGGTCTGTCCCCATTCCTCTTCAATCAAATAACTCCTTTTGACCTCCAAAAAGATGATGGCAAAAAAAAATCATATGGAATTTGCCTTGGGCTCAATGTTCCCTTCTCTGTTAAGTGGCGCTCCACTAGCAGAAGAGAAATAAAATAATACCTTTTCTCAATTCCGTCTCCTTATTGTAGCCCCCCACTTCAAGGGGGGGGGGGTTCCACATGGGCCCAATGCGTTCATTAGGCAACGCATCTTTTTTTATCTGCTCTTAATTTGTCTGTTTATGATTCCCAGCCTGCCCATTCTCAGAAAGGGCGCATAACCAATAAAAGCACAAATGGATTCCATTTAAAAACAAACTATAATCTGGCACCTAATAGCAAAACAGTGATGAAGCGATTTCCTTCCCACATGGACCCACGGGAAGCTTAGGATGTAATATGATGGTCTTTTCAGGCCCGGCTGGCCAGATGAAACCCCGGCGGAAACAAATCTGGCCCTAAGGCGGGCCCGGTGGGAACTCCATTTATGAGGGTGCAGCGAGGCCGCCGGGAGAAGGAGGAATGTGAATGTGTTCCCGTACAAATCAGGCCGCTAGCAGGTGATTGGATAAATCCCAGTATTTGTAAAATGAAATATGTGAGATATCTAAAGTACAATTTATTACAATTTTTTTGAGTGGTAGAGTGTCCACAGTTGATGATACAGCTGTAGGACATTAAGAAGTTCCCCTTGCTCTCTCAGCTATCTATATATATATTTCTCAAGGTTGAGCCACTCTGCAGATATCTAAATCTGGGGATCAGGCCTACACTGACAGAAAAGAGATTTTCCTCCAAACTTGGAAGACCCCTCAGGTTTGCAGAAAAATTTGTAATGCAAAAAACTACATGAGTGTTTAAACCCCTCCTCTGAAAACAAGAGCATTGTCTGTGCACACACAGTCAACACACCTACCCTCTCTGTTTGTGCCTGGTACATGCAGTCATGACAACAGGCCTGGCAGCAAATACTGGGAACGCCGCTGCACTTGGCAGCCGAGGTGACACCTGATGGCTAAGGTGAGGAGCTATACTGGGACCCACGGTGGAGACTGGAAGGCCTCGATCCATGCTGCACACAGTGGGAGTGAAAAGGCTAGGCAAATGGCCAGGGAACTATTGAAGAGGCCAAGTGAGTGAGCAGCCAGCAGAGTTGGCAAGTGGCAAAGCTGAGGGGGGGGGGGGCAGGTGAGCTACTACTGTAGAAGAGGCTGGGTGGCTGAGCAAGTGGTCAGGGAGCTGCTGAAAATGCCAGAGGAGCAGTTGGCAGAGTTGCTGATGTGACGAAGCTAGCAGGGTGGTAGGCAAGCTGCTGCTGCTGTTGCTACCATTGTGAAAGAGGGCAGGTGAGTGGCCAACAAAGGCCAGGAGAGCAGCCAGCAGTGTCGCTGATATGGCAACAGCAGTGGGGAGGGGGGGGCAGATGAACTGCCACTGGGAAAGAGAGAATTATTGTCAGGCAGGAAGAGAGAGAAAATGATGGGGTGGCTAAGAGACAGAATGCTGCACTGCCCATTTTGCAGTGACATCTGAAATCAGTATACACCTCCCAGCTCTTTGGCTGCCATATTTCTGATATAATCTCGAAATACCTGGCGCCTCCTTTCTTCTGGGTCAGGGACTCTTCCCAGGAGGTAGTTTGGTGCTGCCCAAACTTTAGTTCGTGGGGCAAAACGGGTTGTGAAAACTATTGATTAAAATCGCTGTGCCATCCTGCCTGTTTTAGTTGAGGCAAGGGCTTTATGGTCGGCTTCGGCCCACTTTCAATTTATGTGCTGAAGTGTTCAGATGTATATATTCAATTTTAAATCCATTTGTTAATTTTTTTTGCTAATTTTCTGGAGCTTGATTCTGGAAAAGATGATGACATTGAATGAGTGATGGGTGGCCAGAAACAGTAAGTGATGGGGCAATGCGTAAGAAATGAATGATGGGATGGTGGCAGAAAGAAAGAAGGAGTGACAGTACATTGGCAGAAAGTAAGGAGGGAGGAGGGAAAGAGAGACAATTGAGAGAAGTGAAAGGGAGAATGGATAACCAAAGTGGTGGTGGTGGGGGGGGGGGGGGAATGTGATGGCTGCTCCCGGAAGCTCTTTTGCAGAATTCAGAATTCTGAGGCCAACTTAATCGCAAGCCTCTGCTAAAATATCTTCTTAAGCTGACTTTCCTTCCGGATTGTATGATTTGTCTTTGATTGATTTTACATGGGCCAAAAACAGTGAGCGTGGAAAATAACAGTGTGAAAACAGTATGCAAACCTCTTTTACACCATTTTAAACCCTTTTATACCCATTTTCACACTGCTGTTTTTGGCTCCATGCGGAACTTCAGCCTTTGTGCGCTTCTATCAGAAGAGGAATAGGCTATGCCTCTGAAGGGTTGTGGCAAGATGATGTGCGATTATATCAATACTTATATAGTTGAATCCTTTAAACTGCGCAGCCTTTGTGTTCCTTTGCCTAGTTTACAAGGAACCCTCTTTGTTTGGTTTTTTCTATCCTGATTTTGGTATGACTCCATCTCTGTTAGATTTATGAGGCAGAGGAAGTAGTTTGGGAAAGATAAAAGGGAATGCAAATGTAACCATTCATACCTCAAAATACGACAGTATTCCTGCTTCCCGCGTGAAAGCTCCAGGTGTTCCACCACCAGAGATAACAGCCCCAACCCCAGTCTGTCTGGAACCAAGTGTGAACGTCTTCCCATAAGTTGGGATGCCCATCATAATCTTTTCAGCAGGGGCACCTTTTTTCTTCAAATATTGCACAGAATAGTCCTAGAGAAGAAGGAGAATAGCCACTGTGCATTGGTGGGAACCCATTGGTGGGAACCAAAAAGGCTTTTGACAAAGTTCCTCACCAGAGACTGTTGAGAAAACTCAGCAATGAAGGAATAAGAGGGGAAGTCCTCCTATGGATTAAAAACTGGTTGAGAAACAGGAAACAAAGAGTGGGTGTAAATGGGAAGTTCTCACAATGGAGAGATGTCGGGAGTGGTGTCCCCCAAGGATCCGTTTTGGGACCAGTGCTCTTTAACCTATTCATAAATGACCTGGAAGTAGGGGTGGGTAGCGTGGTGGCCAAGTTTGCAGATGATACCAAATTATGTAGGGTGGTGAGAACCACAAAGGATTGCGAAGAGCTCCAAGCGGACCTTGATAAATTAGATGAGTGGGCTCAGAAATGGCAAATGCAGTTCAATGTAGCAAAATGTAAAGTGATGCACATAGGGGCAAAAAATCCAAACTTCACATACACGCTACAGGGGTCAGTGCTATCAGTCACAGACCAGGAAAGGGATTTAGGCGCCTGTAGTTGATAAGTTCCATGGGAATGTCAACTCAATGCATGGCAGCTGTGAAAAAAAAGGCAAACTTCTATGCTGGGGATCATTAGAAAAGGAATTGATAATAAAACTGCAAAGATTGTCATGCCCTTATATAAAGCAGTGGTGCGCATCGCGACTCTAAGAGTACTGTGTCCAGTTCTGGTCAGCCGTGATCTCAAAAAAGGATATTGAGGAGATAGAAAAAAGTGCGGTGAGAAGGGCAACAAGGATGATTGAGGGACTGGAGCACCTTCCCTATGAGGAGAGGCTTTGGCCGCGTTTGGGACTCTTTAGTTTGGAGAGGAGGCGGCTGAGGGGGGATATGATTGAAGTCTACAAAATTATGCATGGGGTAGAAAATGCTGACAGAGAGACATTTTTCTCTCTTCGGCACAACACACAGGAACCAGGGGACATTCATTGAAAATGCTGGGGGGAAGAATTAGGACTAATAAAAGGAAACACTTCTTCACGCAACGCAGATTGGTGTTTGGAATATGCTGCCACAGGAGGTGGTGATGGCCACTAACCTGGATAGCTTTAAAAGGGGCTTGGACAGATTTATGGAGGAGAAGTTGATTTATGGCTACCAATCTTGATCCTCTTTGATCTGAGATTGCAAATGCCTTAACAGACCAGGTGATCGGGAGCAACAGCCGCAGAAGGCCATTGCGTTCACATCCTACATGTGAGCTCCCAAAGGCACCTGGTGGGCCACTGCGAGTAGCAGAGAGCTGGACTAGATGGACTTTGGTCTGATCCAGCTGGCTTGTTCTTATGTTCTTATGTTCTTAACTGTCACCGTGATATGTTGCACCTCAGCTATGGGACATAGAGAGCAACTGTTCCTTTATGATTGATTTAAGGATGATTAACATGCTTGATCTGATGCAGGCTTTAGCTTGATCTGAAGCTATCAACTATTGCCCTTTTGGGGTACAGTGATAAGTCTTGTGATGCTGTTGGCATATTTCAAGACAGCAGCTTACCTTGACTGGAATAGTATTGATCTCCAAAATTCAATGTCAAGATGTTGGGAACTCTATTATCTGCATGTGTTGGAGTACAGTGGTCCACAATGGTCATAAGAATCCACTCTCAGTCTGGTGTAATGAATTACTGGGAATTTGGGTACACCATGTTTCAAGTGATTCTTCTTGCAATGAGATTTGTAATGCAACTGTTAATCTCATTTTTCAGTACTGTGAGATGCTGCCTTAATTTGGGGTGGTGATCTCTTGCTCATCACCTACCAGTTGCCCCCTGGAAGTAGGGGCTTTCCTTCACCTTGTTCCTCCTCTGCATGGGCACATCTGCTGCTGCCAAGAGGTGTCCTACCTTTTTCTCCTTGGCCTGACTTCTTGCTCCCTTTGATCTCTTTATATGAAGGACTGATGTGATTGAAGAAGGGTATATTCCATCACACAAACACACACACAGGCAAATCTTAATTTATTGTCCAGTTTTAGGGAGGAGAAAATGGTTTCTCCATAACTGTTATTCTATGTGGAAACTCCATATATTACACCATGAGTCCCCAACCAACTCCTTTTCTAGCCTCTGCCAAGTATTTTTAAGTGTGTGAGGCCAGATAGGGCTATTGTCTAGGAAGGCTTCTGATTGGCTGTGCAGATTTTGTGAGCAGTTGCTTTGGCAGCAACTGCCATCACACCACAAGGATCTACACTTGGTTATGGAAGTTTAACGATGGCAATCATTTTATGGCTGGCTCTGCCTCCTGCTGCAGTCATTTTATGCCAGCCATTCTGTTGTTGTGCCTACCATGCCATGTAAGAATTCCACATGTTTTTGCAGGCTCAAAAAAAGATGGGAATTACACAGTCTTTGTGTAAAGAAGATTTCAGATGAACCATAATATGTGCTTCAGAAATCACTCTAATGTGTAGCAGCACATTTAAAATTGGGGGCGGGAGGGGCACAATTTGGTTTACTAGACTAATGGGCCAGGTAGGGGGAGAATCATATCTGGTTTCCTTGAGTACAGTTCAAGGGGGGAAATGTGGCCTTTTGACATTTGGAAAACCCCATCTGAAACATCTATCATAGGGCCTTTCCCCACTTACCGTAAGCCCCGCTCTACTTGAGGAGAGTAGCGCTGGGTTCCTCCTCCCTCCCCACGGCAGGGGCGGCCACAGCTTAGGGGCTGCCGTTCCCGACGCTGCCAGCTGTCGCAAGATCTCTTACGCGGCATCCCAGGTGCTCTTCCGAACGGCGCCTTTTGACGACCCCGCACAGAGCGCGGGGTCGTGGGGACGCCTGGGCGTGCGCCTGGGATGCCGCGCGATGAGACCAGCGCGCGGCATAGGGGGGATGGAAGGGAGTGGGGAAAGACCCATAGTTCTTGAGTTCACAACTTACAACATTATAATAGGATGAAGATCCAACGTCATTTCTGCCCTTGTAAAGAGGGCTTCCATGGCCAGTATTTCCATCCCAGGTACCATGAAAATCATAGGAAAGGAAATTCATGAAATCTGCATGCCTAAAGGAAGAGAACAAGAAGTGAGTACAGGCACAAGGAACTTCAGTTACATTTACATGCATAGACTGTAGGGCAAAAATTACCTTTCAGTGATTCACGGTAGATTTCAAGGTGAAAAATATGAATCTGTGTATTCTGTGAAACTGGAATTCTAAAGTAAATACACCAGCTCACAGTTTTACATGTCAGTATAGAAATGTGCCATTAAAAGGTAAAATTGGACTATTTTAATTGGCTGAATGAAATAAATTGATACATTTTGTTGCAAATCATGTAGTAGTAATAGAAGATTTCAATTATCCAGATATTTGTTGGGAGTCAAACTCTTCCATGACAATCAGGTCCAACAAATTTCTCACTTGCCTTGCAGACATTTCATGGTCTGGAAGGTGGAAGAAGCAACAAGGGGAACGGCTATTTTAGATCTGCTCCTAACCAATAATGATGACCTGATTAGTAGAGTGGAAATGGTAGGATCCTTAGGTGGGAGTGATCATGCTCGCCTGGAGTTTGTTATACAATGGAAAGGAGATGCTAAGCATAGTCATACACACATTCTAGATTTTAAGTAAGTAGATTTTAGTAAGTTTAGGAATCTACTGGGTGCGATCCCATGATAAAAAATACTAAAAGAGAAAGGAGTGCATGATGGCTGGTAATTTCTTAAAAGTGAGATCTTAAGGGGACAATTTCAAACAGTTTCAATGAGGAGGAAAAATTGGAGGTGTCTCAGGAAACCAGGATGGCTATATAAATAACTTTCAATTGAGCGAAGATTTAAAAAGGACATGTACAAGAAATGGAAAAGGGGAGAAATTACCAAAGAGGCGTTCAAACAAATAACCAGGATGAGTAGGGAGAAAGTCAGAAAAACTAAAGCTCATTGTGAGCTTGCCAGAGAGGTTAAAAACAACAACAAAAAGGCTTTTTTGGTTTTGTCCGTAGCAAAAGGGGGAAAAAATGATAGGATAGAGTTGCTGCATGGAGAAGATGGCAAAATACTAACAGGGGATGGAGAAAAGGCAGAATTACTCAACACCTTCTTTGCCTCAGTCTTTTCCCAAAAAGGAAATGGTGCTCATCCAGGAGAAAATAAAACAGAAGATACAGTAGGAGAAATTCAGCACAAAATAAAAAAGAGGTAGTGCAGGAATACCTGGCCACTTTAAATAAATTCAAATCTCCAGAGCCTGATGAACTACATCCCAGGATATTTAAAAAATTGGGAGAAGTAATCTCAGAACCACTTGCTATAATCTTTGAGAAATCCTGGAGAAGTCCCAGTGGATTGGAGGAGGGCTAATGTTATCCCTATCTTCAAAAAGGGGAAAAAGGAGCACCCTAATAATTACCATCCAGTCAGCCTGACATCAATACCAGGGAAGGTTCTGGAGCAGATCATTAGACAGACGGTCTGCCAGCTCTTAGAAGGGAATATTGTGCTTGCAAAAAGTCAGCATGGGTTTCTGTAAAACAAGTCATGCCAGACCAATCATACCTCTTTTTCTGATAGAGTGACAAGCTTGGTAGATGAAGGGAAAGCTGTGTAGACATAGCATACCTCGATTTTAGTAAAGCTTTTGACAAAATGCCCCATAATATTCTTGGAAGTAAGCTAGTGAAATGTGGACTAGACAATGCTACTATTAGATGGATTTGTAATTGGTTGACTGATCGAACTCAAAGGGTTCTCATTAATGGCTCATCTTCATCCTGGAAAGAAGTGACTAGTGGGGTTCCCCAGGATTCTGTCCTGGGCCCAGTTCTATTCAATATTTTTATCAACAACTTGGATGATGAAATAGAGGGCATGCAGATGACACCAAATTAGGAGGAGTAGCTAATACCCCAGAGGACAGAGTCAGAATTCAAAATGACCTGGATAGATTAGAGAACTGGACCAAAACAAACAAAATGAATTTCAATAGAGATAAATATAAGATTCTACACTTAGGAAGAAAAAATGAAATGCACAGATATAGGATGGGTGTCACCTGGCTTGACAACACTACATGTGAAAGGGATCTGGGAGTCTTAGTAGACCATAAATTAAACATGAGTCAGCAGTGTGATGCGGTGGCCAAGAAAGCCAATGCGATTCTGAATGTATCAAAAGAAGAAGGAGAAAAAGAAAAAGGAGTAGTAGTAGTAGTTTGGATTTATATCCCCCCTTTCTCTCCTATAGGAGACTCAAGGGGGCTTACAATCTCCTTTCCCTTCCCCCCTCACAACAAACACCCTGTGAGGTGGGTGCGGCTGAGAGAGCTCCAAAGAACTGTGACTAGCCCAAAGTCACCCAGCTGGCACAGGTGGGAGTGCACAGGCTAATCTGAATTCCTCAGATAAGCCTCCACAGCTCAGGCGGCAGAGTAAGGAATCAAACACGGTTCCTCCAGATTAGACCACAACGCCACTGCTGCTCTCTCCCAATAGGAATATAGTGTCAAGATTAAGTGATGTAATTTTACCTCTCTATTCTGGATTGGTTAGACCTCACCTGGAATATTGTGTACAGTTCTGGGCACCGCAACTCAAGAAGGATTTTGACAAGCTGGAATGGGTCCAGAGGGGGGCAACCAAAATGATAAAAGGTCTGGAGTCCATGCCCTATGAAGAGAGGCTTAAGGAGATGGGGATGTTTAGTCTGAAGAAGTGAAGGTTAAGGGTGGACATGAGAGCTATGTTTTAATATTTGAAGGGATGCCATGTCGAAGAGGGAGCAAGCTTGTTTTCTGCTGCCTCAGAGACTAGGACACAGAGTAATGGATTCAAGAGATTCCACCTGAACATTAGGAAGAAACTCCTGACTGTCAGGGCTGTTTGACAGTGGAATTCACTGCTACGAAAGTGGTGGAGTCTCCTTCTTTGGAGGTTTTTAAACAGAGGCTGGATGAACATATTTCGGGAGTGCTTTGATTGTGTGTTCCTGCACTGCAGGGAGTTGGACTTGATGGCCCTTGTGGTCTCTTCCAACTCTATGATTTTATGATTCTATGTATAAGTTATTGTCAAGTTGTGACTTTAGCCATGAAATCATTGGTAATGCAGAACATATTCAGTTAGAGAATATGTAGAAAATATTCACCATCAACCTTTACAAAAGAGAATTTGGAGAAGAAAACAAATTAGTTTCATGTCTGTTTTTATATATTAGATTGTAATACATATAATCATTACAGGACAGGATCACTGGCTGACACTACAGTAGCCACAGCTGAAAAATCTGTTGTTGACATCTGATCATGTAATCAGCATCATCAGGCCTCACACTACCAGCTGCAGCATCAATATATATGAATGTGCATTAAAGAAAATGAGCATTTCCCCTGTCAATATGCTGTTCATTGTAAGAATCCATTTTTGCATTCATTAACCAAATACTGCTGACAATACTTACTTTGAGATTTCCCTTACGTCATAGCTCTTATCCATTTTTTCCCTTCCAGCTTGTACTGCAACACTCAATAGAAGTTTTTCCTTCCTTCCTTTCACAGTTTCTCTTTCAAATTGTATAGAGAGCTCCTTAGGAGAAAGAAAAAACAGACATTACCTCAAGGAATTTCTGAGTGAATCAAGTTTTCAGGTTCTCAGCCAGTATAGAAAAGCAGTCAGAATTTGTACCATATATATTGGCAACATTTAACTTCTTTCCCAGTAGGTTATGCAGCTGTACACTTCCTAATAACTGATCTTGCAGCCCCCTGAATGCCCCAAAGAAAGGTCTTCCTAAAGGCCACAAGGTGGAAATCCTGTCCACCACAAATTTATCCTCAATGTTGCCAGTTTATGTACCTTAACCAGGTTAACCAAGCGCTTTTTATCTCCTTCCTCTGAAGAGATCCAGGCAAGGTCAAAGCCATCAAAATGGTTTTCCCGAAGATAACGAACCACTGAATTCACAAACTCTGAGCACTTGACAGGAGATACAGTTATCTTGTGAAAGCTGTTAACAGGTAAGAGATGTAGAATAGAAACGTCTGTTATTGTTCATAGAAATGAGTGTTTTTAGCTAAATACTGGTAGTTAAATCATTCCCTTGACTCTGCAAAACATTCCTACCATCCAGACAGTATTAAAGGGGCAGGGCAATATTATCACTCTATTGCAGAACACAACACTACACACTACACACTTAACCCCCACCCCTAAATTTTATTACTTCTTTTTGTTGTGTGAACTAATCTTATTTAAGGGGCTGCTATCCCAGTAAACGTACGGATGAAGAAATTGAGAAGAAGCTCAAGACCCACCAGAACAGTGTTTTATTTTGTTTTTTATTTGTTTGGGTTTTTCAAAGATCATCACAACATCATAGTATGCCATATTGAGCGAGAAATATGCCTCCTACCAGCAGCTGCTTGTATTTAAACTTTTCTGTATAGAAGACTTTTGGATAAAGTTGCTGTTTTCAGAGCAACTTCCAGAGCAGTTATTCTTTGTGCCCAAACCACAACTGCAGATTGTGTGGACGTACATTTTGATTTAACATGTCACAATGTGACACGATATCACGTGTCACGTAGAGCCCTATGGGGGTGGAGCGGTTAATAAATCCAAATAATAAATAAGTAAATAAATAAATACATTATATGGGCTTGTCACATATTATGTTTCCTGGGAAAAACAGAAGTAGTATCAAAAGGTCTTACGGTTCTGAGCCCGTGAGAAATCCACCAACAGAGAGAAGGATCTTCAACTGGGGATTTCTAAAAAAGAAAGGTTTTTCAAAAAATAAGAATTAAAAGAGTTTCATTCTGAAATGGCTACAGAACAGCAGTGGACTTTGGTACAGAAATAGCCCATTTAACTTTTTCTGAATTAGGCAGTACGTGAAAAGAACGTGAGAGTGAGTGGGTCAGGGATTCTGAGAAATGAACTCAGTGGAATAATCCTGTAAAGACGCATTTGAAGCACTCAACAACATTGCTGTGTTTTGTCAGGACACAAAATCACCAATTATTATTTGTATACACCCATCATCCAACTAGCTCTGCAATTTTACCTGCACATCATCTGCTTAATTATTCTGGACTAGATAGTCTTAGTTTTGTAGTAATTAAAAAACAGCAACTGTTTATCATGCTTACAACTTTGCCTTGTTTCAAAGTTGGAAGAAATTCAAATAAAATATAACAAAATCTGACCTGACTCAGAGATTAAACTACATTTTGAGATAAATTCAATTATTGTTTCTCCTGCCTTTTTTATTTGAAATGTAGGACTGTAAAAAAAGCAGGCAGAAAGGAACTGCTTTTTTCTTTCTGATCTTTCCCCCTCTCAATATCACTTTCCTTAAGTTGATTTTTCACCTGAAGTGAGAAAGGTATGAGAAAAATATGATGATTGTTTCTTGTTCTCCGTATGCTCCACTGGGAGGTGAAAAAGCATCTTGAGAGGGGTGATTTTAAATTGAAAAACAACTAGAGGGGAAAGGGTTAAGTAGGATTTCTGCACATGCCTTTCTGCTCAGAAATAATTGTTTCAGGCTGCTTTTTAAAAGGATCTGGAGGAAAAACTCAGAGAACTCAGTAATGTATGGTTTGAGCCTCCTACCCATCAATTAGTGATAGTGATCCATTCCGCACAACCTGGGTGTGGCGTTCCCCCTGCCCCCCCTGCCGTTGGGGCTGACAGTCCGTCCCGCCGTCCCTAACCGAGGTGGTGTGCTCCTCGTCAGTGGCCCCGGTCTTTGGGGCCCGAGCTGCCAGCTGCCGCAACCACAGGGTGGCCGCCAAGGGAGGAGGGAGAAGGGCCCTCCTCCCGCCGGTCGGAGGCTAGTTTACACGAGGTCGGGGTAGACAGCCCCTCGGTCGAAGGGCCAACTATTCCCCGGGCCAGCCTCCCTTTCCTCCTCCTCCTCTCTCCTTCGCCCTCTCGTATCTCCTCCACTCCCTCCCTCTTCTCCTTCGCCGCCTTCGCCGTTCTCTCCCTTTCTCTCTTTCCGTCCTCTATCCACGCCCGTACTTCTCACTCTCAGCCCCCGCAACTCCCTCCCTCGCCTGCTATAACAGATCAGCCTCCCGCCTTCCGGGCCCGAAAGTGACCCTTATATCCCTCTTCCCCCAGCGCCTGCTCTCGCGCTCGGCGCGGGCGGCCGTCGGCTGCATCCCCAGCTGCAGCTGCGTCGCGTTCCCGCCGGCCGACGCCGGCCCGACAAGCCGCAGCTGCGGCGGCGTCTCGGGGCCGAGTCGCGAGCGGCCCGCCTCCTCGCCGGCGCCCCCACTGGCGGGCCGGCCGCCGTTGGGTCCTGCCGTTGGCCTCTCGCCGATCCCCTCTCGCGGCTGGGCGAGTCCGGGGCGAGCCGTTGCGGCGACCCCCGGACACTGGGGATGCTTAAAAAAGCATTTTGGGAAGGCACTCCACACAGCTTCTTCCCAAGATGTCCTCAAGTTGCCTTATTTTAGCTCAAGGCATCTTTTTTTGAGAACGCTTCTATATACATCCTTTCCCCCTAAGCCACCTGTAAGATGTCTCCTGCAGAGCTCTTATGTTTGCTACCTGACCGTTTTGCTCTCTGGTCAGTTTTACCTTAAGCTTGCATCAGCTGATGGAATTCTCCCTGCTGCCATTTGCTGGAGGTTGCCCCAGGACATTTGTGCTCCAGGCTCCAATCTTGGGTACCTTTTCAGACCTGTCTACCTCCCATTGAGAAGCACTGGGTTGATCTGCCCTCTGTGGACAGCACAGAAAATCTTAAATTAGTCCACAGAGGGCAGGTCAGCCCAGGGCTTCTGAAAGGGAGATAGACAGGTCTTCCAAGGGCGATTCCGCACATGAGTAAAACAGGTTCGACCCAGTTCCCTGAGAAGGGTACTGACCTAGGTCGAAGCCATTGTTGTTCCCCACTGCAACCAGCTTGATCCCAGCTCGAAGGGCGGAATCATCCTGTGCTTCTTCGTCGCTCCTTTCCATTTCTACAGCCATGTTCCGTCTATCCCCACACAAGTTATAAAAAAAACTGCCACAGGAATGGAGAGACGAAGGTGGCGTTTTTTGATTGGCCAGCTGTACGCATGCCCGAAACACTCAGCTGTGATTGGCTGAATGGGGGACTCCAGGCATCAGAGATTCCACACTTTACTGGAATCGAGCTGAGTTCGAGCATGGTTCCCTGAAAAAGTAGTAGTTCCCAACTGGAGTCGGAAATTTGACCATTACATGGGGCGAAGCTGGTACAAAACCACGTCGATCCCAGTGGTTGTGCGGAGCACTTAGGTCGAGCACAGCTCGAACTTAGGTCGATAACGCAAGTGCGGAATCGACCCAAATGGCTAAGATTCTTGTATTTGTGTCTGTATAGCTATAGAGATATTTTCAAAAAAGAAAACTATATATTGCTGGAATCATCAGGATTAAGTACTTTTTATGGTGAAAAGGCACCCAGGATTGGAGTCTGCAGAGCAAATAGCCTGGGGCAACCTTCAGCAAATGGCAGCAGGGAGAAACCCTTCAGTTGTACACAAAATGTTGGGTGCAAGTGGAGATCAAAATGGTTGAGCAGGAAACAGTCTTTTTCCCCTACCGATGCCTTTGCTGTCTGGAAAGCACACCTGAAGCCGCCTCTTTTTAAGTTTCCCCCCTGGCAACTTATTTTGAGTGTGTGGAGTGAAAAGAGGCAGTCACCTCTTTTTAAGGTATCCCACCAATGTCTTTTTTTGTGCTGTGAGGAATGGACCAGTGTTTCCTAAGTGAAGCTGCTACTTCCACAGTACTCTATACTCCGTCTCAGAGAAAGATTACAGTTGCAGTCTGCAGTCTGCAGTCTACGGAGGATGCTGCAGCAGTGTGTTTCTGCTGCTGAAAATGGTTCATATTCTCTTTTAGCTGTTCCTGCAATGAGAAACAAAATGTTGAGTCCTAATCCAGGGCAATATAAACACTCTTTTTTCAAATGTCTATTTTTAACAGTGCAGGCAATAATGGTTTTAACGAAAGCAATGCTTAAATAAGATTATTTTAGACTAAAAGAGAATTGGACGGAGTGGGGGAGGCAGTCACCAGAGCCCTGCTGAGCATTTAACCACAAGAAAGATCCAGGAAGATCTGGCAGATGAAAATCAGGGAGATTTCCAGATCCCACATAAAGACTGGCAAACCTAGTCAAAAGATGCAGTCTGATTCTGCTTCCTTCAAGAGAAGGCCCATTTCTGTATGGGTTCCAGGAATGCAAATCTCTTGTCGTGTTGACAGAAGGTACTGTGGATGTTTGGAATGTCATGTGAACTTTACTACCATACTTACCTGGTTTTGAGATCATTGAGGGTCTCATAAGTAGTGTCATCGTTCCATTCAGCATGATTTATCTGGCCACTACTTATATTGGCAAAAGCATAAATGATGTGGGTGCAGAGATTGGCGTCAATGGTTTCAGGAACAAATCGCCCACCAGGCGGTCGATACTGGGACCCGCTGGTAAAGTAACAAACCAGTTTATAGGTAGAAGCTGTTAAGACAATTAAGAGAGAATATCAAAGAAGGAGTTAGCTGAAAAAGTTAGGTCTAGGCCTCTGGACTCTGCAGAACCAGCATCATTAGTGTTGCTGTCTGTTTCGCTGACAGTGTTATTTGCTGACAGTATTGTTACAGTGTTGTCCTGTCCTGTCCACCCTGCCACCCTGGCATAGCGGGGGGCGGGGAGTGGGGGAGAGTGCTTATTCCTGCCTGCGTGCCAGCCTAAGGGGTAATGCTGGCATTGCAGAGATGGGGAGCCCATTCTCTGGCCATAGCCAGGTCTACCTACAAGAAACTTCCAAGGATTGGTTTCCTTTTCTCATTCTCTTATCTTGCGTGCCATATCAGCACATTTTCAGCTAAACAGACAAGGAAGAATGTGTCCTCAACACGATACAGTAGCTCTTCTGAATGGATGCTCATTCCAGTCTCAAGAAGACTCCTGATGTCATTCCCCCCTCTGATTATCTTAACTCAGATACTCCCTTCTGTAATGAACGTTTTCTGACCACCTTACAATGCACTCTATTGTTTCTCAACAATCCACCTGGACACCTCCCAGAGGTTGTCCTAATATCTCCCAAAGGTTGTCCTGACGCCCCAGCAATAGTTCTTCACTCTATAAATATCCTACCCTCCAAAGGGCCAATAGCTCAGTACCATTGAAACCTTGCTGTCTTTGTCACTGTGTCCAACATGTTGTCCCCTGGAACCAAACACTGGCCGTTTGGCTGTGAACCCTGGATCTTCACGTCGCGATCAGGTTGTATTACCCATATATCACATATCCCCTTCTATTTCAATCCTATTTTCCAACCTATTTATATCTTAGGAACTTTGTGTGTGTGTGAATCAATATTGATTCAATATTGCATTGAATCAAATGCTTGTGAACCCTACAATAAAGATTGTCAAATTTGCATTATATTCCTCTCTGTGGATTTTCTTTCAAGAGCTGATCTTCATTTACACTGGTATTAAAGATTCCTTACCCAGCCTCTTGCAACATTAATAAGCAGTCTGCTCTAAGCTAGTATTCTCCACTATATTGAGAGACTGTGTCTCCACCTTGGGTAACAGTGGCTCTGCCATTTTAACAGCTATGTAACAAGTAAAAATTCAGCAGTGATGAAGTTACTACGTCAGGGAGGCCATTTAAATCCTACACAGGGAGGCCATTTAAATCCACAAACACCAAGACAACTTCAACAAGAAGGAAGAGACTCTGAGAATTAACAAAATTTGGCTACCAGTACTTAAAAACACCAGAATCAAATGCCAAGGTCATGCTAGGTTCATGGACAATGGACTCCACCCAGACACAGGATTTGCATTCACTAATGCTGCTGGTGCTGCAGGGAATGCAAATGCGAATATAAATGTAAATGGACTGATAACCCCCCCTTCCCCCGCAATACAATGCAGTCAACCACACCTTTGCACAGCAAGTTCCATCTAAACCAGGGGTCTTCAAACTATGGCCCTCCAGATGTTCATAGACTACAATTCCCATGAGCCCTACCACTTGGTCATGCTGGCAGGGGCTGATGGGAATTGTAGTCCATGAACATCTGGAGGGCCATAGTTTGAAGATCCCTGATCTAAACAATTACTGATTGGTTCTCCACTCTGGGACATGGACAATATATACCCCACTAAACATTCCCTTCTCACTGGACACATTGTGTAACAGATTTCTCTCAGTGATACACCTCTGAAGATGCCAGCCACAGATGTAGGCGAAACGTTAGGAACAAGATCTACCAGACCATGGCCACACAAACCAAAAAACCCACCAGAACCAGTTGAATCCAGCCATGAAAGCCTTCGACAATACATAAAATGAAAAAATTTCCCAAATGGAAGCAAAATTTAGAGGAAAGCTCTACTTGTTCCTCAAAATAGAAAGACAAGATGGAATCAAAACTCTTCCATGTAAAAGAAAACTACAAAAAGAGCTCTCACACAAGTGCACATCAAGAAGATATTATATTAATATAATTTGCATGCCCAACTTTCATTTGGTAATTTTACTTATTAAATTAGTATGTCACTTCTCCAGAGACTCAAAATGGCTAATGTTAAATGTATGAAAATAAAATATAATGGGACCCTGTTCTTTCCACAGGTTATTTATTTTTGATGCTTAACTCTCCATGGGTCATTTTTGGAAATTCAACTCCTGCTCTATGCACCAAAGGCTGCCATGGAAAATGTTCTTTACATTTCTCCCTACCACAGCTGAAAGGAGGATAAGCAAACATGAGTATGGTGGAGTGGTATGGTGCACTGACTGTAGTGCTGGGATACAACTGAAGAAAGGCCTAGGGCTTGTCATTCTCTTTCAGCATAACATACTTCACAGAGATTTGGTGTGAGAATATGATGGGAAAGAGCAATGGCATGGGTGCTGTCCTGTCTTCCTTAGCAGATAAAATCACTATAGATATATTAGAACAAAAAAAATATCAAACAAGAATGATTTTTTAAAAAAAGAATTAAATTGCTACTCACCACTCTGAAGAAATATCAGTGCAGCTAAACCTAATGTGAAAAAAATTAAAATCAATGAAGACGTGAAATTATGTTGTTATTAATCCTGCTGATTCTGCTATGAACACCATGGAACTACTGTTTTCCCTTTAGACCCCTGGATTATTCAGGATGGTGCCCCTTTAAACAGGTTTAATAAAAACAAATTCAAATGAATGCAGTGGGTTTTCCACTGGTTTTCCATTGGGTTTTCCATGGTGGAGCAGGGAGTCCCCTCTGACCACCCAAAAAGGCTGAGGATAACAAGACCTGCATGGATAAATAGTCATGTGAAACTGGGATTGTAGTAAGAAAGGGAATTGGGGAGGACTGAGTGAAAAACTGGATGGATCAAACCCATTATTATACAGAGCAGAGAACTCTTCAAACCTGCTTAGCTTGCCAGCTGTGCAGGGTCTGTTTTTCAGAGCCCATGGAATTTCAAACTTCAATTACTATGTAGTTTAAAACATAAATCCTCTCCTTTCCCTCATTCTTCATAATTAACAACATCAGCAGCAGAAAATAGTTGTAGTCACATGTGATTTGCCGAAAGAAACCTTGAGATTCTTTTTGTTGAAAGCCCACACCAGTTTCAAAACGAAACCTTAAATTGCACTACCGGACTTACCTGCCCATATGAATGCCTGAGCCATCCTGGTTCCAAGTGGACCTTATGACAAAGGAAGCTCTATATGCTTTTTGATTATGTGCTTTTGCTGTTGCTTGCAATCAGCTTTATGAGGAGGTGGAACAAGTTTCTGTGGACTGAGGAGGTGAAACAAGTTTCTGTGGACCAGAGAGGACTGATTTCTCTTTCCTGGAAAGATTGTGCAATTGTGTTGATGAAAAGTGTTGCAATCAGCTCTGTCTTTCTTTGCATCTAATGGTTTGAAGCTGACTGATTTCAGGATTGAAGAATACAGGAAAAAGAAAAGAAATCTTTATCTGTTCCAAATACTCCTTAATTATTTCCTCAGTTTTGACTTTGATGTACAAACCAATTAAGTCCAAGCACTTTTAAGATGATTTTGGTGTAGTCAGTAATTGTGAGTAAAGATACACTTGAACATATACACTTAAAAGGCTGGAACTGTGTTTGTGGGTGCAAAGCATGGTGCTGTATTCGGGCTGCATTATGCATACTGGGCCTGTAGTTGAGGTCACCTGTGCATGGATATACACGTCCACTGACATGGGAGGCTGTTGCAGAGCAACCTTGGTGAGAGACTGCTATCTGGCATGACTGATCTTCAGTCTTGTCTTGAGCCCTTCGGGGGAGGGCGGTCTATAAACCCAATAAATAATAATAATAATAATAATAATAATAATAATAATAATAATAATAATAATAATAATAATAATAATAATGATGATGATGATGATGATGATAATAATAATAATAATAATACCCAAATAACAAATAGTAAGATTATTTTTGCATGTTATTCCTGTAAATTTTATATGATTTCTCTGAAACATCAAATCAAAAATTTTACATTATTGCTCACTCGCAGCAATTTTGTACAGAAAAATGTCATTCATTTAAGAATAAGGAAGGCTAAACTCCAGACCAAACCCTATGAATTAAGGGCAAATGTCACTAAGGGAATACCAAAAAACTGCATATATTCAAGAGTTGATTGCCTGTGAGGTTTTCAAACTGACAGGTTAGTGAACAGGTGAAGAATAGGCTGAAGAAATTCTGATTCACATGATCACATAGATTTGCATTTCAGACATTTTTCAGCCTGGGGTAATCCCATAGCAAAGGTTCAAATCTGTATTAGCAAAAGTGTCTTTCAAGAATGTGGGCTTCCATGTTTAGGGACTGTTTGGACAGAGGTGTCTAGCTCTTTCCCCCACTTTCTTAGCAGAATATCCTCCTGTTTTGGCTGTCACAGCAAATCATAACCAAGCAGGAAATGAAGAGAGCTAATACACTGGAAGAAAGGATATGGGTGTGATATACCTGGGTTTCATCTCCCCCAACAATGAATAATAATAATGGAGCAAAAGTACACTGTCATTGAGACCGTACTGCTCAGCCGAGATTTTCCTGTTTATTACTTCATAATTAATTAATAGCCTATTTGGAAACAGAAGTCCTAGGCAAGGATTATGAAACATGATATTCCCAATATGTTAATTTATTTTTGATGGAGAAAGACATAATACATAGTCAAAGAAGATTGTGCAATTCCTGATGTCTCTTTCCTGGAAAGATTGTGCAAAGGAGATTAATATAGTAATCATTCAGGTTTAATTGACATTATGATGACTAACTTTGGAATCGTGGTTTGTTCTTATTAGTACTAGAGCTACTTATAAAAGAATCATAATCCCAGAATTTTTTATGATTATTCAGTTTCTCACATATTTCTAAGAGTGCAATCGTGACAGTTATGGTCACTAAGAATCTAGTGGCAATTATGTTCACTAAAAATCTTACAAGTTCAGGTGTCCAGGTGTCTTACAAACTAAATTTCACTGCTCAGCAAAATATTTCCTTTGATACAGTCACTGAAAGATCTCTTACAGAATTCAAATAATGTCAGTTTTCTATAGGTTCAGTTACTCATACAGTGGAACATCCTGCTAAAAAGATGCAGGTAGCGCCATTGATCCAAAGCAAAATCTTGAACCAGCCATGTGATACTATTTATTATGATAACTCGGCAAAATAACACAAAATAGTATTTTTACAATGTATTGTCGAAGGCTTTCACAGCCAGAATTATTGGGGTGTTGTGGGGTTTCGGGCTGTATGGTTGTGTTCTAGTAGCATTTTCTCCTGACGTTTTACCTGCATCTGTTGCTGGCATCCTCTGCAGATGCCAGCCAAAGATGCAGGTGAAACATCAGGAGAAAATGCTACTGGAACACAACCATACAGCCCGGAAAAACCATAATACCCCAATCCTCTTACATTTTGAAGAGCTATTGTTATCTCTGGGAATAGACCTGGCCTCTGAAGGTCTGGTAGACAGGTCTACTCTGATAAATGCTAAAAATCTTTTTACATTTAAAGAGACAAGACACAGCCAAACAGCTGACACACAGACACCCTCTCTCTCCCCACCAAATACCTTTAAATTTTAAAAGGAAACAAAGGACTGAACTTGCACTGGAGTCACCTCAAAGGCATTGGTCCTTCCTCCCAATTATAGTCCAGCAGATCATGACCTGACAGCCAAAAAATGGAGGGTGGGCTGGTGGGCAGGCTTCTGGACTCCTGCAAGGCTTCACTCCCCTGTGGGAATCTCCTAGGGATTGTAGGCCTAGTCTAGCCAGAAGAAATAATGGCCCTTTATGGTTTTGGCTGCATACAGGAAATGCTAACTACAATTTTAAGAGGCCAGGCATCACCCAACAGCTGTTTCCAAGGCCAGCTTCCTATTTCACTTTCCCAGTTCTTAGTGTCCCCAAAATCTGAAACATTCCTGAAATCCCAGGAGAGAAAGGTTAATTTCCCTGGAATTTTGATAGTGTAGGGTCATTTAAAAACAGTGATTTTGGAGAATGTTTTGGATCATGTAAAGCCAGTTGCACAAACCTATTTTTAAGGTTTTGGTGCCCCCTTGCTAGCATCACCTTTGTAGTAGGGGCTTTTACTGTTTGCATGATGTTTCATAATTAGGTCAAATGACAAGTGAGGGACTTGTGCAGATGCATTTCATTCTTTCCCACTTTGCCTCTCCCCTTTCACCTGCTTTCTCCTCTCTGTTCCACACATCAGTCAGCCATCCTTTACCTTCCTTTATCTGCCCTTTATCTGTATTCCCTTCTTCCTTCCCCTGAGCAGTCTCTAACCGGGAAAACTATGAACCAGTTGTATGGTGCTAGCCACTGGATTGGTCCCAGTTGGCAGCACCATCCATCAGGCCTACTAGCACAATAGGGCATCTACAAAGACTTGCAAAGTTTTGGAAGCGAAGGACTTTATGCTATCACCTGTCTTAATGACAGCAGGGGTCTGATCAGTGAATCAGATAGCTTGAGGGGGTCAAGACATTTTTTCTTTATTGCTCTGACACTGTCCCTTTGATTTGTTGATTACTGCTCTCAGGGAACCTCCTTTGTTCCTGCTACTCCTCTGCCTTCCACTATTCTTGCACACAATCTCCATCTTGCATCATGTTTTTGAATGACCCTACACTATCAACATTCCAGGGAAATTAACCTTTCCCTCCTGGGATTTCAGGAAAGTCCAGAAGCTCGCCCACAGCCCACCCTCCATTTTTTGGCTGTCAGGTCATTCATTCCTGGACTATTCCAGGTCATTCTGCTGGACTATAATTGGGAGGAAGGACCAATGCCTTTGAGGTGACTCCAGTGCAAGTTCAGTCCTTTGTTTCCTTTTAAAATGTAAAGGTATTTGGTGTGTGTGTGTGTGGGGGGGGGAGGTGGGGTCTGTGTGTCAGTTGTTTGGCTGTGTCTTGTCCCTTTAAATTTAAAAAGATTTTTAGCTTTTATCAGAGTAGACCTATTAGCTTTTATCAGAGTAGACCTATCAGACCTTCAGAGGCCAGGTCTATTCCCATAGATAACAGTAGCTCGTCAAAATGTAAGAGGATTGGGGTATTATGGTTTTTCCGGGCTGTACAGCTATGTTCCAGTAGCATTTTCTCCTGATGTTTCGCCTGCATCCTTGGCTGGCCGGGAATAGCTGTTATTCTTCCTCCATGTAAAAATCTTCCTATGAATAAAAGTTAGAACAATTGGGGGGAGGGGGGTTATTTCCATCTCTTTGCCAGCTATTCTGGGTTTTTATTTAAATAAATTTTATTGTACATTTTTAAAAATGTAATCCTTTGCTCACAGTCTTAATTGATGCTGTCCCTTGATTCTATCACCTCAAAATTCTACCATCTAGTTTGGTAGTATTTGTAAAGTCTAAAGAAGACAACTCCACAGAATGGGAAACTGTTGTTGAAACCTCTCAAGGTGATGGATATTAAGATGTATTACAAGTGCTGTACAGGTACCAATCAGACATCAGGCAATGGTTGAGAGTTTTGGAAATAGAGTAATATGCTCAATCAGTCATACATTGTAGAAGTGGGAACCCACTAGAAAGTTGAAGGAGCAGCTATCCAATCCCATCCTTTTGCTTTCTCCCCTCTCCCCCTACTTCTCTTAGTTTCTCACTCTTTCTAGCTCTAGCAACCTCTTTTCTTACTTTCTCCTCCAAGGCTATTACTTTCTGTCTCTTTCTGTCTACCACCCATCACTGATCAGAAAAGCTTTTCAATTTTTTACACTAATGGTCTAATGATAGAGGTAATGGATTACCCCAGTGAAATAACACAGGAGAAAACAGATACTTCCCCCCGCCCCAAAGGCAACCAAAACAAGGAAGCAGCAGGCAGAGGCGTAGCTCCAAGGGGGCTGGATGTGCGTGCGCAATGCACCAGACGTGCACCCCTGTGGGGGCGTGGCAAGGGCATTCTGGGGCGTGGCGGGGGCCTGGCGAGGGCATTCTGGGTCAGGGCGGGGTGGAGGACGCACCAGTGCACTGGGCACTTCCCCCCTTCTAAGCCTCTGGCAGCAGGTGGGCAGTATTTCCGCCATTTCATTACAGAACTATCAGCAGGGCAAGCACTGTATGCATAATAGGTCACAGTGTCCACTTTCTCAGTGGAAGAACCAAGCCCTACTCTTCTTCACTTGCATTCTACACAGTATTTTAGTGTGTGTGTGTGTGTGTGTGTGTGTGTGTGTTTGTGGGTAATCCTTACAGTAAGAGAGTACAGAGTAGAAACTATACCACGTTTTTCTTTCCCAAGTGTTAGATGAATGAGAGAAGTGCATTCCCCAGGAAATTGTTTTTTCAAAATGAATTTGGTGTTACTGTGGTCTTTCTGCACTCATATAAAAAGCACACCCAAATACCAAGGTACCAGGAAATTGATCATGAAATCTTAATTTGAAGACCAGTCTTTAAAGAAACAAAAAGAAATGCTTAATTTTTTTAAATGAATGAAACAGGTATATTCCTACAAGTTTCTAGTAGTGGCACTGCTAACAAGTATCTTATGTCTGCAGGAGTAGGGGAAAACACTACTGGAGATCTACGGTAACGAGGGAACCTAAATCAGCTAGGTACATTTTATACCTCCTGGGGTAGAGTGTTTCTTGTGGGGGTCATTCTGCCACAGAGAGTGGAGGCTATGCCTTTACAAACTCTAGTAAACAAAACTGTCCATCTGTTTGAACTCAGGACTAAGTAGTCATTTGTGATTTCTAGTGAAATAATTCTTATTTAAGTTCATTATATGTTAAGTAAGAGGTTAGAGCCTTGTAGTAAGGCAATGAACTGGTTGGTTAATGGTTAAAAGTCCACTGCTTCTGAACAGCAAGCAAAAGGAGAAGTTGCAACGGAAGCAGATAGCTGAAGTCAGCAGTATGTAGTTGCACAGCAGTCAACATTTTTGTGGTGAATGCAGGGCTTTCAGAGACCCTGAAAGATTTTCCCCTACCTCCTCCCACCTTTTCCCATGTAGCAGCCATCTAGACACTATTTTTCTCTTCTCTCATCTTTCCTGAGACATCTTAGTACAATTGATCAAATTTGGCTGCATGATGATGTCACTCAGGGCAAACAAGTGTAGCTGCAGAGTGTGAGCAGTCCTTCCTGCATTGCTTTGACCTGCCTCTGAATGTATGATCACATTCAAATACTTTCCATCATCTCAGAGTTATTCACTGGGAGTGAAAAGGTCCATGAAAAGCACCTCTTGCTTAATTGAATCTCCTGAACAATATCTATCAATTATTTTCAAATTCCCATTTCCTACTCAGAGAAAACTAAGCACATCCATATTTGTTCTGCCAATCCACAGTCTGAGAAATATATCTTGAGAATGGTCTGATGCCAAAGATAGGCCCAAAGTGAACTGAAATTACAACAGTACCTTCCGAAAAGCGCGCTAAACTGGGTCTATAAAGGGCGATATATAAAAATAAAGCTGTAGCTTTGGAGGAAAAAAATCTAGATAAATCTAGTCCATGGAACCTGAGGGATTATCTGATCATTGGTTTTAAAAGATGAGAGCAAATTGAATTGACTAGGTTGTCCAATGGATCCACACAGTAAAAAGCAAATCTCCATGATATCGTTGTCCTTGGAAATCTCCCATAAGGCATTTTATTGGAAAACGAAGATAAAAAATAATGTAAGATATAACATCAAAAGACATTGTAGTTACAGAAGCAGTGCTAAAACAACTCCAATGTACACAGAGAACAGGAAGCTTATCTAGAGATAATAATAATGGCATTAGACAAGTAGTAGTGAAAATTGTTTTTGTCATTTAATGATCTGCTAAATACAGAACTGGATATTCATAACTCCTTTGTGTTTGATTACTTAGGAGAGTCATGGGTCTTTTTTCCAGTGTTACTTGTTGAAGTGAAAAGCTTCTTGAGCATTTTCCATAAGGCTCAGCAAATCCTGTAGCTTAAGAGGTGAAGCATAGGTTTGAAGGACTTTTTGGTTCCAAATGACAAAGCAAAATTTCCAGAAAAGCTTACAGTCTAATTGTAGACAAGAAGGGGAAAGTGAGAAGAGGCAAGAAGCAAAGCACATAATAGTACTTAGATTAAAATTTAAATTGGCCCTACTCCTTGCATAGTTACTCTATGGAATAAAGGAAATTAAAACATTTTTGAAGAGGGATTTGTACAATGAGGGAAATGAAAAAGCAAACGTCCTTGGAAGGAAAGGAAGTTCCAAGCCTTGGGGAGGGAGCACCATAAAAAAAACACATTATCTTAAGAAAGCAAGAAGTGTCATGGAAGATGTTGCTGCCAGCAAGGCATTTGGATGAAAGCATCCATGGATAGAAAAAAACACTAACAAGGAAAATTGCTAATTTTTAAGAGAAATGTAGCGGTTTGCACAGTACTTTTAAGCTAAAGGAGAGCAGGTCTTCAATAATCTCTTGATACATCAGTTAGAACACTTTAGGTATTTTATCCAGCTCTTGTTTCACAGCTCCAATTAGTGGATAATGTCCTTCATGACAGGAAGAACCTGAAAAATCATCTAAGTCAAGTGCCCAAATCATGATACCTCCCAAATTATTTTGCTTCATATATTGAACCTGAAGGACAGAGAAAAAAAGGATCAAAATTAAGTAACAATAAATTTGAAATTACAAAGAACTCTCCCTGGTGCCCAGTATTTATCAGACTGCATTGTGGTTAAGAGGTTGGATCCAGTGCAAAATCTCTGCTTCTTTTGGAGCTCTTGTGCAAGAAACAGGCCATTTGCCCTAAATCAAGCATATTTTACTCCTACTTACATTTCCTGTTGTACAAGATCTTGTACAATGAATTCCAGGGCACTAAAAGTGCTCAGCACTATTTAAAGTGTTGTACAAGTAGAACCACACAGGGCGGGAAACAGCAGCGCCCCAGAAGGCCGTGCTCCTGCGGCCGCGCACGTGGGAGGCAGCCGCACTGCCTTGCACCCCAGAAGTCTCCCCAAAATTGGGACAATTGAAATAACCCGCTGGACGCGGGACAAATTGTTTCTGTACCATGAAAACTTTTGCACATGTGCTGACAACAACAACAAAAAAAGGCTCTGCTGAGCTGGCTTGGTGCATCCTCTGATGCTAGCAACCTACTAAGAGAACAGAATTCTAACCAGGCCTAAATAATTCTGTGCTGTTTCCAATCCTTGATAAAAACTTATACCTCTACCCCAGCAGCTTATAACTTTGGGGATTGGTCCATATCATATTTGCAAGTATCATGGCCATATGTAATATGGAAAGTCATACAGGATGTAGGTTAAAACATGGATTGATTTGCTCACCATATTTTAGGTTCTGTTGTTTGCTTGCCTTTAACTATTATCCTACTACAAATCTTTGATGAAGAACAAATTTCAGGGAGAGCCATGGTATTTTCAGGGAGAGCCATGGTATTTTTCTACCCAATTTATGACTTGTTTTTTTAAAGGAGCAGTTCTACTAACACATAACATTTTAAAGCATTCTAAAAGTCACAATACTTAATGCACAAGATGGAAAAAACAGTTTGTCAATACTTGCCTTGGCCCGAACACTTGTTACATCTTCATATCCTACCCACTGGTTCCCTTTGTAGGAGTAGGGGACTGCCTGCTCCTCAATTCTTTCCTTTGTGGCACCATTATTAAATTGACAGATCTGGCAGGAATATTAAAAAATATGCATGTAATACTGTAATCCATGTTTTCCTGTCTGGTTTATACTGTGATTTTAGTGCAATGCTCTCCAATTTTGTGTGTTTTAAGTATTGTACAATTCTTAGCTCATTGGTTTTAGTTGTAATTTGCTTTGAGCATCTTGATGAGAATGGTTGTCTATAAATTACTAAATAAATTTAGTGAACTATCCCAGGTTGTATCCCACCAATTGCTAAGAGAATAGGCCAATAGACACAGGTTTCACCCCATTCCTCTTCGATCAAATAACTCCTTTTGACCTCCAGAAAGATGTTGGTAAAAAAAAAATCATATGGGTTGGAATTTGGCTTGGGGTCAATGTTCCCTTCTCTGTAAGTAGAGTTCCACTAGCAGAAGAGAAAGAAAGGAATACCTTTTCTCAATTCCCACTCCTTACTGTAGCCCCCCACTTCAAGGGGGGGGGGGGTTCCACATGGGCCCAATGCGTTCAGGCATCATCTTTTTATTTGTTTGTTTGTTTGTTTATGACTTCTAGGCTGCCCATTCCCAGAAAGGGCGTACAACCAATAAAAGAACAAATGGATACCATTTAAAAACAAATTATAATCTACAATTTAATAGTAAAACAAAGATGGCGACTTTCCCACATGGACCCATGGGAAGCTTAGATGTAACATGATGGTTCAGCCCGGCTGGCCAGATGGAACTGGCGGAACAGCTCCGTCTTGCAGGCCCTGTGGAACTCATTTATGAGGGTGCAAAGGGGCTGCTGGGAGAAGGAGAATGTGAAGGTGTTCTGCATAAATTGTATTAGCAGGTGATTGGATAAACCCCAGTGTTTTAAAAATGAAATATGTGAGATATCTAAAGTATAATTTATTACAATTTTTTTGAGTGGTAGAATGTTCACAGTTGATGATACAGATGTAAGACGTTAAAAAGATCCCCTTGCTCTCTCAGCTATCAAGGTTGAGCCAATCTGCAGATATCTAAATCTGGGGATCAGGCCTACACTGACAGAAAAGAGATTTTCCTCCAAACTTGGAAGACCCCTCAGGTTTGCAGAAAAATCTGTATTGTAAAAAAACCTACATGGGCGTTTAACCCCCTCCTCTGAAAACAAGAGCATTTTCTGTGCACACACAGTCAACATACTTTCCCTCTCTGTTCTTGCCTGGTACATGCATTCGTGACAGCAAACCTGGCAGCAAATACTGGGAACACCCTGCACCTGGCAGCTGAAGCAGCACCTGATGGCTAAGAGGAGGAGTTATGCTGGGACCCACAGTGGAGACTGGAAGGCCAAGATCCATGCTGCGCATAGTGGCAGTGAAAAGGCTAGGCAAATGGCCAGGGAACTATCGAAGAGGCCAAATGGCAAAGTTGCCAAGTGGCAAAGCTGAGCGGAGGGGAGGGGGGCAGGTGAGCTGCTACTGTGGAAGAGGCTGGATGGCTGGGCAAGTGGTCAGGCAAACTGCTGAAAAAACCAGGGGAGCAGTTGGCAGAGTTGCTGACGTGACAAAGTTAGCAGGGCGATAGGCAAGCTGCTGCTGCTACTGCTACCATTGTGAAAGAGGGCAGGTGAGTGGCCAATAAAGGCCAGGAGAGCAGCCAGGAGAGCAGCCAGCAGAGTCGCTGATATGGCAACAGCAGTGGGTGTATGTGCAGATGAACTGCTACTAAGTAAGAGAGAGTGATGGTCAGGTAGGAAGATAAAAAGAGAAAATGATGGGGTGGCTAAGAGACTGAATGCTGCACTGCCCATTTTACAGTGACATCTGAAATCAGTATACACCTCCAGTTTTGACAGCCATATTGAGACAATCTGAACAATTTTATGCCTCCTTTCTTCTTGCTGACTCTTCCCAGGAGGTAGTTTATAAAGTTGCTCAAACTTGTCTGTGGGCAAATGGGTTGTGAAAACTATTGATTAAATCACAGTTACTCTGCCTGTTTAAAGGAGGAGGACTTTATTTTTCTTTGTTCCACTTTCAATATATTAGATGTATATATTTTTATTTTAACTATTTGTTAATTTTTTGTTAATTTTCTGGAGCTAATTTCAGTTCTGGTGGTGGGATTCAAACATGACACTTTAGGTTGTGCCTGGTTGTATGACAGTTTCTCTAGTGCCGCCTCTGCCTGCATCTGTGGCTGATCCTGAAGATGCCAGCCACAGATGCAGGCTTAAACGCCAGGGAGAGAATGTTAGAACATCGGCCATACAGCCCCGGAAACCACACAGCACCCTAAGTGATTCTGCCTGGAAAGCCTTTGGACAATTTAACAACTGGGTTTGTTTACAGCACAATTTTAACAACTGGATTCTGCCGAAGGGTGCGAACCTGCTGAATCCCACCACTGGCTAATTTTGCATCAAAATAAATATTGCATGATGATGACATTGAACACAGAGAGTGATGGTGGCCAGAAACAGAAAGTGATGGGGTGAAGGGGCAGAAAGAGAATGATGGGATGGTGGCAGAAAGAAAGAAGGAGTGACAGTACATTGGCAGAAAGTAAGAAGGGAGGAATGAAAGAGAGACACTGAGAGAAGTAGTGGGAGAATGGAGGAATCAGTGGTGGTGGTGGTGGGGGGGGGGGAATGTGATGGCTGCTCCTGAAAGTTTCTTGCAGGTTCTGACTTGTAGCCAACTTAATTTAAAGCCTCTGTTAAAATATCTTCTTAAGTTGACTTTCCTTCCGGATTGTATGATCTATCTTTGGCTGATTCCGCATGGGCCAAAAACAGCAGTGTGAAAACAGTGTGAAAACAGTATAAACCCTTTTACACCATTTTAAACCCTTTTACACCATTTTCACACTGCTGTTTTTGGCCCATGCGGAATCAGCCTTTGTGTGCTTATCAGAAGAGGAATAGGTTATGCCTAAAGGGTTGTATGCAAGATGATGTGCCATTTAATACGATATAGTTGAACTTTAAATTGCCAGCCTTTGTGTTCTTGCTTGTTTAAGTAAGGAACCCTCTTTGTTTGGTTTTTTCTATCCTGATTTTGGTATGACTCCATCTCTGTTAGATTTATGAGGCAGAGGAAGTAGTTTGGGAAAGATAAAAGGGAATGCAAATGTAACCATTCATACCTCAAAATACGACAGTATTCCTGCTTCCCGCGTGAAAGCTCCAGGTGGCCCCACCACCAGAGGTAACAGTCTCCAACCCCAGTCCATCTGGAAGCAAGTGTGAAAGTCTTCCCATAAGTTGGAAAGTGCCCACTAAGTAATCTTTTCAGCAGGGGCACCTTTTTTCTTCAAATATTGCACAGAATAGTCCTAGAGAAGAAGGAGAATAGCCACTGTGCATTGGTGGGAACCCATTGGTGGGAACCAAAAAGGCTTTTGACAAAGTTCCTCACCAGAGACTGTTGAGAAAACTCAGCAATGAAGGAATAAGAGGGGAAGTCCTCCTATGGATTAAAAACTGGTTGAGAAACAGGAAACAAAGAGTGGGTGTAAATGGGAAGTTCTCACAATGGAGAGATGTCGGGAGTGGTGTCCCCCAAGGATCCGTTTTGGGACCAGTGCTCTTTAACCTATTCATAAATGACCTGGAAGTAGGGGTGGGTAGCGTGGTGGCCAAGTTTGCAGATGATACCAAATTATGTAGGGTGGTGAGAACCACAAAGGATTGCGAAGAGCTCCAAGCGGACCTTGATAAATTAGGTGAGTGGGCTCAGAAATGGCAAATGCAGTTCAATGTAGCAAAATGTAAAGTGATGCACATAGGGGCAAAAAATCCAAACTTCACATACACGCTACAGGGGTCAGTGCTATCAGCCACAGATCAGGAAAGGGATTTAGGCGTCTTAGTTGATAGTTCCATGGGAATGTCAACTCAATGTATGGCAGCTGTAAAAAAGGCAAACTCTATGCTGGGGATAATTAGGAAAGGAATTGAGAATAAAACTGCAAAGATTGTCATGCCCTTATATAAAGCAGTGGTGCGACCGCACTTGGAGTACTGTGTCTAGTTCTGGTCGCCGCATCTCAAAAAGGATATTGAGGAGATAGAAAAAGTGCAGAGAAGGGCAACAAGGATGATTGAGGGACTGGAGCACCTTCCCTATGAGGAGAGGCTGCAGCGTTTGGGACTCTTTCGTTTGGAGAGGAGGCGGCTGAGGGGGGATATGATTGAAGTCTACAAAATTATGCATGGGGTAGAAAATGTTGACAGAGAGAAATTTTTCTCTCTTTCTCACAATACTAGAACCAGGGGACATTCATTGAAAATGCTGGGGGGAAGAATTAGGACTAATAAAAGGAAACACTTCTTCACGCAACGTGTGATTGGTGTTTGGAATATGCTGCCACAGGAGGTGGTGATGGCCACTAACCTGGATAGCTTTAAAAGGGGCTTGGACAGATTTATGGAGGAGAAGTCGATCTATGGCTACCAATCTTGATCCTCCTTGATCTGAGATTGCAAATGCCTTAACAGACCAGGTGATCGGGAGCAACAGCCGCAGAAGGCCATTGCGTTCACATCCTACATGTGAGCTCCCAAAGGCACCTGGTGGGCCACTGCGAGTAGCAGAGAGCTGGACTAGATGGACTTTGGTCTGATCCAGCTGGCTTGTTCTTATGTTCTTATGTACCCTGAAGCATCTAGGTCAGGGCTTGAACACCAGTATAAGGTCCGGGTTTTGTTTTGTTTTTCCATTTAGACTGGGTGGGGATTCTCCTTAGGCAGAGGACAGTTTTGATAACTGGTTGGCTACTGTGTGAAACAAGGTGCTGGGCTAGATGGGCCACTGGTCTGATCCAGCAGAAGGCTTTCGGTGAATTACCTTTTACTCCACTCTCCCCCACTGCAGAGTGCTCAGAGTGACTTTCAGCTTAACAAATATACACATTCCATATTACATACAATAAATTGCAACTTATAGTAAAGTGCAGATTAAAATCCTAAACTGCTAAAACCCCAACAAAGGGTGGAATAATACAAACAGTTTCTCAGCCCTACAACTATTATATAGCCCCAGTCATATTAACCAAGGTCTGGGGGGGAAGGGGGGAGGTGGTTCTTAGAAGCGTTAAAATGCCCTAGACCAGTGGTGGCAAACCTATGGCACGGGTGCCAGAGGTGGCACTCAGAGCCCTCTCTGTGGGCACGCGCAAACAGAGACACCCCCACACACACACACACATCTAGGCTGGCCTGGGCCGCTGGGCTTGATTATTAGCATTAAACCTAAGACCTAATTTTGGGGAAGCAGTGTAGGTAACACTGTTAAGCTCTGTTAAACCCCACTGATTTTCATGCGAAGAACTAAAGCGTGATCCTTTACCTGGGAGTAAGCTTAGTTGCTGGCAATGGGGCTTGCTTCTGAGTAAACCCTCCTAGGGGCGTGATTCACCCGTTGGAAAAGTTGCACGGTTGCTTCAAAGCAAAGCCACCGACTACCACCAAGCTTACTCCCGAGCAACGCACGCCTTGGAGCCAACCGTTTTTTCTATACTAAAACCTCAGTATTCAGGTTAAATTGCCGTGTTGGCACTTTGCCATAAATAAGTGGGTTTTGGATTGCAATTTGGGCACTCAGTCTCAAAAAGGTTCACCATCACTGCCCTAGACTGACCCATTTTCATTGGGCATGCTGTACAAACATATCTGCCTCTGTACTGTACGGAGATAATTCTCCGGCGTCTTAGGCAGTGAACAGTCTTTCCCTCAACTTGCTAAACAGGGTTACACTCTTTCAAATCTATTTAAGTCAATGGGTTTAGAAAGATGATTGGGATGACACCGAAGATTGAAACCAGGACTTTATGCAGACAAAGCATGCGCTCTACTACTGCGCAGCAGTCGCCCCTCTCCTATAGAACTGTGTTCCCAGAGAAACCCAGCTGCTCCTCAAAAGCATGCCTACCAGGTTTCTCAATAAGAACTCATAACAATGATTGATAAGCATCCCATCCTAATCTTTGCTTGCAGTAGGAGATAAAACATCATGTTGGGTGTGTTCTTCTAGACAGTCTTGTGAGGATAAAATGGAGAAAAGCATCTTCAGGTGTGCCACCCAGAGTTCCTTCTCAGAAGTGGGACAAATGTTTGAAAGACAGTTGCTGTGGGTTTTCCAGGCTGTGTGGTCATTGTCCGATAGGTCTTGTTCCTAACATTTTGCCTGCATCTGTGACTGGCATCTTCGGAGGTGTATCACAGAGAGAAGTCTGTTACACACTGTGTCTAGTGAGAAGAGAATGTTTAGTGAGGTATATATTGTCCACATGGAATCCCCTGTGGAACCCCATTATATCTATTAATTGAAATATTTATATTCAGATCTTTCCTCTTAATATCACTGGCAAATTTCCATGGTTTCTGGTCCTTATCTCAACATCTCAACATCTGCTTGGTACCTAGAGCAGTATCTACTTTGATACTCTTAGGGTTGTCAGCGTGAACCAATCTCTGCAGTTGTACTTTTAACAGTGGTGATGGATTCTAGCCCTGCTTGATTAATTAAATGACAGGGAAGCAGATTTGGCAACTGCAAATAGTGGCTGGCATACGTATGTCAGGGAGTTGTCCTCCATGCAGAACGTCCGTAGGTGCTTTTGTGACCATTTCCTATTTTGCCGTATAATGGAGGCTGGCCAAAATGGAATGCTGCTGTACTTGCAAAACTGTCCAGTAGCCACTTGCTGGGAACAAAAGTGACAGAGGCCTGCATTGTTAGGAGCACAAAGAACAGCTCTAACATCATTATGGTGCTCTCCAAGAGGAATTACAAAATGCAACTGCGAGTGTCCCCTGCACTAATCTTCTTCGCCTTTGCCTTATAAAAATTCCTACTGGTGTTCATGGCCTTGCCAACATCACCAGTAGTTCCGCTAGTTCAACCCTTTCTTGTGGTTTATTTCTCCAAGAAGAAAGAAGAGAAGGAGCTTAGCATCACGGCATCAAACATTATTCTGGACATTCCAATAAGTTAAAATTGTAAACAGCCACAGTGGCCCATTAAAAAAAAAAATCCATGGCCGTTTCCGCACGGCCCCCAAGGCGCCCCCACGCCGGCAAGAATTCTGCCGGCGTGGGGGCGGAGGCCGTTCGCACGCAAGCGTGCGTGCGGCCTCAGGGGAGGCCGGCGGAGGACAGGTGGCTCCGCATGGAGCCGCCTCTGCCCCCTTCCCCGTCCCACTCACCTTGTCCCCGTCGTCGGGGGGTGGGGGGGGGGGGGGGTGTGGGGGGGGGGGGGGGTGGGGGGGGGGGAGTGTGGGGGGGAGGGGGGGTGGGTGGGAGGGGGGGTGGGGGGGGGGGGGGGTGGGGGGGGGGGGGGTGGGGGGGGGGGGCGGTGGGGGGGGGGGGGTGTGGGGGGGGGGGGGGGTGGGGGGGGGGGGGGGGGGGGGGGGGGGGGGGTGGGGGGGGGGGGGGGGGGGGGGGGGGGGGGGTGGGGGGGGGGGGTGTGGGGGGGGGGGGTGTGGGGGGGGGGGGTTTGGGGGGGGGGGGGGCGGGGGGGGGGGGGGGTGTGGGGGGGGGGGGGTGGGGGGGGGGGGGGGTGGGGGGGGGGGGGGGTGGGGGGGGGGGGGGGTGGGGGGGGGGGGGGGTGGGGGGGGGGGGGGGTGGGGGGGGGGGGGGGTGGGGGGGGGGGGGGGTGGGGGGGGGGGGGGGTGGGGGGGGGGGGGGGTGGGGGGGGGGGGGGGTGGGGGGGGGGGGGGGTGGGGGGGGGGGGGGGTGGGGGGGGGGGGGGGTGGGGGGGGGGGGGGGTGGGGGGGGGGGGGGGTGGGGGGGGGGGGGGGTGGGGGGGGGGGGGGGTGGGGGGGGGGGGGGGTGGGGGGGGGGGGGGGTGGGGGGGGGGGGGGGTGGGGGGGGGGGGGGGTGGGGGGGGGGGGGGGTGGGGGGGGGGGGGGGTGGGGGGGGGGGGGGGTGGGGGGGGGGGGGGGTGGGGGGGGGGGGGGGTGGGGGGGGGGGGGGGTGGGGGGGGGGGGGGGTGGGGGGGGGGGGGGGTGGGGGGGGGGGGGGGTGGGGGGGGGGGGGGGTGGGGGGGGGGGGGGGTGGGGGGGGGGGGGGGTGGGGGGGGGGGGGGGTGGGGGGGGGGGGGGGTGGGGGGGGGGGGGGGTGGGGGGGGGGGGGGGTGGGGGGGGGGGGGGGTGGGGGGGGGGGGGGGTGGGGGGGGGGGGGGGTGGGGGGGGGGGGGGGTGGGGGGGGGGGGGGGTGGGGGGGGGGGGGGGTGGGGGGGGGGGGGGGTGGGGGGGGGGGGGGGTGGGGGGGGGGGGGGGTGGGGGGGGGGGGGGGTGGGGGGGGGGGGGGGTGGGGGGGGGGGGGGGTGGGGGGGGGGGGGGGTGGGGGGGGGGGGGGGTGGGGGGGGGGGGGGGTGGGGGGGGGGGGGGGTGGGGGGGGGGGGGGGTGGGGGGGGGGGGGGGTGGGGGGGGGGGGGGGTGGGGGGGGGGGGGGGTGGGGGGGGGGGGGGGTGGGGGGGGGGGGGGGTGGGGGGGGGGGGGGGTGGGGGGGGGGGGGGGTGGGGGGGGGGGGGGGTGGGGGGGGGGGGGGGTGGGGGGGGGGGGGGGTGGGGGGGGGGGGGGGTGGGGGGGGGGGGGGGTGGGGGGGGGGGGGGGTGGGGGGGGGGGGGGGTGGGGGGGGGGGGGGGTGGGGGGGGGGGGGGGTGGGGGGGGGGGGGGGTGGGGGGGGGGGGGGGTGGGGGGGGGGGGGGGTGGGGGGGGGGGGGGGTGGGGGGGGGGGGGGGTGGGGGGGGGGGGGGGTGGGGGGGGGGGGGGGTGGGGGGGGGGGGGGGTGGGGGGGGGGGGGGGTGGGGGGGGGGGGGGGTGGGGGGGGGGGGGGGTGGGGGGGGGGGGGGGTGGGGGGGGGGGGGGGTGGGGGGGGGGGGGGGTGGGGGGGGGGGGGGGTGGGGGGGGGGGGGGGTGGGGGGGGGGGGGGGTGGGGGGGGGGGGGGGTGGGGGGGGGGGGGGGTGGGGGGGGGGGGGGGTGGGGGGGGGGGGGGGTGGGGGGGGGGGGGGGTGGGGGGGGGGGGGGGTGGGGGGGGGGGGGGGTGGGGGGGGGGGGGGGTGGGGGGGGGGGGGGGTGGGGGGGGGGGGGGGTGGGGGGGGGGGGGGGTGGGGGGGGGGGGGGGTGGGGGGGGGGGGGGGTGGGGGGGGGGGGGGGTGGGGGGGGGGGGGGGTGGGGGGGGGGGGGGGTGGGGGGGGGGGGGGGTGGGGGGGGGGGGGGGTGGGGGGGGGGGGGGGTGGGGGGGGGGGGGGGTGGGGGGGGGGGGGGGTGGGGGGGGGGGGGGGTGGGGGGGGGGGGGGGTGGGGGGGGGGGGGGGTGGGGGGGGGGGGGGGTGGGGGGGGGGGGGGGTGGGGGGGGGGGGGGGTGGGGGGGGGGGGGGGTGGGGGGGGGGGGGGGTGGGGGGGGGGGGGGGTGGGGGGGGGGGGGGGTGGGGGGGGGGGGGGGTGGGGGGGGGGGGGGGTGGGGGGGGGGGGGGGTGGGGGGGGGGGGGGGTGGGGGGGGGGGGGGGTGGGGGGGGGGGGGGGTGGGGGGGGGGGGGGGTGGGGGGGGGGGGGGGTGGGGGGGGGGGGGGGTGGGGGGGGGGGGGGGTGGGGGGGGGGGGGGGTGGGGGGGGGGGGGGGTGGGGGGGGGGGGGGGTGGGGGGGGGGGGGGGTGGGGGGGGGGGGGGGTGGGGGGGGGGGGGGGTGGGGGGGGGGGGGGGTGGGGGGGGGGGGGGGTGGGGGGGGGGGGGGGTGGGGGGGGGGGGGGGTGGGGGGGGGGGGGGGTGGGGGGGGGGGGGGGTGGGGGGGGGGGGGGGTGGGGGGGGGGGGGGGTGGGGGGGGGGGGGGGTGGGGGGGGGGGGGGGTGGGGGGGGGGGGGGGTGGGGGGGGGGGGGGGTGGGGGGGGGGGGGGGTGGGGGGGGGGGGGGGTGGGGGGGGGGGGGGGTGGGGGGGGGGGGGGGTGGGGGGGGGGGGGGGTGGGGGGGGGGGGGGGTGGGGGGGGGGGGGGGTGGGGGGGGGGGGGGGTGGGGGGGGGGGGGGGTGGGGGGGGGGGGGGGTGGGGGGGGGGGGGGGTGGGGGGGGGGGGGGGTGGGGGGGGGGGGGGGTGGGGGGGGGGGGGGGTGGGGGGGGGGGGGGGTGGGGGGGGGGGGGGGTGGGGGGGGGGGGGGGTGGGGGGGGGGGGGGGTGGGGGGGGGGGGGGGTGGGGGGGGGGGGGGGTGGGGGGGGGGGGGGGTGGGGGGGGGGGGGGGTGGGGGGGGGGGGGGGTGGGGGGGGGGGGGGGTGGGGGGGGGGGGGGGTGGGGGGGGGGGGGGGTGGGGGGGGGGGGGGGTGGGGGGGGGGGGGGGTGGGGGGGGGGGGGGGTGGGGGGGGGGGGGGGTGGGGGGGGGGGGGGGTGGGGGGGGGGGGGGGTGGGGGGGGGGGGGGGTGGGGGGGGGGGGGGGTGGGGGGGGGGGGGGGTGGGGGGGGGGGGGGGTGGGGGGGGGGGGGGGTGGGGGGGGGGGGGGGTGGGGGGGGGGGGGGGTGGGGGGGGGGGGGGGTGGGGGGGGGGGGGGGTGGGGGGGGGGGGGGGTGGGGGGGGGGGGGGGTGGGGGGGGGGGGGGGTGGGGGGGGGGGGGGGTGGGGGGGGGGGGGGGTGGGGGGGGGGGGGGGTGGGGGGGGGGGGGGGTGGGGGGGGGGGGGGGTGGGGGGGGGGGGGGGTGGGGGGGGGGGGGGGTGGGGGGGGGGGGGGGTGGGGGGGGGGGGGGGTGGGGGGGGGGGGGGGTGGGGGGGGGGGGGGGTGGGGGGGGGGGGGGGTGGGGGGGGGGGGGGGTGGGGGGGGGGGGGGGTGGGGGGGGGGGGGGGTGGGGGGGGGGGGGGGTGGGGGGGGGGGGGGGTGGGGGGGGGGGGGGGTGGGGGGGGGGGGGGGTGGGGGGGGGGGGGGGTGGGGGGGGGGGGGGGTGGGGGGGGGGGGGGGTGGGGGGGGGGGGGGGTGGGGGGGGGGGGGGGTGGGGGGGGGGGGGGGTGGGGGGGGGGGGGGGTGGGGGGGGGGGGGGGTGGGGGGGGGGGGGGGTGGGGGGGGGGGGGGGTGGGGGGGGGGGGGGGTGGGGGGGGGGGGGGGTGGGGGGGGGGGGGGGTGGGGGGGGGGGGGGGTGGGGGGGGGGGGGGGTGGGGGGGGGGGGGGGTGGGGGGGGGGGGGGGTGGGGGGGGGGGGGGGTGGGGGGGGGGGGGGGTGGGGGGGGGGGGGGGTGGGGGGGGGGGGGGGTGGGGGGGGGGGGGGGTGGGGGGGGGGGGGGGTGGGGGGGGGGGGGGGTGGGGGGGGGGGGGGGTGGGGGGGGGGGGGGGTGGGGGGGGGGGGGGGTGGGGGGGGGGGGGGGTGGGGGGGGGGGGGGGTGGGGGGGGGGGGGGGTGGGGGGGGGGGGGGGTGGGGGGGGGGGGGGGTGGGGGGGGGGGGGGGTGGGGGGGGGGGGGGGTGGGGGGGGGGGGGGGTGGGGGGGGGGGGGGGTGGGGGGGGGGGGGGGTGGGGGGGGGGGGGGGTGGGGGGGGGGGGGGGTGGGGGGGGGGGGGGGTGGGGGGGGGGGGGGGTGGGGGGGGGGGGGGGTGGGGGGGGGGGGGGGTGGGGGGGGGGGGGGGTGGGGGGGGGGGGGGGTGGGGGGGGGGGGGGGTGGGGGGGGGGGGGGGTGGGGGGGGGGGGGGGTGGGGGGGGGGGGGGGTGGGGGGGGGGGGGGGTGGGGGGGGGGGGGGGTGGGGGGGGGGGGGGGTGGGGGGGGGGGGGGGTGGGGGGGGGGGGGGGTGGGGGGGGGGGGGGGTGGGGGGGGGGGGGGGTGGGGGGGGGGGGGGGTGGGGGGGGGGGGGGGTGGGGGGGGGGGGGGGTGGGGGGGGGGGGGGGTGGGGGGGGGGGGGGGTGGGGGGGGGGGGGGGTGGGGGGGGGGGGGGGTGGGGGGGGGGGGGGGTGGGGGGGGGGGGGGGTGGGGGGGGGGGGGGGTGGGGGGGGGGGGGGGTGGGGGGGGGGGGGGGTGGGGGGGGGGGGGGGTGGGGGGGGGGGGGGGTGGGGGGGGGGGGGGGTGGGGGGGGGGGGGGGTGGGGGGGGGGGGGGGTGGGGGGGGGGGGGGGTGGGGGGGGGGGGGGGTGGGGGGGGGGGGGGGTGGGGGGGGGGGGGGGTGGGGGGGGGGGGGGGTGGGGGGGGGGGGGGGTGGGGGGGGGGGGGGGTGGGGGGGGGGGGGGGTGGGGGGGGGGGGGGGTGGGGGGGGGGGGGGGTGGGGGGGGGGGGGGGTGGGGGGGGGGGGGGGTGGGGGGGGGGGGGGGTGGGGGGGGGGGGGGGTGGGGGGGGGGGGGGGTGGGGGGGGGGGGGGGTGGGGGGGGGGGGGGGTGGGGGGGGGGGGGGGTGGGGGGGGGGGGGGGTGGGGGGGGGGGGGGGTGGGGGGGGGGGGGGGTGGGGGGGGGGGGGGGTGGGGGGGGGGGGGGGTGGGGGGGGGGGGGGGTGGGGGGGGGGGGGGGTGGGGGGGGGGGGGGGTGGGGGGGGGGGGGGGTGGGGGGGGGGGGGGGTGGGGGGGGGGGGGGGTGGGGGGGGGGGGGGGTGGGGGGGGGGGGGGGTGGGGGGGGGGGGGGGTGGGGGGGGGGGGGGGTGGGGGGGGGGGGGGGTGGGGGGGGGGGGGGGTGGGGGGGGGGGGGGGTGGGGGGGGGGGGGGGTGGGGGGGGGGGGGGGTGGGGGGGGGGGGGGGTGGGGGGGGGGGGGGGTGGGGGGGGGGGGGGGTGGGGGGGGGGGGGGGTGGGGGGGGGGGGGGGTGGGGGGGGGGGGGGGTGGGGGGGGGGGGGGGTGGGGGGGGGGGGGGGTGGGGGGGGGGGGGGGTGGGGGGGGGGGGGGGTGGGGGGGGGGGGGGGTGGGGGGGGGGGGGGGTGGGGGGGGGGGGGGGTGGGGGGGGGGGGGGGTGGGGGGGGGGGGGGGTGGGGGGGGGGGGGGGTGGGGGGGGGGGGGGGTGGGGGGGGGGGGGGGTGGGGGGGGGGGGGGGTGGGGGGGGGGGGGGGTGGGGGGGGGGGGGGGTGGGGGGGGGGGGGGGTGGGGGGGGGGGGGGGTGGGGGGGGGGGGGGGTGGGGGGGGGGGGGGGTGGGGGGGGGGGGGGGTGGGGGGGGGGGGGGGTGGGGGGGGGGGGGGGTGGGGGGGGGGGGGGGTGGGGGGGGGGGGGGGTGGGGGGGGGGGGGGGTGGGGGGGGGGGGGGGTGGGGGGGGGGGGGGGTGGGGGGGGGGGGGGGTGGGGGGGGGGGGGGGTGGGGGGGGGGGGGGGTGGGGGGGGGGGGGGGTGGGGGGGGGGGGGGGTGGGGGGGGGGGGGGGTGGGGGGGGGGGGGGGTGGGGGGGGGGGGGGGTGGGGGGGGGGGGGGGTGGGGGGGGGGGGGGGTGGGGGGGGGGGGGGGTGGGGGGGGGGGGGGGTGGGGGGGGGGGGGGGTGGGGGGGGGGGGGGGTGGGGGGGGGGGGGGGTGGGGGGGGGGGGGGGTGGGGGGGGGGGGGGGTGGGGGGGGGGGGGGGTGGGGGGGGGGGGGGGTGGGGGGGGGGGGGGGTGGGGGGGGGGGGGGGTGGGGGGGGGGGGGGGTGGGGGGGGGGGGGGGTGGGGGGGGGGGGGGGTGGGGGGGGGGGGGGGTGGGGGGGGGGGGGGGTGGGGGGGGGGGGGGGTGGGGGGGGGGGGGGGTGGGGGGGGGGGGGGGTGGGGGGGGGGGGGGGTGGGGGGGGGGGGGGGTGGGGGGGGGGGGGGGTGGGGGGGGGGGGGGGTGGGGGGGGGGGGGGGTGGGGGGGGGGGGGGGTGGGGGGGGGGGGGGGTGGGGGGGGGGGGGGGTGGGGGGGGGGGGGGGTGGGGGGGGGGGGGGGTGGGGGGGGGGGGGGGTGGGGGGGGGGGGGGGTGGGGGGGGGGGGGGGTGGGGGGGGGGGGGGGTGGGGGGGGGGGGGGGTGGGGGGGGGGGGGGGTGGGGGGGGGGGGGGGTGGGGGGGGGGGGGGGTGGGGGGGGGGGGGGGTGGGGGGGGGGGGGGGTGGGGGGGGGGGGGGGTGGGGGGGGGGGGGGGTGGGGGGGGGGGGGGGTGGGGGGGGGGGGGGGTGGGGGGGGGGGGGGGTGGGGGGGGGGGGGGGTGGGGGGGGGGGGGGGTGGGGGGGGGGGGGGGTGGGGGGGGGGGGGGGTGGGGGGGGGGGGGGGTGGGGGGGGGGGGGGGTGGGGGGGGGGGGGGGTGGGGGGGGGGGGGGGTGGGGGGGGGGGGGGGTGGGGGGGGGGGGGGGTGGGGGGGGGGGGGGGTGGGGGGGGGGGGGGGTGGGGGGGGGGGGGGGTGGGGGGGGGGGGGGGTGGGGGGGGGGGGGGGTGGGGGGGGGGGGGGGTGGGGGGGGGGGGGGGTGGGGGGGGGGGGGGGTGGGGGGGGGGGGGGGTGGGGGGGGGGGGGGGTGGGGGGGGGGGGGGGTGGGGGGGGGGGGGGGTGGGGGGGGGGGGGGGTGGGGGGGGGGGGGGGTGGGGGGGGGGGGGGGTGGGGGGGGGGGGGGGTGGGGGGGGGGGGGGGTGGGGGGGGGGGGGGGTGGGGGGGGGGGGGGGTGGGGGGGGGGGGGGGTGGGGGGGGGGGGGGGTGGGGGGGGGGGGGGGTGGGGGGGGGGGGGGGTGGGGGGGGGGGGGGGTGGGGGGGGGGGGGGGTGGGGGGGGGGGGGGGTGGGGGGGGGGGGGGGTGGGGGGGGGGGGGGGTGGGGGGGGGGGGGGGTGGGGGGGGGGGGGGGTGGGGGGGGGGGGGGGTGGGGGGGGGGGGGGGTGGGGGGGGGGGGGGGTGGGGGGGGGGGGGGGTGGGGGGGGGGGGGGGTGGGGGGGGGGGGGGGTGGGGGGGGGGGGGGGTGGGGGGGGGGGGGGGTGGGGGGGGGGGGGGGTGGGGGGGGGGGGGGGTGGGGGGGGGGGGGGGTGGGGGGGGGGGGGGGTGGGGGGGGGGGGGGGTGGGGGGGGGGGGGGGTGGGGGGGGGGGGGGGTGGGGGGGGGGGGGGGTGGGGGGGGGGGGGGGTGGGGGGGGGGGGGGGTGGGGGGGGGGGGGGGTGGGGGGGGGGGGGGGTGGGGGGGGGGGGGGGTGGGGGGGGGGGGGGGTGGGGGGGGGGGGGGGTGGGGGGGGGGGGGGGTGGGGGGGGGGGGGGGTGGGGGGGGGGGGGGGTGGGGGGGGGGGGGGGTGGGGGGGGGGGGGGGTGGGGGGGGGGGGGGGTGGGGGGGGGGGGGGGTGGGGGGGGGGGGGGGTGGGGGGGGGGGGGGGTGGGGGGGGGGGGGGGTGGGGGGGGGGGGGGGTGGGGGGGGGGGGGGGTGGGGGGGGGGGGGGGTGGGGGGGGGGGGGGGTGGGGGGGGGGGGGGGTGGGGGGGGGGGGGGGTGGGGGGGGGGGGGGGTGGGGGGGGGGGGGGGTGGGGGGGGGGGGGGGTGGGGGGGGGGGGGGGTGGGGGGGGGGGGGGGTGGGGGGGGGGGGGGGTGGGGGGGGGGGGGGGTGGGGGGGGGGGGGGGTGGGGGGGGGGGGGGGTGGGGGGGGGGGGGGGTGGGGGGGGGGGGGGGTGGGGGGGGGGGGGGGTGGGGGGGGGGGGGGGTGGGGGGGGGGGGGGGTGGGGGGGGGGGGGGGTGGGGGGGGGGGGGGGTGGGGGGGGGGGGGGGTGGGGGGGGGGGGGGGTGGGGGGGGGGGGGGGTGGGGGGGGGGGGGGGTGGGGGGGGGGGGGGGTGGGGGGGGGGGGGGGTGGGGGGGGGGGGGGGTGGGGGGGGGGGGGGGTGGGGGGGGGGGGGGGTGGGGGGGGGGGGGGGTGGGGGGGGGGGGGGGTGGGGGGGGGGGGGGGTGGGGGGGGGGGGGGGTGGGGGGGGGGGGGGGTGGGGGGGGGGGGGGGTGGGGGGGGGGGGGGGTGGGGGGGGGGGGGGGTGGGGGGGGGGGGGGGTGGGGGGGGGGGGGGGTGGGGGGGGGGGGGGGTGGGGGGGGGGGGGGGTGGGGGGGGGGGGGGGTGGGGGGGGGGGGGGGTGGGGGGGGGGGGGGGTGGGGGGGGGGGGGGGTGGGGGGGGGGGGGGGTGGGGGGGGGGGGGGGTGGGGGGGGGGGGGGGTGGGGGGGGGGGGGGGTGGGGGGGGGGGGGGGTGGGGGGGGGGGGGGGTGGGGGGGGGGGGGGGTGGGGGGGGGGGGGGGTGGGGGGGGGGGGGGGTGGGGGGGGGGGGGGGTGGGGGGGGGGGGGGGTGGGGGGGGGGGGGGGTGGGGGGGGGGGGGGGTGGGGGGGGGGGGGGGTGGGGGGGGGGGGGGGTGGGGGGGGGGGGGGGTGGGGGGGGGGGGGGGTGGGGGGGGGGGGGGGTGGGGGGGGGGGGGGGTGGGGGGGGGGGGGGGTGGGGGGGGGGGGGGGTGGGGGGGGGGGGGGGTGGGGGGGGGGGGGGGTGGGGGGGGGGGGGGGTGGGGGGGGGGGGGGGTGGGGGGGGGGGGGGGTGGGGGGGGGGGGGGGTGGGGGGGGGGGGGGGTGGGGGGGGGGGGGGGTGGGGGGGGGGGGGGGTGGGGGGGGGGGGGGGTGGGGGGGGGGGGGGGTGGGGGGGGGGGGGGGTGGGGGGGGGGGGGGGTGGGGGGGGGGGGGGGTGGGGGGGGGGGGGGGTGGGGGGGGGGGGGGGTGGGGGGGGGGGGGGGTGGGGGGGGGGGGGGGTGGGGGGGGGGGGGGGTGGGGGGGGGGGGGGGTGGGGGGGGGGGGGGGTGGGGGGGGGGGGGGGTGGGGGGGGGGGGGGGTGGGGGGGGGGGGGGGTGGGGGGGGGGGGGGGTGGGGGGGGGGGGGGGTGGGGGGGGGGGGGGGTGGGGGGGGGGGGGGGTGGGGGGGGGGGGGGGTGGGGGGGGGGGGGGGTGGGGGGGGGGGGGGGTGGGGGGGGGGGGGGGTGGGGGGGGGGGGGGGTGGGGGGGGGGGGGGGTGGGGGGGGGGGGGGGTGGGGGGGGGGGGGGGTGGGGGGGGGGGGGGGTGGGGGGGGGGGGGGGTGGGGGGGGGGGGGGGTGGGGGGGGGGGGGGGTGGGGGGGGGGGGGGGTGGGGGGGGGGGGGGGTGGGGGGGGGGGGGGGTGGGGGGGGGGGGGGGTGGGGGGGGGGGGGGGTGGGGGGGGGGGGGGGTGGGGGGGGGGGGGGGTGGGGGGGGGGGGGGGTGGGGGGGGGGGGGGGTGGGGGGGGGGGGGGGTGGGGGGGGGGGGGGGTGGGGGGGGGGGGGGGTGGGGGGGGGGGGGGGTGGGGGGGGGGGGGGGTGGGGGGGGGGGGGGGTGGGGGGGGGGGGGGGTGGGGGGGGGGGGGGGTGGGGGGGGGGGGGGGTGGGGGGGGGGGGGGGTGGGGGGGGGGGGGGGTGGGGGGGGGGGGGGGTGGGGGGGGGGGGGGGTGGGGGGGGGGGGGGGTGGGGGGGGGGGGGGGTGGGGGGGGGGGGGGGTGGGGGGGGGGGGGGGTGGGGGGGGGGGGGGGTGGGGGGGGGGGGGGGTGGGGGGGGGGGGGGGTGGGGGGGGGGGGGGGTGGGGGGGGGGGGGGGTGGGGGGGGGGGGGGGTGGGGGGGGGGGGGGGTGGGGGGGGGGGGGGGTGGGGGGGGGGGGGGGTGGGGGGGGGGGGGGGTGGGGGGGGGGGGGGGTGGGGGGGGGGGGGGGTGGGGGGGGGGGGGGGTGGGGGGGGGGGGGGGTGGGGGGGGGGGGGGGTGGGGGGGGGGGGGGGTGGGGGGGGGGGGGGGTGGGGGGGGGGGGGGGTGGGGGGGGGGGGGGGTGGGGGGGGGGGGGGGTGGGGGGGGGGGGGGGTGGGGGGGGGGGGGGGTGGGGGGGGGGGGGGGTGGGGGGGGGGGGGGGTGGGGGGGGGGGGGGGTGGGGGGGGGGGGGGGTGGGGGGGGGGGGGGGTGGGGGGGGGGGGGGGTGGGGGGGGGGGGGGGTGGGGGGGGGGGGGGGTGGGGGGGGGGGGGGGTGGGGGGGGGGGGGGGTGGGGGGGGGGGGGGGTGGGGGGGGGGGGGGGTGGGGGGGGGGGGGGGTGGGGGGGGGGGGGGGTGGGGGGGGGGGGGGGTGGGGGGGGGGGGGGGTGGGGGGGGGGGGGGGTGGGGGGGGGGGGGGGTGGGGGGGGGGGGGGGTGGGGGGGGGGGGGGGTGGGGGGGGGGGGGGGTGGGGGGGGGGGGGGGTGGGGGGGGGGGGGGGTGGGGGGGGGGGGGGGTGGGGGGGGGGGGGGGTGGGGGGGGGGGGGGGTGGGGGGGGGGGGGGGTGGGGGGGGGGGGGGGTGGGGGGGGGGGGGGGTGGGGGGGGGGGGGGGTGGGGGGGGGGGGGGGTGGGGGGGGGGGGGGGTGGGGGGGGGGGGGGGTGGGGGGGGGGGGGGGTGGGGGGGGGGGGGGGTGGGGGGGGGGGGGGGTGGGGGGGGGGGGGGGTGGGGGGGGGGGGGGGTGGGGGGGGGGGGGGGTGGGGGGGGGGGGGGGTGGGGGGGGGGGGGGGTGGGGGGGGGGGGGGGTGGGGGGGGGGGGGGGTGGGGGGGGGGGGGGGTGGGGGGGGGGGGGGGTGGGGGGGGGGGGGGGTGGGGGGGGGGGGGGGTGGGGGGGGGGGGGGGTGGGGGGGGGGGGGGGTGGGGGGGGGGGGGGGTGGGGGGGGGGGGGGGTGGGGGGGGGGGGGGGTGGGGGGGGGGGGGGGTGGGGGGGGGGGGGGGTGGGGGGGGGGGGGGGTGGGGGGGGGGGGGGGTGGGGGGGGGGGGGGGTGGGGGGGGGGGGGGGTGGGGGGGGGGGGGGGTGGGGGGGGGGGGGGGTGGGGGGGGGGGGGGGTGGGGGGGGGGGGGGGTGGGGGGGGGGGGGGGTGGGGGGGGGGGGGGGTGGGGGGGGGGGGGGGTGGGGGGGGGGGGGGGTGGGGGGGGGGGGGGGTGGGGGGGGGGGGGGGTGGGGGGGGGGGGGGGTGGGGGGGGGGGGGGGTGGGGGGGGGGGGGGGTGGGGGGGGGGGGGGGTGGGGGGGGGGGGGGGTGGGGGGGGGGGGGGGTGGGGGGGGGGGGGGGTGGGGGGGGGGGGGGGTGGGGGGGGGGGGGGGTGGGGGGGGGGGGGGGTGGGGGGGGGGGGGGGTGGGGGGGGGGGGGGGTGGGGGGGGGGGGGGGTGGGGGGGGGGGGGGGTGGGGGGGGGGGGGGGTGGGGGGGGGGGGGGGTGGGGGGGGGGGGGGGTGGGGGGGGGGGGGGGTGGGGGGGGGGGGGGGTGGGGGGGGGGGGGGGTGGGGGGGGGGGGGGGTGGGGGGGGGGGGGGGTGGGGGGGGGGGGGGGTGGGGGGGGGGGGGGGTGGGGGGGGGGGGGGGTGGGGGGGGGGGGGGGTGGGGGGGGGGGGGGGTGGGGGGGGGGGGGGGTGGGGGGGGGGGGGGGTGGGGGGGGGGGGGGGTGGGGGGGGGGGGGGGTGGGGGGGGGGGGGGGTGGGGGGGGGGGGGGGTGGGGGGGGGGGGGGGTGGGGGGGGGGGGGGGTGGGGGGGGGGGGGGGTGGGGGGGGGGGGGGGTGGGGGGGGGGGGGGGTGGGGGGGGGGGGGGGTGGGGGGGGGGGGGGGTGGGGGGGGGGGGGGGTGGGGGGGGGGGGGGGTGGGGGGGGGGGGGGGTGGGGGGGGGGGGGGGTGGGGGGGGGGGGGGGTGGGGGGGGGGGGGGGTGGGGGGGGGGGGGGGTGGGGGGGGGGGGGGGTGGGGGGGGGGGGGGGTGGGGGGGGGGGGGGGTGGGGGGGGGGGGGGGTGGGGGGGGGGGGGGGTGGGGGGGGGGGGGGGTGGGGGGGGGGGGGGGTGGGGGGGGGGGGGGGTGGGGGGGGGGGGGGGTGGGGGGGGGGGGGGGTGGGGGGGGGGGGGGGTGGGGGGGGGGGGGGGTGGGGGGGGGGGGGGGTGGGGGGGGGGGGGGGTGGGGGGGGGGGGGGGTGGGGGGGGGGGGGGGTGGGGGGGGGGGGGGGTGGGGGGGGGGGGGGGTGGGGGGGGGGGGGGGTGGGGGGGGGGGGGGGTGGGGGGGGGGGGGGGTGGGGGGGGGGGGGGGTGGGGGGGGGGGGGGGTGGGGGGGGGGGGGGGTGGGGGGGGGGGGGGGTGGGGGGGGGGGGGGGTGGGGGGGGGGGGGGGTGGGGGGGGGGGGGGGTGGGGGGGGGGGGGGGTGGGGGGGGGGGGGGGTGGGGGGGGGGGGGGGTGGGGGGGGGGGGGGGTGGGGGGGGGGGGGGGTGGGGGGGGGGGGGGGTGGGGGGGGGGGGGGGTGGGGGGGGGGGGGGGTGGGGGGGGGGGGGGGTGGGGGGGGGGGGGGGTGGGGGGGGGGGGGGGTGGGGGGGGGGGGGGGTGGGGGGGGGGGGGGGTGGGGGGGGGGGGGGGTGGGGGGGGGGGGGGGTGGGGGGGGGGGGGGGTGGGGGGGGGGGGGGGTGGGGGGGGGGGGGGGTGGGGGGGGGGGGGGGTGGGGGGGGGGGGGGGTGGGGGGGGGGGGGGGTGGGGGGGGGGGGGGGTGGGGGGGGGGGGGGGTGGGGGGGGGGGGGGGTGGGGGGGGGGGGGGGTGGGGGGGGGGGGGGGTGGGGGGGGGGGGGGGTGGGGGGGGGGGGGGGTGGGGGGGGGGGGGGGTGGGGGGGGGGGGGGGTGGGGGGGGGGGGGGGTGGGGGGGGGGGGGGGTGGGGGGGGGGGGGGGTGGGGGGGGGGGGGGGTGGGGGGGGGGGGGGGTGGGGGGGGGGGGGGGTGGGGGGGGGGGGGGGTGGGGGGGGGGGGGGGTGGGGGGGGGGGGGGGTGGGGGGGGGGGGGGGTGGGGGGGGGGGGGGGTGGGGGGGGGGGGGGGTGGGGGGGGGGGGGGGTGGGGGGGGGGGGGGGTGGGGGGGGGGGGGGGTGGGGGGGGGGGGGGGTGGGGGGGGGGGGGGGTGGGGGGGGGGGGGGGTGGGGGGGGGGGGGGGTGGGGGGGGGGGGGGGTGGGGGGGGGGGGGGGTGGGGGGGGGGGGGGGTGGGGGGGGGGGGGGGTGGGGGGGGGGGGGGGTGGGGGGGGGGGGGGGTGGGGGGGGGGGGGGGTGGGGGGGGGGGGGGGTGGGGGGGGGGGGGGGTGGGGGGGGGGGGGGGTGGGGGGGGGGGGGGGTGGGGGGGGGGGGGGGTGGGGGGGGGGGGGGGTGGGGGGGGGGGGGGGTGGGGGGGGGGGGGGGTGGGGGGGGGGGGGGGTGGGGGGGGGGGGGGGTGGGGGGGGGGGGGGGTGGGGGGGGGGGGGGGTGGGGGGGGGGGGGGGTGGGGGGGGGGGGGGGTGGGGGGGGGGGGGGGTGGGGGGGGGGGGGGGTGGGGGGGGGGGGGGGTGGGGGGGGGGGGGGGTGGGGGGGGGGGGGGGTGGGGGGGGGGGGGGGTGGGGGGGGGGGGGGGTGGGGGGGGGGGGGGGTGGGGGGGGGGGGGGGTGGGGGGGGGGGGGGGTGGGGGGGGGGGGGGGTGGGGGGGGGGGGGGGTGGGGGGGGGGGGGGGTGGGGGGGGGGGGGGGTGGGGGGGGGGGGGGGTGGGGGGGGGGGGGGGTGGGGGGGGGGGGGGGTGGGGGGGGGGGGGGGTGGGGGGGGGGGGGGGTGGGGGGGGGGGGGGGTGGGGGGGGGGGGGGGTGGGGGGGGGGGGGGGTGGGGGGGGGGGGGGGTGGGGGGGGGGGGGGGTGGGGGGGGGGGGGGGTGGGGGGGGGGGGGGGTGGGGGGGGGGGGGGGTGGGGGGGGGGGGGGGTGGGGGGGGGGGGGGGTGGGGGGGGGGGGGGGTGGGGGGGGGGGGGGGTGGGGGGGGGGGGGGGTGGGGGGGGGGGGGGGTGGGGGGGGGGGGGGGTGGGGGGGGGGGGGGGTGGGGGGGGGGGGGGGTGGGGGGGGGGGGGGGTGGGGGGGGGGGGGGGTGGGGGGGGGGGGGGGTGGGGGGGGGGGGGGGTGGGGGGGGGGGGGGGTGGGGGGGGGGGGGGGTGGGGGGGGGGGGGGGTGGGGGGGGGGGGGGGTGGGGGGGGGGGGGGGTGGGGGGGGGGGGGGGTGGGGGGGGGGGGGGGTGGGGGGGGGGGGGGGTGGGGGGGGGGGGGGGTGGGGGGGGGGGGGGGTGGGGGGGGGGGGGGGTGGGGGGGGGGGGGGGTGGGGGGGGGGGGGGGTGGGGGGGGGGGGGGGTGGGGGGGGGGGGGGGTGGGGGGGGGGGGGGGTGGGGGGGGGGGGGGGTGGGGGGGGGGGGGGGTGGGGGGGGGGGGGGGTGGGGGGGGGGGGGGGTGGGGGGGGGGGGGGGTGGGGGGGGGGGGGGGTGGGGGGGGGGGGGGGTGGGGGGGGGGGGGGGTGGGGGGGGGGGGGGGTGGGGGGGGGGGGGGGTGGGGGGGGGGGGGGGTGGGGGGGGGGGGGGGTGACAATTTAACAACTGTTTGTTTACAGCACAATTTTAACAACTGATTCTGCCGAAGGGGTGCGAACCTGCTGAATCCCACCACTGGCTAATTTTGCATCAAAATAAATATTGATGATGATGACATTGAACACAAAGAGTGATGGTGGCCAGAAACAGAAAGTGATGGGGTGAAGGGGCAGAAAGAGAATGATGGGATGGTGGCAGAAAGAAAGAAGTGACAGTACATTGACAGGAAGTAAGAAAGGAGGAATGAAAGAGAGACACTGAGAGAAGTAGTGGGAGAATGGAGCAATCAATCATGGTGATGGGGGGGGGGGGGGATGTGATGGCTGCTCCTGAAAGTTTCTTGCAAGTTCTGACTTGTTGTATGCAAGATATAGATGATGTGCCATTTAGTAAGATATAGTAGAACTTTAAATTGCCAGCCTCTGTGTTCTTGCTTGTTTATGTAAGGAACCCTCTTTGTTTGGTTCTTTCAATCCTGATTTTGATATGACTCCTTCTCTGTGAGATTTATGAGGCAGAGGAGGTAGTTTGGGAAAGATGAAAAGAAATGCAAATATAACCATTCATACCTCAAAATACGACAGTTGTCCTGCTTCCTGCGTGAAAGCTCCAGGTGTTCCACCACCAGAGGTAACAGCCCCAACCCCAGTCTGTCTGGAAGCAAGTGTGAAAGTCCTCCCATAAGTTGGTATGCCCATCATAATCTTCTCAGCAGGGATACCTTTTAGCTTCAAATATTTCACAGAATAGTCCTAGAGGAGAAGGAGAATAGCCATTGTGCATTGAATGGTAACCAACTGTCACCGTGATATGTTGCACCTCAGTTATGGGACATGGAGAAGAATTGATCCTTTATGATTGATTTAAGGATGATTAATATGCTTGATCTGATGCAGCCTTCTCCTTGATCTGAAGCTATCACCTATTGCCATTTTGTGATGCTACTGGCATATTTCAAGACAATCAGCTCACTTTGACTGGAATTGTATTGATCTCCAAAGTTAAATGTCAAGATGTTGGGAACTCTATTCCCTACATGTGTTGGAGTACTCATTATAGATCTTTGTATACCAACCAGGAACTTGCGTATATATAGTAACAACAAACCTTGGTTCACAGCTAAACTTAAGCAGTTACGTCGTTCCAAAGAAGAGGCCTACAGAAAGGGTGATAGAATGCTGTACAATCAGGCCAGAAATGTATTAACAAAGGAGATCAGAGCAGCAAAAAGAAACTACTCTGAAAAGCTAAAAAATCAGTTTTCACCAAACGAAACAGCAAACATGTGGAAAACTCTCAAAAATATCACCGGTTACAGTAAACCACCTTCCCAAGCTGAAGGAAATCAGCAATTGGCAGACGACCTGAACGTGTTCTACTGTAGGTTTGAAAACAATCTACAGTCACCTTTCTCCACAACCTCTATCTCAGATGCACCAACAATAGCCAAACTTTCCACAACTGAACCCATTTCATTGGGTTTACAACCCCTGGTGATCTCAGAAAAGGAAGTGCAAGATCTATTTCACAGAAAGAAGCCTGGAAAAGCACCAGGCTCCAGACAAGATAACACCTTCTTGCCTAAAAAAGTCTGTGCTGCTGTCCAATTGGCCTCCCCATCTTCACCCAAATCTTTAACAAATCACTAGAGATGTGCTATGTTCCTTCCTGCTTCAAACACCTTCCACTATCGTCCCAGAAAGTGCCGAAGAAGCTCTTCCATCAAAGGAACTGAAATCGCATCACAGACCAGCGTTGCTCTAACATCTGTAGTTATGAAAACTTTTGAAAGGCTAGTGATGTACCATTTGAAAACCATCAATGGATCCACTGTTGGACTCCCTTGCAATTTGCATACCGAGCAAATAGATTCGACATTGTGATGATGCTGTTAATATGGCTTTGCACTATATCCTACAGCATCTTTGAATCGCCAAAGACCTATGCAAGGGTCCTTCTTTGTTGACTTTTTTTCCGAGTTCAGCATTCAATACTATCAGACCGGACATTCTTCTTTCTAACCAAACTAAATCAGCTAGCAGTACCTCGAAAGCATATTTGTAAGGATCACAAGCTTCCTAACAGGTAGGAAACAGCAGGTGAAGCTAGGAAAAATTACATCAGACACCTGTAAAATGAGCACACAGGCCCCCCAAGGCTGTGTACTTTCACCACTTCTCTTCTCTCTGCATACCAATGACTGCATCTCAAATGATCCATCTTTGTTAAAATACTGAAATTTGCAGATGATATTAACAGTGATTGGTCTCATTCGAGATCAACGATGAAACCGCAAGATACAGACGGAGGTTGAACAACTAGCCTCGCGGTGCCACTCGGAACAATCTAAGTAGAACTGAACACATCTTTAAAACCAGAGAAATGGTGGTAGATTTCAGGAGAAAACCCTTCTCCCATCCTACCTCCTCTCTCACAATACTAGGTGACAACACAGTATCAACAGTAGAGACCTTTAAATTTCTAGGCTCCATCATATCTTCATGACCTAAAATGGACACCTAATATCAAAAAAATGTCATTAAAAAAAAAAGCACAACAAAGAATGTTCTTTCTGCTTACCAACTCAGGAAGCTCAAACTGCCCAAGGAGCTGCTGGATACAGTTCTACAGAGGAATCATTGAGTCTGTTATCTGCACCTCTATAACTGTGTGGTTTGGTTCTGCAACCCAACAAGATCGACACAGACTTCAGAGAATAATCAGAACTGCAGAAAAAACAATTGCTGCTAACCTTGCCTTCCATTGAGGACCTGTATATTCGCACGGGTCAAAAAAAGGGCTGTGAAAAATATTTACTGACCCCTCAGATCCTGGACATAAACTGTTTCAACTTCTTACCCTAAACGCCGCTACAGAGCACTGCACACCAAGTTATCAATTCAGGACATAAGAACAGTTTTTTCCCTCAATGCCATCACTCTTGTTAAACAAATAATTCCCGATAATGTCAAACTATTTATTATATATTTTATTATATGTAATTACTGCACTACTTTTTTTCATCATTCCTTGGCTAATTACCCATCTCCTCCCACTATGACTGTATGACTATAGCCTGTGCTGACATTTCATTTTATTTTTATGGCGATTTTACATTTTATGTTTTATTACTATTGATTGTTTCCTGATTGCTTACTAGACCTATATGACAATCATTAAGTGCTGTACCTTATGATTCTTGACAAATGTATTTTCTTTTATGTACACTGAGAGCATATGCACCGGAGACAAATTCCTTGTGTGTCCAATCACACTTGGCCAATAAAGATTCTATTCTATTCTATTCTATTCTATTCTATTCTATTCTAGTGCCACAATGATCATAAAAATCCACTCTCAGTCTGGTGTAATGAATTACTGGGAATTTGGGTACACCATGTTTAAAGTGATTCTTCTTGCAATGAGATTTGTAATGCAACTGTTAATCTCATTTTTCAGTACTGTGAGATGCTGTCTTAATTTGGGGTGGTGATCTCTTGCTCATCACCTACCAGTTGCTCCCTGGAAGTAGGGGCTTTCCTTCACCTTGTTCCTCCTCTGCATGGGCACATCTGCTGCTGCCAAGAGGTGTCCTACCTTTTTCTCCTTGACCTGACTAAGGTGCACTCTTAGTTTCCAGAGCAGCCATTTGTGAATAGCAAACCTATTTATGGTGGAGACTGATGTGATTGAAGAAGGGTATATTCCATCACACAAACACACACACAGTCAAATCTTAGTGTCTGGGTGAATGTCCCAATTTATTGTCCAATTTTAGGGAGGAGAAAAGGGTTTCTGCATAACTGTTGTTCTATGTGGACAGGAGTTCCCAGCCAACACCTTTTCTATCCTCTCCAACTGTTTCTAAGAAGTGTGTGGGGCCAGATAGGGCTTTTGTCTAAGAAGGCTTCTGATTGGCTGTGCAGATTTTGTTAAATGTTGCTTTGGCAGCAACTGCCATCACACCACAAGGATCTACACTGTGTTACTGAAGTTTCACTATGGCAATCATTTTATGGCTAACTCTGCCTCCTTTTGCAGTCATTTTATGTCAGCCATTTTGTTGTTGTGCCTACCATGCCATGTAAGAATTCCACATGTGTCCGCAGGCTCAAAAAAGTTGAAGACCTCTGTATTACACCATCTTTGTGATAGAAGGGAGGAGGGGTAAACTTTCCCCTCCACCTAAAGAAGATTTCAGATGAGCCATAATACGTGCTTCAGAAATCACTCTAATGGTCGAATCCCCACTTGAAATTTGCACACAGATCCAAACCTGTTCATTGTGAAACTTTGTCCACTTCACCAGAGTTTCTCCCTCCCCACTGCAGTGAGCACACAGCAGACACACCCAGTTGCAGAACTCTTAGCAATCCCCACTACCAGGCAAACTCGCTTCGCTGGTCTCCCCTGATTGGCTGACGTGCCTTGATGGGGCGGGACCTTTTCCCACTGCGGAAATGTACATTGTAGGGGCGTGATAAAAAAACCAGCGTGTAAATGTTTAAAGTTTAACTGTTTAACTGAGCAAACAGTTAATCGTTACCTGTGTAAACCATTAATAATTCAAAGTTACATGTTTGACTGTTTAACATTTGCGTCCTCTTCTGCTGGCTGATTGCAAAAGCGGAAATGAAACCAAGGAAAGGCTGTGTGTGCATCACAGCGCTGATTGGTTGCCCGAATTCCGCGTCACACTCCAGGGCGGGAAACGAGTCTGGGTTTCAACCCTCATCCCTCCCCTCGGATCAGCTCTGAACTGTGTTAATGGGGTCTATGCCACTTGCAACCAGGTCCTGCCGGAATGCGGATTAACGGGGAGAACGAGTGCCAAAAACGGAATCTGCCATGCAAGCAATGGGGAGGTTGTCCCTCAAGCCTGGTTAGTTTGTGTTCTGAAACCTGGCTAAGACGGTAGTGGGGATTCGACCTAATGTTTAGCAGCACATTTAAAGTGGGGGGGGGGCACAATTTGTTTGGTATGTTTTACTAGATTAATGGGCCAAGTAGGGGGAGAATAATATCTGGTCCAGAGCCTTGTCAGATTTCCTTGAGTATAGCTCAAGGGGGGAAATGTAGCCTTTCAGAAACATCTATCATAGTTCACAACTTACAACATTATAGTAGGATGAAGATCCAAAGTCACTTTTGCCCTTGTAAAGAGGGCTTCCATGGCCAGTTGTTCCATCCCAGGAACCATGAAAATCATAGGACTGGAAATTAATGAAATCTGCACGTCTAAAGGAAGAGAACAAGAAGTGAGTAGAGGCACAAAGAACTTTGGTTACATCTACATGCAGAGACTGTAAGGCAAAAACTACCTTTCAGTGATTCACAGTAGATTTCAAGGTGAAAAATATGAATCTGTGGACGTTGGGCAGAAGTAAGATGGAATTCTAATCATTTGTAGGTGCCCCTCGGGGATAGGGCGGTATAAAAATCTAAATAATAATAATAATAATAATAATAATAATAATAATAATAATAATAATAATAATAATAATAATAATAATAATAATAATAATAATAATAATAATAATAATAATAATAATAATAATAATAATAATAATAATAGGTGAAACTAGTCATAATATAGTGTGGAATGAGTTCCCCTGGCTTATCTTATATGATTTTTCAAAGTTTTTGGGAGAATCTTTGGAAAAGCCTTGGGACTTTTCAAGCTTTTTCTGAGAAGGCTAGGGGAAAAAACAAAAGGGGAGGGAACTGGCCCCCAAGCTTCCTTGACAGCCCTAGTTCTTTTAAAGAAAATATCGTCGTGAAACCAGGGAGATAACAGCAGGCATTGTATGTGAGAGAATGTAAAGGTCCTGTAACTCTTTTCTTAAACACCCTGCATGTTTTTGAACATGTTCAGACATGACAGTTCCAAACACCATTTATGGAAGGGCTGTAGATGGTGAATCACTTCATACAATAAGCCTGAGCTTAGAACAGTTGAATTCCACCACCTCCTTCCAAAATGTGCTGCTGTCACTGGTTAGGATCAGAAAAATTTTATACATTGAGAATTTTAAAGAACTGTGCAAATGAACTGTATATCCTTTGATATATCTCTTTAAAAAAATTCTGTGAGGATTTCTGAACCATTATTGAAGATAAATGTTCAAACTGGAATTCTAAAGTCCATACATAAGATCACAATTTTACATGTCAGTATAGAAATGTGCCATTAAAATGTAAAATTTAACTATTTTAATTGGTTGAATGAAATAAATTGATAAATTTTGTTGCAAATCGTATAAAAGTTATTGTCAAGTCCTGACTTTAGCCATAAAATCATTGGTAATGCAGAACATATTCAGCTAGAGAAATTGTAGAAAATATTCACCATCAACCTTTACAAAGAAGAATTTGGAGGGGAAAACAAGTTAGTTTCATGTCAGTTTTTATATATTAGATCGTAATACATACAATCATTACAGGAAAGGATCACTGGCTGACACTATAGTAGCCGCAGCTGAAAAATCTGTTGTTGACATCTGATTACGTAATCAGCATCATCAGGCCTCAGACTGCCAGCTGCAGGATCAATATATATATATGAATGTGCACTTATAGAAAATGAGCATTTCCCCTGTCAATATGCTGTTCATTGTAAGAATCCATTTTTGCATTCATTAACCAAATACTGCTGACAATACTTACTTTGAGATTGCCCTTACGTCATAGCCCTTATCCATTTTTTCCCTTCCAGCTTGTACTGCAACACTCAGTAGAAGCTTTTCATTCCTTCCTTTCACAGCCTCTCTTTCAAATTGTATAGAGAGCTCCTTAGGAGAAAGAAAAAACAAACATTACCTCAAGGAATTTCTGAGTGAAGCAAGTTTTCAGGTTCTCAGCCAGTATAGAAAAGCAGTTAGAATTTGTACCTCCTTATATATGGGCAACATTTAACATATTTCCCAATAACTTAGCTTATGCAGCTGTACACTTCCTGATAACTGATCTTGCAGCCCCCTGCATGCCCCAAAGAAAGGTACAAATCTCTTCCTGAAAGCCACAATGTAGAAATCCTGTCCACCATAAATTTATCCCCAAATTTTGCCAGTTTAAAGTACCTTAACCAGGTTAACCAAGCGCTTTTTATCTCCTTCCCCTGACCACCAGGCAAGGTCAAAGCCATCAAAACGGTTTTCTCGAAGATAACGAACCACTGAATTCACAAACTCTGAGCATTTGACAGGAGATGCAGTTATCTTGCGAAAGCTGTTAACAGGTAAGAGATGTGGAATAGAAGGGGTTTTATTATTCGTCTTTTATTGTTCGTAGAAATGAGTGTCTTTAGCTAAATAGTTAAATCATTGCCTTGATTCTGCAAAACATTCCTACCACCCAAACAGTATTAAAGGGGCAGGACAACATTATCACTCTATTGCAGAACACAACACGACACACGACACACTTAACCCCCACCCCTGCAGTTTATTACTTCTTTTTGTTGTTTGAACTAATCTTATTTAAGGGGCTGCTATCCCGGTAAACGTACGGGTGAAGAAATTGAGGAGAGGCTCAAGACCCAACAGAACAGTGTTTTAGTTTGTTTTTTATTTGTTTGGGTTTTTCAAAGATCATCACAACATCATAGAAAGCCATACTGAGTGAGAAATATGCCTCCTACCAGCAGCTGCTTGCATTTAAACTTTTCTGTATAGAAGATTTTTGGATAAAGTTGCTGTTTTCAGAGCAACTTCCAGAGCAGTTATTCTTTGTGCCCAAACTACAGCTGCAGATTGTGTGGACGCACATTTTGATATCACGTGTCACTGTTTTTATATGGGCTTGTCACATTTTATGTTTCCTGGGAAAAAACAGAAGTAATATCAAAAGATCTTACGGTTCTGAGCCCAGGAGAAATCCACCAACAGAGAGAAGGATCTTCAACTGGGGATTTCTAAAGAAGAAAGGTTTTTTAAAAAATAATAATTAAAAGAATTTTATTCTGAAATAGCACATGTAACTTTTTCTGGATTATGCAGTGAAAAGAAAGTGAGAGTGGGTCAGGGATTCTGAGAAATGAGCTCTGTGGAATAATCCTGTAAAGAAGAATTTGAAGCATTCAACAACATTGCTGTGTTTTGTCAGGACACAAAATAGCCAATTATTATTTGTATACACCCAACATCCAACTAGCTCTGCATTTTTACCTGCACATCATCTGCTTAATTATTCAGGACTAGATAGTTTTGTAGTAATTAAAAAATAGCAACTGTTTATCATGTCTTAGTTAGAAGGAATTAAAATAAAATATGACAAAATATGACCTGATAGATTAAACCACATTTTGAGATAAATTCAATTATGGTTTCTCCTGCCTTTTTTATTTGAAGTGTAGTACTGTAAAAAAAAAAAAGCAGGCTGAAAGGAACTACTTATTTATTTTCTTTCTGATCTTTTCCCCTCTCAGTAACACTTTCCCTTATATATATATTTAAGCTACTTCATTTTGTTTGTTTGTTGATTGATGCCTAATAAAGGTTTCTGATCTGAACACCCTCTAAAGCAGGCATTTTCTCCAGAGGAACTGATCACTGTATTCTGGAGAGCAGTTGAAATTTAGGGAGATTTCCAGATTCCACATACAGGCTGGCAAACCTAGTCAAAAGATGCAGTCTGATTCTGCTTCCTGCAAGAGAAGGCCTATTTCTGTATGGGTCCAGGAATGCAAATCTCTTGTTGTGCTGACAGAAGATACTGTGGATGTTTGGAATGTCACGTGAGCTTTGTTACCATACTTACATGGTTTTGAGATGATTGAGGGTCTCATAAGTAGTGTCATCGTTCCATTCAGCGTGATTTATCTGGCCAGTACTTATGTTGGCAAAAGCATAAATGATGTGGGTGCAGAGATTGGCATCAATGGTTTCAGGAACAAATCGCCCACCAGGCAGTCGGTACTGGGACCAGTTGGTGAAGTAACAAACAAGTTTATAGGTAGAAGCTGTTAAGACAATTAAGGGAGAATATCAAAGAAGGAGTTAGCTGAAAAAGTTAGGTCTAGGCCCTTGGACTCTGAAGAACCAGCATCATTAGGGTTGCTGTCTGTTTTGCTGACAGTGGTGTTACCATACCGCCCTGGCATAGCTGGGGGGGGGGGGTGCTTATTCACAGATATCCCTGCCCATGTGCCAGCCTAAGGGTAGTGCTGGCATTGCAGAGATGGGGAGTTCATTCTCTGGCCATAGCCAGGTCTACCTACAAGGAACATCCAAGGATTGTTTTCCTTTTCTCATGTTCTCATCTTGCTTGCCATATCAGCACATTTTCAGCTAAACAGACAAGGAAGAATGTGTCCTCAACATGATACAGTAGACCAGCTGAATGGATGCTCATTTCCAGCCACAAGAAGACTCCTGATGTCATTGCGTCCTTTGATTATCTTAACTCAGGCCCTTTCCGCACGGGCCAAAAACGGCGGCCTGGGGATGGCAAAAACGCCGTCCCCAGGGAGCCGTTCGCACAGGCGGCGCTGCTGAAACGCAGCAGCGCCGACCTGGCTCCCCTTCCCTTCCCCCAGGGCGGCGTCAGGCCGCCCTCAAAAACACCCCTTAGAACTGCAGGTTTTTGAGTAAACAGCGTGTTCCCGGCAGCACGGTGCGAACGGCACTGCCGGGAACACGCTGTTTCTCGTTCTTCACTTATTGTTAGCAGCGTTGCACTGTTGGCCTCCTACATTCTCACTGTCCTCCAACCCCTGGAGGTCGGAGGGCAGCGTGGGCGGGGCTTAGGAGGCCAGCAGGGCGACGACGGCGACGAGGTAAGTGGGAGAGGGACGGGAAAGAGGCGGCTCCATGTGGAGCTGCCTCTCCTGCTCCAGCCTCTGCGGGGGCTGGTCGCACGTTTGCGTGCGAACGGCCCCCACCCTTCCACCGGCAGAATTCCTGCCGGTGTGAGGGCGCCCGGAGGCCCGTGCGGAAAGGGCCTCAGATACTCCCTTCTGTAATGAACGTTTTCTGATCACCTTACAATGCACTCTATTGTTTCTCAACAATTTATCCGGACACCTCCCAGAGGTTGTCCTAACATCTCCCAAAGGTTGTCCTGACCCCCGCCCCAGAGGTGTCACTCTATAAATATCCTACCCTCCAAAGGGCCAGTTGCTCAGTGCCATTGAAACCTTGCTGTCTTTGTCACTGTGTCCAACGTGTTGTCCCCTGAAACCAAACACTGGCCGTTCGGCTCTGAACTCTGGATCTTCACGGCATGATCAGGTCGTATTACCCATACCCTTTTATATTCCAAACCTATTTTCCAACCTACTTATATCTTAGGAACTTTGAGTGCTTGTGAACCTCTTATCCCTACAATAAAGATGGTCAAATTTGCATTATATTCCTCTCTGTGGATTTTCTTCTGAGAGCTGATCTTCATATACACGAGTATTAAAGATTCCTTACCCAACCTCTCGCAACATTAATAAGCAGTCTGCTCTAAGCTAATATTCCCCACTATATGAGAGACTGTGTCTTCACCTTGGGTAACAGTGGCTTTGCCCTTTTAACAGTTATGTAACAGTAAAAATTCAGCAGTGCATTTCTGGCATGAAGAGATAACATGAGCAGAACACTGCATCTGCTGAATTCCTGTCTGTTGTAGACAATTGCAAAGGAAATAGGTTGGTGGAGTGGAACCTTAGATATCTAAAGGAATTTGTTCTTTTTCAGTTAGAGCTGCAGCTCCAAAACAGCAATCCCTTCCAATCATGGACCCTAGGAGGAATGGAAAAGAGAGGGCTAGAGTCCTCACTGCCTGGACAGGGTAAAATCTGGGGAAAGACTGCAGCAAAAGGCCGACCGGTTAAGGAAGAGAGATAGTTGAAGCCTTTTTTCTAGGACCCAGCAGTTCAATTTAGATCCTTGTAAACTGTGTCTCAGGAGCAGAGTTTAGCTGAGGGAGGAGCTGAAGAGAAGATGAGAGAGGGACAGAAGAATGAGATGGGAAATTATGAGCCCTGAGTTTCCAGCTTTTCTGCATATCTGGACCTTTTGGGTGATGAAAGATGTACATCAGAGAAACACATTATTTCCAATTACACAATTGTTTCAGCGCCATTAGTTTTTTTTTATCCTGTTGTGAAGTGTCTTGTGGACAAATATTTGAAACAAATAAAATGAACCCGCTGACCTACAAACAAGGGAGAGAAAAGCATGACTTTGTAAGTCAACCAAAAGAAAAATGAAACCCTGGCGTAATAGAGTGGACTAAATGCCAGGTATCATGGAATGTTGAGAGCTGTTGAGAGTCAGTTAAAGAGGGAAGGGAAATTTGGCCTGTTCAAGTCTCTGAGAAGTTTACAGAAACGTGGGACAGTTCCAGGAACAAAAGATTTCCAAATTCCCTCTTCCTGCGTTTCCTTGTGGCCACTTCCATGTACCCTCTAACAAGAAAGTGCTTTACAACTCTGTACAGATACTGAAAGTAGCATTGTTGGGTTAGGCACAACAAAGCAAGAGGTTTCTATATTCTGGATGAGCCCCCTCATATCCAGAAAAATATGATTTTCCCTATACAACCCCCAAAGGCTTGGAAGAATCCATGAAAACAGATTCAGTACTGTGCATGTGCTGTTCTCTCTCTTTGGATTGACAGGTTGAATGGATCCAAACAGGCTGCTGCTTGCCTCTGCACAACCAACAAGGCACTAGGGAGGAGAAAAAAAATTCCCAGCCCCCTAACTCCCCTCTCTTGCCAAACACAAGCACTATGGAGCTACTGCTCCAGGAAAAGGCTGGTCATACAGCTTTTGATGCTCTTGGCCATGAGCTAGTCCTTTGCAAGTCTTTGGAGTTTGAGCCACATAGTGCTGTTGCTGGGAGGCTGGAGATGGGAAAAAGCGGGTTCCATATCACTCTGCTTACTTTTTCTTTGCCAATTGCCCCTTAAGCTTCCAGATAGAAGGATTAGAACTCCAGGGGGTGGAGCTCTTGCAACCCTATGGGGAAATATCTGTTGAAAACTGTTAAGCTGAGGATCAGGTTTTAGAAAGCAGCCGCACTAATTAGATGATTAAAAGTTTTAAAAGGACATTTCCTCCCATACAGCTGCTTTGAGCATTGTGATGAGTGCAAAAGAGCATAGAATCATAGGCCCTTTCCACACCGCAATGGCGCGGGGGTGCGTCGGCATAAAAGACTTCTCTCTCTTTGGATTGACAGGTTCTCTCTGTCCGTATGGACGGTCCCGGAAGGGCGGCAGGTGGTGGCACAGCCTTCGCACAGTCTGCGCCGTCCCTGAAAGCTTGCCTTGTCCCCTGGCCTCCGGCTTGTCGCAGAGGCTAGGGGACACGCCCCCACAGGCTGGAGCGACGGCTCTAGAGTCGCAGGCAAGGGGGGCATGTCCCCTGGCCTCTGCAACGAGCCAGAAGCCAGGAGATGAGGTAAGCTTCCAGGGATGGGTTGGGGGACATGGCGTCTTCCAGCTGCTGCTCGCACGGCAGCGGTTGGAAGCCGCTGTTTCCGGAAAACCTCGCTCGAGGAGCAAGTTTGGGAAACAGCGTGCCTTTGCAGCAGCCACCATGTATGAATCGAACTCCCTAGGGATGCATGCGGTGCCATCCCTTCCTAGGCTGTTTTTTGGTCTGCGGCGGAAAGCGGACCCATAGAGTTGGTAGAGACTACAAGGGCCATCAAGTCAAACCCCATGCTATGCAGGAACACACAATCAAAGCAGTCTGACATATGATCATCCAGCCTCTTTTTTAAAACCTCTAAAGAAGGAGACTCCACCACTCTCCGAAGCAGTGAATTCCACTGTCGAACAGCCCTAACGGTCATGAAGTTCTTCCTAATGTTTAGATGGACTCTCTTTTCCTGAAGCTTGAATCCATTACTCCATGTCCTTCTTTGAGGCAGCAGAAAACAAGCTTGTTCCCTCTTCAACATGACATCCCTTCAAATATTTAAACATAGCTATCATGTCTCCCCTTAATCTTTGCTTCTCCAGATTAAACATCCCCAGCTCCCCAAGCATGTTCTTTCCCCATCAAAAACCCTAAACAAACATCACCCCATAGGGTAAATACACCCCATAGGGGAAATACAGGGGAAATACTAAGCCAGCAGCTTCTGTTGAAGTCCTACACTTCCTTGACTTGGATGTAAGCACCACCATGAACAGCTGGAATATTCACAGACTTTCCTATAATTCCTTTGATTGCAGAATTCCACCTTTTCTATATTATTTGTGAGTTATTTCTACACTTTTCTGCACCATTGGGATGGGATCCCTTTTGAACTGTATTCAACATACAAAGAACATTCCATACTGGAAGAATTCCAGAAGGGTTGTCTAATTTTTACTTTAATTATTAGTTCTCAGCTTTTTTGCCTTGATTTATGTGCAAGTTTGTTGTGGGTTTTCCGGGCTGTTTGGCCATGGTCTGGTAGATTTTGTTCCTATGCTTGAGGTTCTTGTGCTTGTTCCAATATTTGAGGAACAAGATCTACCAGACCACAGCTACGCAGGCCGGAAAACCCACAACAACTAGTTGAATCCGGCCATGACAGCCTTCAATAATACATGTGCAAGTTTGGTAACTCATTTCAATAATGTTGAATATTATTTCAGACTTTATTATTTGCCTATTAAATATGCAGATGTAAAAATATACCTGAAAAATAGGTGTTCACCATACCCAGGACACCATACCCAGCCCTCCCTCTCAAACCATTCCAGATTTCCAGCTCCCAAAGCAGACTTAACCATTTCAAGAAAATGACAAAGATATTTTCTTTCTTAAAAACTGAACATTCTGTAAAACAAATGAAAAATAGTTTCCCCATATAGGAGCAAAAGTAAAAGCATCAAAATTTAGAGGAAAGCTGTATTTGTTCCTCAGAGTAGGAAGCCAAGATGGAATCAAAACTCTTCCATTTAAAAGAAAACTATAAAAAGAGCTCTCACACAAGTGCACATCAAAAAATATTATATTAATATAATTTGCATGCTTCATTTGGTGATTTTATTTATTTAATTTATTAAATTAGTATGTCACTTCTCCAGAGACCAAGGTCGATTCCCTACTCACCATTAGCTGTGCGCTCCTCATGGCAAATATCCCGGGGTCCTGCAGCACTCCCCACTATACCATCAGCAACAACGCCAATTCTGCCGCTCCTCCCACCCCTCAGTGCGCGTCATTTCGGATCCTGGTCGAAAGTGCACCTTTTTGAAAACCACATGCTGAACGTGGAGCAGTGGGGAAGTCTGGTGTGTGTGTGTGTGTGACTCCGGGTTTGGGTTTCCCGCCACTGATAGTGACGTGGAGCCTTTCGTCAAATCAGGAAAAAGTGGGCAGGGTGTGATGCGCACGCAGTCCTTCCCCCCCCCCCCGAGCCAAGATCGACGTCGTTTTGAGGAAACGTGGAGCCAGTGACATAGCAATGCAAGGGAGCATTCACTAAAAGCCAAGCATTTATCCCTTCTACCAGTAGAGCTTCTGTGGCTTAGGTGGCTAAGGCAGCCTGCAGTGTGAAAGCTTGCCAGTTCTAGCCAAGCCAGGAACAAGTAATTTTTAGTTTGTTTTTAAAAGGTTTCGTCGTCTCCTCGTTTCTATGTCTGTCTGCACATGCTCGCACAGACATGGATACAACAGGGAAAAAGTAAAATAAAATCCCACCCAGCACCAGCAGCCGCCAATCAGGATGGCCCCTGAGCTGAACACATGTTCTACAGAGTCACAGTGGGGAATCCAGCATGGCTGCTGCCTTATGATTGTTTGTGGGGCAGAAGCTGCAGTGGGCACGCTGAAGCCATGCTCAAAAGGTCCCGGGTTTTCCCAAAACGGTTTGAATGTGCTTCCATTTTTGAAGTGGGGAATCGACCCAACTCAAGATAGCTAATGTTAAATATGTGAAAATAAAATATAATGTGACCCTGTTCTTTCTGCAAATTATATATCTTTGATGCTAAACTCTCCGTAGGTCATTTTTGGAAATTCAACTCCTTTTTCCACATACCAAAGGCTGTCATGGAAAATGTTCCTTACATTTCTCCCTAGCATAGCTGAAATGAGGATAAGCAAACAAGAGTATGGTGGAGTGGTATGGTGTAGTGACTGGAGAAAGGTGTGTTGAAATCCCCACTGAGTGGCCAAGGGCCCATCATTCTCTTTCAGCATAACATACCTCACAGAGATTTGGTGTGAGAATATGATGGGGAAGAGCAATGGCATGGATGCTGTCCTGTCTTCCTTGCCCGATAAAAACACTATAGATGTATTAGAAATAAAGAAGATATCAAACAAGAATGATTTTTTGAAAGAATTAAATTGCTACTCACCATTCTGAAGAAATATCAGTGCAGCTAAACCTAATGTGAAAAAAATTAAAATCAATGAAAACGTGAAATTACGGTATGTTATGCATTCTGCTGATTCTGCTATGAACACCATGGAACTACTGTTTTCCCTTTAGACTCCTGGATTATTCAGGGTGGTACCCTTTTAAACAGGTTTAATAAAAACAATTCAAATGAATGCAGTGGACATTGGGTTTTCCATGGTGGAGCAGGGAGTCCCTTCTGACCACCCAAAAGGCTTATCTGCATGAATAATAGCCTTGTGGAACCAGGACTTCAGTAAGAAAGGGAATTGGGCAGGACTGAGTGAAAAAACTGGATGAATCAAACCCATTATTATACAAAGCAGAGAACTCTTCAAACCTGCTTAGCTTGCCAGCCTTGTAGGATCTGTTTTTCAGAGCCCAAGGAATTTCAAACTTCCACTACTATGTACTTTGAAAACCTAAATCCTCTCCTTTCCCTCATTCTTCATAATTAACAACATCAGCAGCTGAAAATAGTTGTAGTCACATGTGATTTGCCAAAAGAAACCTTGAGATTCTTTTTGTTGAAAGCCCACACCAGTTTCAAAACGAAACCTTAAATTGCACTACCGGACTTACCTGCCCATATGAATGCCTGAGCCATCCTGGTTCCAAGTGGACCCTATGACAAAAGAAGCTCTATATGCTTTTTGATTATATGCTTTTGCTGTTGCTTGCAATCAGCTTTATAAAAGTAACTGAGTGGAAGTGAAACAAGTTTTTGTGTCTCTTTCCTGGAAAGATTGTGCAATTCTGTTGATGGACAGTGTTGCAATCAGCTGGTTTTTTTTTTGCATCTAATGGTTTGAAGCTGACTGATTTCAGGATTGAAGAATACAGGCAAAAGAAAAGAAATCCTTATCTATTCCAGATACCCTTTAGTCATTTGCTCAGTTTTGACTTTGATGTACAAACCAATTAAGCGCAAGCACTTTTAAGATCATTTTGGTGTAGTCAGTAATTGTGAGTACAGATACACTTGAACAGATACATTTAAAAGGTTGGAACCTTTGTTTGTGGGTGCAAAGCATGTTTGAGGGTGCAAAGCTGTTTGTGGGTGCAAAGCATGGTGCTGTATTAGGGCTGCATTATGCCTACTGGGCCTGCAGTTGAGGTCACCTGGACCATGCATGGATAAAAGTCTACTGACATGGGAAGCTGTTGCAGAGCAACTGGTATCTGGCACGACTGACCTTCATTCTTGTCCTGTCTACCCAAACAACAAATAGCAAGATTCTTTTTTGCATGTTATTCCTCTAAATTCTATATGATTTGTCTGAAACATCAAATCAAATTTTTCATATTATTGCTCACTCACAGTTATTTTGTATGGAAATATTTCATTCATTCAAGAATAAGGAAGGCTAAACTCCAGGCCAAACCCTATGATTTAAGTGCAAATGTCACTAAGGGAATACAAAGAAACTGCATATATTCAAGAGTTGATTGCCTGTGATGTTTTCAAACTGACAGGTTAGTGAACAGGTGAAGAATGGGCTGAAGAAGTTCTGGTTCATATGATCATATAGATTTGGATTTCAGACATTTTTCAGCCTGGGGTAATCCCACATCATGGGTTCAAATCTGTATTAGCAAAAGTGTCCTTCAAGAATGTGGGCTTCCATGTTTAGGGACTGTTTGGACAGAGGTGTCTAGCTCTTTCCCCCACTTTCTTAGCAGAATATCCTCCTGTTTGGGCTGTCAGGGCAAATCATAACCAAGCAGGAAATGAAGAGAGCTAATACACTGGAAGAAAGGATATGGGTGTGATATACCTGGGTTTCATCTCCCCCAACAATCTATCTATCTATCTATAAAAATCTAACAGTGTGTTTGTCTCTGATGGTCTACCTCAGAAGCTGCTGGACGGATCGCCCCTGGGCCAAATTTTCACAGGGATCCGCCCCTTTCCTGTTATGCGGCAGGTACTTGACCTTTCTTAAATCACCAAAATTACCCATTCACCTGAGCCAGGTAAAACGTCTTTTTCCTAGCGCACCAGGCCATGAAGCAGGCTGTGTTTAACTGTCACCCTTAGAATGTTCGTGCAGCCTGTCTGTCTGTGGCCTGAGGGCTTAGAATGTTCATGCAGATGGGCAGAGATGAGCAGTGAAAACAGTAAATAGGTAATACTGTTAGGTAATACCCAGTGGAAGTGAAACACGCATTAATACTTCTAAGCCATGTGAGACTGTCAGGTGGGGTTCTCCCTGCTCACATGCAGGTAACTTTCACTCTCTGTGCCTCACCCACTGCTACCACACAACACACATCCAGCTCATCCTCACACACCTCACTCTGCCCTCCCTCACATCCAAACACCACTTACCCACTGCCTCGCCCATATTCACCACAGCTCTTTCACTAAAAGCGGGCTGCAGTTTGCCTTTTTCTTCTAAGAAAATCCACGGGGTGGGGGCGAACCAACACTACCGGCTCCACTTCTTTTGCACATGGCCCTTTACGAACCCAGGGATCTGGCCTTGATCTGAGCGCCTCACTGCCTCTGCTGCCTGACTGGGATAGCCTGCTTGCCCCAGTTCTGCCTTACCCAAGCCAGGACTGTGCATGTCAACCAGCCTTATGGACAGCGGGATTCCCACTCTGGACAGTTCTGTTGTGGAATGGGAAGGGTTACCTTATACTAAAAAAAACAAGACAGCACCATATAACGATGTGCATTGAAAAGGGAAAGAGGGATTCCATTTGACCACCCCAAAAGGCTATGCTGGGGATCATTGGACCTGCATGGACATCTGTGTGGGTTGCGGACTGTGATGAGAAGGACAATTGCCACAGCAACGCGTGGCTGGGCCCACTAGTATAATATAATATAATATAATATAATATAATATAATATAATATAATATAATATAATATAATATAATATAATATAATATAATATAATATAATATAATATAATATAATATAATATATCAACGCGTGCCTGGGCCCACTAGTGAATAATAATAATAAAGCAAAAGTACACTGTCATTGACACCATGCTGCTCAGTAGAGATTTTCCAGTTTATTGCTTCATAATTAATTAATAGCATATTTAGAAACAGAAGTCCTAGGCAAGGATTATAAAACATGATAGTCCCAATATATTAATTTATTCTCAGTGGAGAAAGATATAATATACAGTCAAAGGATATTAATATAGTAATATAGTAATCATTCAGGTTTAATTGATGTTATGTTGTCTAACTTTGGAATCGTGGTGTCTTATAAGCTACTTGTAAAAGAATCATCATCCCAGAAATGTTTATGATCATTCAGTTTCTCACATATTTCTAAGAGTGCAATAGTGACAGTTATGCTCACTAAGAATCTAGTGGCAATTATGTTCACTAAGAATCTTACAAGTCCAGGTGTCTAGGTGTGTTATAAACTAAATTTCACTGCTCAGCAAAAAATGTCCTTTGATACAATCACTGAAAGATCTCTTACAGAATTTAAATAATATAAGTTTTCTATAGGTTTATTTAATCATACAGTGGAATATCCTGCTAAAAGAATGCAGGTAGCTGCATTGGTCCAAAGCAAAATCTTGAACCAGCCATGTGATACCATTTATTATGTTAACTGGGCAAAATAACGCAGAACAGTCCTCTTACGATATATTGTTGAAGGCTTTCACAGCCAGAATTACTGGGGAGTTGTGGGGTTTCTGGGCTGTATGGCCTTGTTCCAGTAGCATTTTCTTCTCTGCAGATGCCAGCCATAGATGCAGGTGAAACGTCAAGAGAAAATGCTACTGGAACACGGTCACACAACCCAGAAACCCTACAATGCCCCAGTGATTCTGGACATGAAAGCCTTTGCCAATATTGTGATAACTTGAAGCCTAATAAATTTATTAGGCTTTTTGAGCTAGAGCTGACTGTATCAAGTGAATCTGCCATTTTTAAAGCTGAATTTTATTCAATGTTATTGTTGTGAGCAGAGTATTCTTAAGAGAAGCTAGTACATCAGAATATATATGCTGTATATCTTTGTAAATTCAACTGCTCCGTGTGTATGCGTGTGCGTGCGTGTGAGTGTAAAATGCTGACAGTTGCCTTATGGTGATCCCAACAAGGTGCTTTCAAGGCAAGTGTGAAGCAGAGATATTTTGTCACTGCCTAATTCTGCAGAGTTTTCCTGGGCACTGACCCTGTTTAGCTTCCAAGATCTGATGAGACTGCATTGCCTTCCCTCCCATAAATTCTACTACCATAAGTGATTCATACAAGATCCTGTTCCCACTTATGAACAAGAGGATGGTACAATATTTTGAGCAATTGACCACTATTAATGCACAGTTTGAAATATTCAGCAATACAAGTGATTCAGAAACAGCATCAACTGAGAAAGTTTTCTTAGAAGATCAACAGCTTTAGGAAGACCTTCATAAGACATGAGTCTGTTTCACCCACAGATATGTGCCAATGTATTTGGGAAATTCTTATGAAATGTAAGCCCTATTTTTGTGGAAGTTTATTTCATCGTGATACATACAACATTTCAGTCACAGGTGATGTAACTGATTTCAAAACTAAAAAATGGGAAATATAACTTATGATCTAAGAGCTGATTCCCCCCTCACCTTGGATGATAATTAGATAACTAATGATATAGCTGTGAAAACAAAAATATATCAAATAAGAATAACCAGAGGAATTCCATTATCAAATCTAAGCATCTAGCAAAGGGGTCGGCAACCTTTAACACCCAAAGAGCCATGGGGGCATGGCCCCTCCTCCCCAAGCCCCGCCCCAACCTCCCCAAGCCCTGCCTTCAGCCTGCAAGCCAGCCATGCAAGCTGACGGACAGAGTAAGTTGCAGGGGTGGCTGCACTTACAGAGGACGCCCCCAGTCGGGCAGGTGACAGCAGGCGCCAGACGAGGCAGGATAGACAGTGGTGGCAATGTCAATAACGGCAAGTTGCACTTGGGGCGCAGCGAAGTGCTCTCGCCTCTCCCTCCTCCTCCTCCTCCTCCCTCCCTCCTCTCCTCCTCCTCCCTCCCTCCCTTCCTTCCTCCTCCTTCCCCCTTCCTTCCCTCCTTCCTTCCTTCCTTCCTCCCTTCCTTCCTTCCTTCCTTCCTTCCTTCCTTCCTTCCTTCCTTCCTTCCTTCCTTCCTTCCTTCCTTCCTTCCTTCCTTCCTTCCTTCCTTCCTTTTCTCCCTCCCTCCCTCTGGCGTCCTTTCTCAGATGCCAGATGAGGGAGCCACAGTACAAGGACGGAAGAGCCACAGGTGGCTCCAGAGCCGCAGGTTGCCGACCCCTGATCTAGCAAAATAGACAAGAGATGGGCAGAAAGTCACTCAGAAGACCAGTCACTCCAAGCAATTAAAAATAATTCTGTACCCCTCCTGTAGTGCTGCTGTGATTGCTTTCTTATCCTTCCCCACAGAGTGCCCACAATGACACCTTATTTCCTCTTTCTCTTTCATGGAAAGCAGAAGAAATCACACACATGCATCTTTGCTTTGTACGGAAAAACAACAGCACCAGCATCCACCTCTTCTCCTCCTCCATCAGGCACAAAGAAGGGTACCCTTACTCTTGATGGGAAAGAAGCACTCTTTTGACTTCCCCTGTATCAAAACTGCTATTTGCCATGTCCAGGCAAAATACAGAATCATAGAGTTGGAAAAGACCACAAGGGCCATCAAGTCCAACCCCCTGCAATGCAGGAACACACAAGCAAAGCACTCCTGACATATGTGAATTCCACTGTCGAACAGCCTTGACAGCCGGGAAGTTCTTCCTAATGTTTAGGTGGAATCTCTTTTCCTGCACCTTGAATCCATTACTCCATGTCCTAGTCTCTGAGGCAGCAGAAAACAAGCTTGCTCCCTCTTCATCTTGGCATGGCCTTTTGATCAGTGCTCAAATATGAGAACAAAGCACAAATGCTTTCCTTGATCTCTGTGTGTGAGAGAGAGTCTCACTAAGGTGCTTAATTGACATAAAGAAGCAAAAAGTCCAGTGGTTGCTTTGGTTTTTCATGCAAATACTTGTCTTGATTGCAGAGAAATAAAGGGACCAGCTTTTGGCCAAGCCAGAACCGCTGAGACTTGTCTATTCAATCATCAGTGGTTGCCAACAATGGGCCTGTGGGTGGTTTCACTTGTATAAAAGAATGCATGGTTTGTAAGAAGAGATGAATCCTGAATATCCAAGCCAATTTTCAATCACCTTTAAAATATTCAAAATCCATTTTCAACTGCATGTTTATTTAATAGATTGTCCTTCTAACTGGATAGTTAGCTCTTTTTTCTTTCCAACAGGTAGAGTTCCCATCACTCTGTCTGGGAGGCAGCTGTTAAAAGCACAGATACACTAGAAGATAATAACCTGCTTTAAGAAATGTATTTGCACATGAGTTCTTTTGAATTTAAAATAATTCAAATTATGTTAGATTAGGACCATTAGTGCTGGTCACTGAAAAAGCTGCTAGCATTTCATTGTGGTCCTTGCTGGAATGCATATTAATATCCTTTTGTTTTTAAAAAAAGCTTTTTACAGCCATTGGAGAGACTATGTAGAAATTGGACTTGATATAATATTGGCATATTACTGTTATGAAAGTGAGGAGCTAAAGCTTAGTATGCAACACTGGGTTAAAGGCTTTGCAAATGACACATACTGCCTTGATCGCCCCAGCATAGCTGCCCATAGCTGCCAACCAGGAGGGCTTTAAAAGGGAAGGGGGCACATTCATAAAGGATAGGGCTATCGATGGCTACTAGCCATGATGGGTATCTACTCCCTTCAGTACCAAAGATTGTTTGCTTTATTAAATCAGTTGCTGGGGAACACAGGTAAGGTGATGCTGTTGCGGTCTTCCTGTTTGTGGGCCTCTAGAGGCAGCTGGTTGGCCACTGTGTAAACAGAAGACTGGACTTGATGCACCTTTGGTTTGATCCAGCATGGCTGTTCTTATGTTTTTAGCATCCACACAGGACAGGATTTCTGGGGGTTCTGAGAAGTGTGGCTTCTACCATATTGTGGTAGTACAGTAGACAGGGAAGCTCTTGCAAGCATAGTATAGTGGTTGGAGTGTTGAACTAGGATCTGAGAGACCCAGGTCCAAATCCCTACTCTGCCATGAATCTTGCTGAATGAACTCAGCTCAGTCTCTCTCTCTTTCAATCTAATCTACCTCATAGGGTTGCTGTGAAGGTGAAATAGAGGGCTTCCAAGTCCACCAACTTGAAGAAAAAGTATTTTGCCCCCGTAACTACTGAATGTGTGGAAGTAGGCAGTTGGTGCTTTCATGGCAGAGGTAAATGACATCACCTTGTGAACAGCACTGCATTAAGCCTCTGTAAACAAGGCAGAGCATTTTTTCCTCTGGTTGTTGGAAGCCCAAGAGGACAGACCCTGAGCTCCTTGGAGGAAGGGCAAGGTAAAGATGTGCCAAATAAATAATTACAAGAGTTTGCCCCATATGAAATTGACCTGCCCCTGTTCAGTAGCTGTGACCTTCAGTAACCATTCAGGCAGAACAAAAGAGTAGAACTGTATGTTTGGTTAATAGAGCAAAACAAATTTTTAAAAGGAAAGAAAGATATGCCAGAGTTGGCATGGGTTCACTGAGTTTAGTCAAGTAGAATGGGTTGTTGATTACACCTTTGGAGCTCAGTTGTTATCTGAGTATGGGATATTTGGGGAAAGTTGGGGAGTTCTTTCTTCAGGTAGGGATGCCAAACTCCTGGTGGGACTTGGGGATTCCCTGGAATTACAGCTATTACAGTTAAGTTCCCCTGGAGAAAACGGATGCTTTGGAGGGTGGACTCTATGGCATTGTACCCCCACTGGGATTCCTGTTATTCCAGGCTCCATCCCCAAATTTCCAGGAGTTTCCCAGGCTGGATCTGGCCCTACCCCCATCCCCTGTGATGGGCCAGGGGAGATCTGCAACCTTATCTTCAGGTGTTAATTGAAGTTTTGAGAAAGCAGGATTAGCTCTACAATTAACAGATAATATAAATTGTTGTTGTTGTTGTTGTTGTTATTATTATTATTATTATTATTATAATATACATAACACAGCACAAGTGTCTGGAATTCATCTCTGAATATCGAGTCCTTCCCAAGGACCCAGGATATTAGAGGTATTTGCATAGAATATGTGCAGTTTCTGCAGCATGTGGACTGATGTTCTGTCCAAGTTTAGGCTTTCCAGATGTTTTCAAGATTCCTGTTTAGGCTTTCCAGATGTTTTTCAAGATCCCTGTTTTCTTGGGATTCCTCCTCCTCCTCCTCCTCCTCCTCCTCCTCCTCCTCCTCCTCCTCCTCCTCCTCCTCCTCCTCATTATTATTATTATTATTATTATTATTATTATTATTATTATTATTATTATTATTATTATTATTATTATTATTATTATTTAAATTTATAGGCCGCCTCATCCCCGAAGGGCTTGAGGCGGCTCACAACATGACTGTTTCCAGAACTGTAAATCAATATAACATAAAATTCAGAAGTGTTTCTTTCTGGGTGGTTTTGCCTTTCAATATGTATAGAAATAATACAGCTGTTTTCAAAACAATATAATAAACTTCACAAGAACTGTATTGTCGAAGGCTTTCACGGCTGGAATCCTCTGAAGATGCCAGCCACAGATGCAGGCGAAATGTCAGGAGAGAATGCTGCTAGAACACGGCCATACAGCCCGGAAACCACACAGCACCCAAGTTCACGGTTCATTCCGCACATGCAGAATAATGCACTTTCAAACTGCTTTCAGTGCTCTTTGAAGCTGTGCGGAATGACAAAATCCACTTGCAAACAGTTGTGAAAGTGGTTTGAAAATGCAGTATTTTGCATGTGCGGAAGGGGCCCACAAGAACTACTTTTCCTGGCCCTGTAGTGAGACATTTTCATTTGCAGTGTTTCAGCTACATGGATTTTATATGAGTGGAACAAGGAGCATTTTTAAAAAATCCTTTGGAAGAGTCAATGTAGTATAGTGAACTCAAGAATAGCTGGGTGATCTTGGGCAGTCACTCACTGGAGGCCTAACTTTCCTCACATAGTTGTTGGGAGGGAAAAAGTGACATCAGCCAATGGAATGATAATTTGAGCTTCTTGGTAGAACAATGGAAATGGTAGAACGGTGACTGAAAAAGGAGGCAATCTGCATAATGACATATATGTAGAAATGTTGGCCATTTGTTTGATTTATTTCTGAGCAAACATTAATAAATCTTATAGGCTGATCTAGTAATGCTTACTCAGAAATAAACACCAATATACAAGATCAGTATATCATTATATGAAACCATTAAAATGCACTTGATAATAGGAAGAAATCCTTTGACAGTTTCTAATATCATATGTTATTTTTACAGAACCTTAAACTGTAGGACTGAACATTCATTTCGTACTACATTGCCTTTATGCATATTCCCTTAACATGTACATCATGTAACATTACTTCACAAATTACCTTTCCTTTGCTGCTAAAGAGTTGTGTGTAAATTGCAAACATCCATATGCTATATTCCAACAGTACAATAATGGTCCAATTCCATGTAATGTGGGAGAATTATACATATGTCCATCTTCTTCTTTCGCCATAGGGCAAACTCCGAAGTTTTTTTACATAAGAATATATGCATATATTTATTATCATATACAGCTGCGCTGCCGCCTTCAAGACGGCCTCCATTCGCCTCATCACGCCGGCCAAGAGTTCTGGCGGGCGTCTGCTCGCGATGCCCGCTCGCGATGCAAGCATGCTTAACGGGCCAAGCAGAGGCCGATTAGATCGGCAGGCGGTTCACCCGCGACGGAGTCAGCTTCGGAGGACAGTGTGGGCGGGCTGCGAATCCCAGCAAACGACGCACCCAGGACATCGCGGAAGTGGGGCGCAGAAGGGATGATTAGCGTCTTCCCGGCGTTGAAGACGCTTCCTCCCCAACAACAACCCTTTAAAGGGTTGTTGTTTAGGGCAGCCTGAGGTCAGCCTCTGGGGGGAGTGAAGTAGTAGTTGTCCGCCGCTGCTGGTTAAAGTGCCAAATGCAGCAGCGGCGCCTGTGCGAACGGCAGCCTGGGGGCGGCGTTTTTAGCGCCCCCAGGCCGTCGTTAATGGGCCGTGCAGAAACAGCCACACACACTCACATATACACACAGAGAGAGACAAGGAGAGAGAAACCCTAATCCTTCCTCCTTCATACCTCTCCATGATGTAAAGGTTTCAGCATATTTCTTCCAACCTAACTTACTTGCTGCATTGGACCTGGGCAAGAAATAAAATTCTTAAAAGTGGTGGAACAAAATGTGGTAAGGAGGAAAAAGGGACACACATCTCTCTCTCTCTCTCTCTCTCTCTCTCTGTGTGTGTGTGTGTGTCTCTCTCTCAAGCCTTCTTCTTCTTCTTCTTGCTATTAAAATGCCCATTTTCACTTTTTGGCTGTGAATAGTTGTCATGTGTATAGTGATTCCCTCTGTTGCATTTAACTTTAAGGGCAGTATGTGAAGGGCCCCCACTTTGTTTTTTGAGCATATGTTGAATGTTCCAGGTTGAATTCCTGTTGAAAGGATCTCAGGTAGCACAATTAGAAAAGGTGTATTCTGGGGATTTTAGCAAGCTAGAATTGATAATCACAGTATTGGCTGGATGTACTAATGTGTGACTCAATATATTCACATGAATCTCACTGTCATGTTTTTTTTCTCATTTAAGGGGTTATAGCAGCTGGCCTGTCCAATCAGAGAGATTCAACTTTTTTTTACAATGGCCAATATGATGCACGGGACCTGTGATTAGTCTTCTTCCCTCTTTTAAATTAAATGTCATCTCATGGTCCTTCAGTAAGGGGAGAAATCACAAAGCCAGCATGCAGGGAAAGGATTAAGCACCTCCCCTCCTGCCTGCTGTGATCAAATAGTAATAAAAAAATCTCCAACCCCAACAAGGTTACATTCATTTTTTAAACAAATCAGCTAGAAGTTTCCCCTATGCTGTGTAGTTTGGCCTTGAAATAGAAAACACCTCAAGTGCGATCCTATGACTCTGAGGGATTCTGGTTAGAACTGCACAGAAGTGACATAAACCGCCACAACACTGTTGAACTATTAACCACTTGATAAAGCAGGGCAAGGAGAAAAGCATAGAGCACCATCTATGGGTAGAGATGCAATGCATTTAATAATTATATATGAAACAAGTTTTCAGCTTAGCTGAGCCAAGAACAGTAAGTTAAGTTACATAAGATGTCAATGTTTTGAATCATGGATTTGATTTTTAGATGCCTACCTAACGCACAATTTGAAAGACAGTTTTAGCATTAGAAAGACAGTTTTAGCATTTCAAAAAAGTGAACTCAGGCTTGTAGCTTACCTTGGACACAAAAGAAGTGAAGACCTACTTTGAATTCAATTGAGTTTATTTCTGATCAATTTAGCAAAAAGAAATAGGAAGCAAAGCTAGAGAATGAACACATAAAGCATAAGCAGAGTGACAAATGTTCTGATTCCTGTGTTCTTTGGGCTCAAAGTTGGTTTGAACTTATCACTTCAGTGGTAGAAGAAGAAGAGTTTGGATTTATATCCCCCCTTTCTCTCCTGTAGGAGACTCAAAGGGGCTTACAATCTCCTTGCCCTTGCTCCCTCACAACAAACACCCTGTGAGGTGGGTGGGGCTGAGAGAGCTCTGTAGAGCTGTGACTAGCCCAAGGTCACCCAGCTGGCGTGTGTGGGAGTGTACAGGCTAATCTGAATTCCCCAGATAAGCCTCCACAACCCAGAGCTGGGAATCAAACCTGGTTCCTCCAGATCAGAGTGCACCTGCTCTTAGCCACTACGCCACTGCTGCTCCAAAGTTATCACTTCAGTGGTCAAAGATAGAGAAATGTGCAGATGAAAATACAGATTTTTTAAAAAATATATAGGCAATAAAACATTAGTTGCCTGTGAATATAAAGCTATTATGTAGCCATTATCAGATACTTGATAGAAGCATTTCACTGAGGCCAATTACAGCATTTGCATTTATCATCAAAAATCAGCATTGATGGACACTCCTTGATGTTGGTAGTGCTGTGAGAACAGTGGTAGAATTTTGTAGGATCCTGTAAATTAGCATACATTCCATCTGCTTTATCAAGACAAAATGAGTTTGCTGTAGGTGGATCAGGTAGTGATTGTTCAGGTCTTTGAGATTCATCTTGTGTGGGAGGATTAGTATTTGTCTCCAGGTCTGTGAAAAGAATAATATGAATCATTTGAGAATAATTCAGGTTATCCTATCAAAACTCATGCATACCTACCCTGAAAATAGTTTCTACTGAAAAATGCAATATAAAGTAAATTTAAAAATGGAAGTGTCAAGGGCTGATTGTCTCTATCTGGCAATTCATTCTGAATTCCAGTTTCTGCTGTCCCATGCAGAGGGAATTGTGTGCCATCCAGTTTATACAGAATTTTGGAAAGGCTACTGCAACTTTTAAGTCTCTAGCCTTCATTCCTATTTTCTAAAATACCAACAGGGCATTCCATCAGTCATAACAAACTTGTCATATTTGTTTCACTAGAAATGGGTCAGGGAAATGCAGTGGGAGGGAAAACCTGTTGCAGAAAAGTGGCACTCAAGCTCCATGGTTCAAAACTGCCAAAATTGCCACCAGAGTTTTGTTACACAAACAGCACTTAGTGCTGTTTAGTGCTGAACTTCTAATCTGTGAAGGAATTGAACCCTGGAAGTTCTTCTCTTTTAATCCTAAATCAATTTGAGCATTTGATGGATCATAATAAATAAAGAAAAGGCAGTTTGGGTATGCTTAAAAGTGTTCCCTTTTGTACTGTGGCCTAGATCTACAACTGAACACAGATGCACTGACCAATCCAGGGGATTCAGGGAGAGCTAAAGAGATCTCCATGCCACATATTGATACAAAGTAGTTAATGTACAGTGCCATCCTAGGCAGAGTTACTCTCTTCTAAATCAGTTGAAGTCAATAAACTTAGAAGTGTGTAACTGTGCTGTAGGCTGGACTGTAAACTTGGCAAAGCCAAGCAATAGCGTTGAAAGCACCAGGCTAGCAACTGGGACTTCACCAACAACATTACACCACTAGTGATACACTGATGCCATTTCTGGTCATGATGGAAGTAACATCAACACATCAGCATCCTGGAATCCCCTCCTCTAATTTTATCCCCATTTTTCTCCCACCATCTGAATCAACAGCTCCTGGAAGGTTTGGGGGAGGAAGAACCCCCACTCCCAGTAGAGCATGACAACCTTAATGGATTGTCATTGTGAGGGGAGGAGATCTGTAGCTCAAAATGTTTCTCTTTGACATTTTCATCACATTTTATATTGGGTCCTCAAAACTTAAAACACAAGAAGCCCACACCACTGAAGGTGTTTATATTTTAATTTTGCTTTTTATAAATACTTTCTATTAGTGCTGTATTTCACAGTCACCATTTTGCTTTTTATAAATACTTTCTATTAGTGCTGTATTTCACAGTCACCATTTTGCTTCCTAGAACCTTCTCCCCCAGCTTGCTCCTTCTCCTTGTGACCCATTTTTTAGGGTTCCGATCCACAGTTTACTATTAAGCTATTTATTTACTGCATATGGGAGCCAGGTAAAATCAGAGACTGGTTATTTAATTTACTAAAGACTCTCAACAGGATATTATGAGTATTGTCAATTCAGATTTTGCCACTTGATTCCCAAAAATTAAGAAAAACTGCAATCAGGCCCTTTACCTTTTACACTTAACAAATCCAAATTTAAGAAAAGCATTCACCAGCTTAAGATTTCATACTTTTCCATCAAATTATCTCTTTGGTTGATATAATAAGTGTCCCAAGAAACAACGTATTTGTGATTGTGGCACAAACCAGATAGAAGATGTAAAACATTATATTCTGCATTGTCCTATGTTTGACCACATTAGGAATTTATATCTTAAAAATATCCTTGACAACATATCTGGTACTGAGGAGAATAAAGTGTGTTTCTTGTTGGCTGATGTTTTTGTGGAAGTTACACATAGGGTTGCTTCATTTATGTTCCTTTCTCCTAAACTTAGAACGCAGAAAGGTTGTAGTTTAAAGAATAAGCTATAAGATGGAAGATCTGAAACTTTGTAAGAAATAATGGAAGATCTGAAAAGTTGTAAATTCCAAAGGTCCTGTTTCCACCATTGTGTATATAATTTGGTTTTAATGTGGTTTCTGTTTTAATTTGTGGTTCTGTCTTTTTATTTGAAAGGCCTATGGCTAACAAATAAAGATTGACGATGTCTTTACTGCATGTGAAGCTGGGAAAAGATCTTGAGAACTGTTAGGAGAATGTTCCACAAATACACTGGGAACTGATTCTGTTCATATTCACCAGGTGGGTATATTAATGACTCTGCATTGCATTATGCACAAAATATTTCTCTTGTTTCAAAAATCAGGGGTGTTTTGCACTCAAAACTGTACCTAATACTATACCTGAGCTTGGAATGAAGTGAACAGTGTAGTGCAGCCTGACTGCTTAGCTGCATTATGGTGCATGATTGTGATGTGCCAATTTGGCACAGCACGAGTACATTTCGAAGTATGGCTTGTTTACTTTAAAAACGTTTTGATTGTAGTTCAATCCCTTCCTTCTAAACTTGTTGAGTTGGTATCATCTTCACAGACTGGTCTTAGATCTTTCACATCACCTACTACCTGCTCATCTGAAGTCGAAGTAGTGAGGATTAAACCAAAGACCTTTTGCATGTTAAGCAGATGCACTGTTACTGAGCCACAGTCCTTCCCTAATGAGCCAAACCAAAGAACCAGATCCTTTTAAAGGTTCCTCTTCCTCATTCACAGGTTCCTTGTTTTCCTTAGATTTATCATGCAATGACTGGTTTTGACATAAGTACGAAAGGGGAAATGCTAAGGAGTTCAGAGCGTTGGGTAAATATTTGATTTACCAAAGCTCCTGTGACCAAGTAATAACATCAATGAAAACCAATATAACAACATAAGATTAACCTGTGGAACCCAGCTCTCTCTTCAGAGTTTTCAGAAGTGGGTAGTCTTGTTGTTGGCAAAAAAAGCCAGTAAAGTCATCCAGATCCATGGCCCAAACCATGGCACCTCCCAGATTATTCTGCTTCAAGTATTTGACCTGAGTGTAAAGGAAAACACAAATGAAAATGCTTATGGGAATAATCATGATTCATGATGACAGGAGGCACAATGTGTGGGCAAAATGCCATTAAGTCACAGCTGACTTATGGTAACCAATAGGGTTTTCCAGGCAAGAGACTAATGGGGGTGGTTTGATTTTGCCTTCCTCTGTATAACAACCTTGGTATGCCTTGGTGGTTTCTCATCCAAGTACTAACCACAACTGATCCTACTTAGCATTTGAGATATGACAAAAGTAGGCTAGACTGGGCGATCCTGGGCAGGGAAAAGCCACATTAGAAGATGGCTGATCATTGTTCCAGCCTGGCTCCATGATTAGGCTTTGTGGAAACCACATGGGATTTTAACAAAGAGACAGATTTCATTGGTATGACTGGATCATTTTTTTGGAGAACAATTTTTTCCTGCCTTTTGAAAGGACCTGCTGTGTAGAGACAAGAGAAGGATTTTAAAAAAGAAAACAACATCAAGGAAGTAGCTGATTAAGGCTGCGAACTTTAGCAGAGGTGTGTAAAACAGGAGCCATTTGTTTAGTTCTGACAGACATTTCATTTCTCATTGAAAAGCCTTCTTTCATGCTTAAAAAGGTCACAAATGAACTTCTGGCACAACCTTAAATGGAAAAACTCTTATATTAAATGATCCTTACATATAGGATTTGCATTAATTTTGAAGTGCCCCCTTTTTCAGAATTCACAGCATAAAAAGCAGCTATCAAGCAACCCTGGTTATTCAGATATCTGCCATTTTGGAATGTCTAATGAATGCCAGTAGAGCTTTTTAAAAAGAACATTTATGTAGTGTGCTTACCTTAGTTTTAATGCTGTCGATATCATCGTACCCTACCCACTGGTTTCCCTTAAAAGAATATGGGACCTTCTGCTCCGGAATCATTTTTGTGGTGGCACTTTGTTTAAAAATACAGACCTATAACAAAGCATATTAAGCTGTAGATAAAGCTGCCAGAAGTTTGGGCTTGAGACAGATGGGGTTTGAGCACTTTATCTTCATTGTGAGTGGTGCAGTGGTCAGAGACTGCTGCAAAAGCTGACGAATTTAAAAGTAGGAAGAAGGTAGGACTGGGTGTCTTTTGGGTGTAGAAAATAACCTTTAAAATTTCTGAGAAAGCTCTTGGAAGAAATAATGTGACAGGTCAGGGTAAAAGCATGCAGAGGTGTATGGAGGACAAATGGCGTCTGGAGACAACTAGGTATCCTGGCACCCCCCTTCAGGAGTGGAGCTCAGGGGCATGACCCACCCCCAAGCCCCACCCCTCTGGAGCCCAGAGAGAAAATACTTACAGGTGCCCACAACATGCTTTTAAGAGACATGGGGTAGGGCAGCCGCACCCCCATGGGGCCACACCACTTGCAGGGCCACACTCCCCTACCTAATGGGTCAGGAAACATGGTGCGCCTGTTCCCCAGTCTGCACAAAGCAGCTCTGTCAATTAAAACTTGGCTCTTTAGCAGGCCTAGTCCAGCCTCTCAACTATCTTTTCAAGTTATGGTGAGCATATTTCAACCACATACCCATGAGCCTTTGCTAAATATGCAAATTATTAATTTGCATATTTTAATGGATGAAATGATGTAGAAACTTTTAAGGACTGGTCTTTGACCGCAATAATAAAATTCATTCATTCAATTTGCATATTTAACAAAGGCTCATGGGTGTTTGGTTGAAATATGCTCACCATAACTTGAAAAGATAGTTGAGAGGTAGGACTACTCCTGCTGAAGAGCACAAAGCTGGGGAACAAATTTGCCATGTTTCCTGACCCAGCAGGTAGGGTGTGTGGCCCTGCAGGGGGCATGGCCCTATGTGGGTGTGCCCCTGCCCCTGCCCTGCCCTTGGTCTCTTAAAAGCATGTTGCTGGAGGTCTGTAAATGGGTTCTCCTGGGCTTCTGGTAGACCAGTAACTGGGCTTCAGGGACCTGGGTGGGAGGGAAGTTCCCCTCCCCCTGTGCATCCCACATGACTGAAAGGCGTGCGCCAGGGACATGGGTATCACCATGTCCCTAAGTCCTTCCGCCTCTGAAAGCATGTAAATCAAAAGATATAGGAACATTTAGTTTGAACTACTAAGTGTATAAAGGACCCTCAACTACCTCATAATAAGCCAAGAATCCAGCCTCTTGTGTGAAAGTACCATGTGTTCCAGGCCCAGAGGCTGGTGCTTTAGGTCCGGTCTGTGAGGAAAAAAGGGTGAAGGTTCGTCCATAGAGTGGTATTCCCAGGACAATCTTTTCAGCTGGTGCACCCTTGCTCTTCCAATATTGAACAGCAGAATCCTTAAAGAAGAAAGTAACGTGGTAAGCATAACTTCGCTGTGCATTTCACAGTTTATGATATTCAGAGCACTCTGTTTTATTGCTCCAGATAACAGGCCTGCAGTTTTCCAGTAGCTTTTGTTATACTGGTTGGGATCTGAAGAACCTCAAGGTCAAATGGAAGGCCCTTGTCTTCCTATGAAAAGGCGTTATCATTTTTCATTTCCATTTGCAGCTTTTTGCACTGCATTGAATCTTGAGAGGTTTCTACATGGGGCAATTCTTTGTATTGCTCTCACTGTTTTGGCAGCAGCAAATCTGCACGCAGAAATTTCCCTGCACTTTCTTGCTTTAGCCTCCCCAAAACCACTGTTTCCCTGAGCTGCCTTTCAGATTAGTAGTTGACAGATCCCTGTCCCACAATAACATTAGAATGGTCTGTTACCACATTCTCCTCCATCCCTGCATTCATTTTTAAAAAGTATGTCCCTGAAACGTTACAAAAATCAATTAAGGCTCAGGGTTGGTTTCAACCCTGCAGAAAAAATGTTTTGCTTCCTTAAAAGAGGCTTGATGGGATGTCATTTATTCTCACACCATGCCATGCCAGGCTTCAGCTTCCTGTTTCCACACATTAAGCCTCCATAAAAGAGGCAGCACATTTTTTTCGTCAGGTTGTTGTCAGTTCTAGTTATTTTAAATGAAAGCACACGTATATGTTTGAAAAATATCATATCTAAAACAACCTTGTCTTATTTTATTTCTTGCAAAAATATATAAACTGACTTTCTAACTATACTGCATTCAATCTCTGAGACCAATGCACATAACAGCCCAATGTCTCTATAATGCATTAGACTATAATTTTTGTGTTCTACTGCAATGCATTTAATGCAGGTGTGTGGACCTTTCATGTAAAAGGATGAACTAACATCAGCTTTTCAGCAAAGATAGTTGGAATGAACAAAGTATTTTGTAGGAAGTATAAGAAACAAAAAGTACCTCCCAGAAGACGGGGGAACTACTGTTATGAAGGTTTGACATTTCTGTAACCAGCATTGTACTATGGCTGTTGCACCAATGTGAACTTGCTAGTATGCTTACACTAGCAATGATCATCCCAGGAATAATCATAATCAGACTCCGGCCTGGTAATGTCCAGTGTATAAGCCTGCTAGTCATACACAAAAGAGAACAACAATCTGTTACTGCTGCAGAAATACCGTGGTTTGTTTCCAATGTAATCAGTTCACAGAGGTGAGCTTGTGAAGTGCTTCTCCTGCTTCTCCTCACTGTCTACATAGTCCCCAAATTTTGTTTTTGGAGTCCTCATGAACAGCATGGGAGAAGGTCTCCAGTGAGAGAGGGAATCAATAGAAATTGCTGCTCCCTTTTCCAAAGGCAAAAATGAAGTTAAATCTCCCGAAGACTTACTGTGTGATTGCAAGCAAGCCAATATCTAGATCGGGGTCCTCAAACCACGGCCCAGGGGCCAAATGCGCCCCCCCAAAAACATTTATCCGGCCTGCCGGGTTTTTTTGCCATGCGCATCCACCTTCCTTTCAGGGGCTTCCTCTCGAGCAAGCACGCATGCACTTGCAGCCTTGGAGACCTCGGTGCATGCAAATCTTTGCAAGGATCCTCTCAACCGCAAGCACCACAGGAGGCGAGAGGTCTCTGTTTTGGGGGGCTGCAATGCCCGGCACGCAGAAGGCAGCCCTCCTGCAACCAGGCGCCTTGAAGGCGGCAGGTGGGCACACCCACCAGGCGACCCTCGCCGACTACAGCTGCAGCCATGACTACTGGCTCTGCTCACCGTCGTCGTGCACCACTCCCCAGCCTCAGTCATCCTGTCCGGCTTCAGTTTCATCGTCTGCCACCTGCCAGTACCTGAAGTGGGGAGGAAAGGCCCCTGCCACCGGCCTCTCCCCATCTCGCTCACTCGGCTTGGACTGCTCACATGACTTGGACTGCTCATACAGGTGTTGCAAGTGAGCAGTCCAAGGCGAGTGAGCGAGCGAGACGGGGAGAGGCCGGTGGCAGGGGCCTTTCCTCCCTGCTTTGCAGCCAGATGGGATGACTCAGGCTGGGAGCGGCGCACGACGACATTTTTACTTGTTCTTTATTTTAAATATTGTATTTGTTCCCGTTTTGTTTTTTTACTTCAAAATAAGATATGTGCAGTGTGCACTGGAATTTGTTCATAGTTTTTTTTTAAACTATAGTCCGGCCCTCCAACGGTCTGAGGGACAGTGAACTGGCCCCCTGTTTAAAAAGTTTGAGGACCCCTGATCTAGATGCACCTTAAACTGTCATGGACAATATTCCAATTTTAATTAATTTGCCAGCAAAATATTATCTTGTAACAGGGCAGTGACAACATCTTAAACCCTGCAAGGCCATTTGCTGATTTATTTATTTTTACTGCAAAGATAGATATAAGCCGTCTCACAATTTAACTAAGTGGTACAGGAAGGTTTATCACTTACAGTGTCAAGGTATAAAGGGCTGACGTGGCCTGTGACCTTTTCCCAGGATCCATGAAAATCGTATGTCATAAGGTTAATGAAATCTAAATTCCTGTGAGGAGAGAGAAAAAAGCTCAAGATAAAAATTCATGATCCCTGTACAGCATTACTGGTACGGTAATTATGTGGGTATAGGTAAAATCTGACTGTCTCTGAAACTGGAATTAACTTAACTTTTGTTGTGCCTGCCCACTGCCTGAGATTTGCCTGACCATACTCACTGTGAGATCTTGGAAATTTCATAGGCTTTGTCACTGGTTGTTTTCCCAGCAGCCACAGCAGCAGTGAGCAACAGCTTTTCCTTTCTTTCCCGCTGGGCTTCTGCCTGGAATTCTTTTGCCAGTTCCTAAGTAAAATGGTTGAGCAAGCAAAACAAGACTAATGGAAACAATGCAGAAGAGGCCGTCTGCACATGCTGTGCAGCAACCTTGTGACTTTCCTAGCATTGTTCCCCAAAGTAGTTAAAATCCAAGATGGTGGTTGCCCCTTTCCAGTATAAGGACTAGTTAATAAAATGATAAGCTATGCTTCTTTAGGTCCTTTGTACCTGATCCACAAGTAATCCTCTCACCTTTAACCTCCCGTTCCAAGTTGTCTCTAAGACATGCAGCTTGTCCTGTGATTTTATGGCAGGCTTCCACAAGCTACACCAATTAGGAATTGCTGATCTAGGATTCTGTTTGTACTACTAATTTTGGCATTTTGAATGGTTTCTCAATTACTTATTTAGTTTGTTTTTATTTGTTATTTATACTCTGCCTTTCTCACAGGGACTTGTAATGAGTCAGTATAAACAACAAAATGGGGCATTCAGTGACCAATGCACTAAAATTTTAGAAGTCTGGAACCATCAAAAAGAACTGAAATATAGTATAAGTATTAACATGGAACATCAAGTGGTGCAAAAACCACATAATAGGACCCTATTTACAATAAGTTATACCCCCTGCAGTATAGACTGCAGTCTCTAATCATTTAATCAAGTAAGTTGTGAGCCATTTTATAGAGTGTAACCCTTACAACTGCACAGAATAGCTCTCTTGCATAATTCAGTCTGCTTAGTGCTGCAGGACCTGCCAGTAGAGGGTGGCTGTTGAATCTGGAGGCTTGCTGTGGGACTTTGGAATCATGTGGTCTGCCTAATCGACTTTGCAGAGTGGTTGTAATAGTAAGATGTAAGAAAAGAGAAGGTTATGAAAGCAGCTTGTGTGGGTGTTTGTGTGTTAGCAGAATAGAACAGAAGAGACAGATTCTCAGTTGCTTTTTATAAATTTACTAACTATAAGGGAGGGTTACATGGAGATAAAATAAGAAATCCTTTATTTCCTGTTACACATCTACATTACTGCATGTTTGGTTACACCTTGGTACCTTTCTGCTGTCTTGTGTTCATGGTGGTGGTATGCTCAAACAGAGTTAACTTTATAACTTCAAATGTACATGTTCACCAACATGCAAGCAGTAATATCTCCGCAGCTGTGTGCCAATCGAACAGATCGAATCCTCTGGCAGTGACCTCAACGGCCGATCTACACACAGTTAACCCTTCTATAACTGAGTTGTGACAGACACTTGCAAAATTCCAACAGCTTGAAGCCTACGTTGGCGGAGAAAAGCGGGATCTAAATAAAATTACTCAGAGTGAGCTGCAGAGGCCCAAACACCCAAAGGTGAGACAAATATTGGGGCTCTCAGCCCCACAGCAAATTACCATCCCAAGACTGACCCCTTGTAGTGTAGAATTAGTTGCTAAGGAAAGTCATGTGGATTTTACAAAACCAACTTTACCCCTGTGAACTGCCACAGCAGCTGAAAGCAGGGGTTCTCACCCTTTTTTTGAGCTTGTGGGCAGTGGTGGGATTTAAATAATTTAACAACTAATGAAGGATGTATGGGTGCCCATAAAATTGGACCCCCTGACCCAATTTTCACTAAATGTAGGGGTTCTTGTAAGGAGCATTGCCTGAATCTAAACTGCAAATTTGGTGGATCTATGTTGGGAATTATGTCACTACCAGTCATGAAATTGTTGTTGACCATCTGTTTATGTGTAAACAAGCTGTTGAGGCCATATTCTAATGAGCTGACCTAAATTAGTCATTGGCCAGTAGAGTCACCATTGACTGCATGCCTCAGAGCACATTTGTCTAAGGTTATAAAATTGCCTTAGTTTCTTTGGTCTATATTCTGTTCAGCCATGTGCTTAGATTAGTGTTGCATTGTAGTCAGCGTAGAATAGAGTTTATTGTTTTCTGTCCCTTGCTCCTCATTGATCATCTGCCCTGATTTTTATATACACGTTTTTCGGGCTTGCACTTTGGAATCTAGTGACTAATTATATCTTACCTCCAGTCTAGAAGTTGGCAGGGGTCTACATATTTTTGCTTGATTTATGCTCTCAGTGTGAAAACAGTATTCAGATCTTACCTTATGCCCACTGATAACCCCATTCATTGGCATATCCATGGAATGTAGAGCTGGAATTATCTCTGCAGCCACAAACTTAAGATCATGGCTTGCATTCTGTATTCAAGTGCTCTGTTGTACTATACCTGAACCAAAGAAGTAAAGCGTTGTTTATCTTCTGCAGGGCTGCCTCTGTCTGCAGGGTATTCCCAATCTAAGTCCAGTCCATCGAAACCATACTTTCGCAAGAATGAAACCACAGATTGAATAAATGTCTGTCGATTGGCTGGAGTAGCCACCATGGCTGAGAATCTAACATCAAAAACAACTTATTAGCAAGATAATGGTTGCTTGGATTTATATCCTTGGACTACTTAAAATATTATTGTTTATTTGGGAGAGATTGTTTTACTCCCCCTAGAAGATGCAGGGCTAAGTCTGACAACCTTGTATAGAGTTTAGGGGCTTTATTAGATTCTGTTGTTACAAGAAGATCAGGTGAATGAAATGGCAAAGAATAGCTTGTGTTCACCAGAGATTTCTATGGATGGAAACGTTTGCACTACAGAGGTCATGTCCGCATGGTCCAAATATGCTGGGTTGAGCAAGGGAAATATCCTGGTTTGGCCAAGAAGTTCACACGATTCCCAATCCAAAAGCGAGTTTGTCCCACAATATTTCCCTCATGCCGGGATTTTCAAAAATTGCCAATTTGGCAATTCTTTTCAAAAAAAATCTTGTGTTGAACCTGCCACCATGCAAACACCATGGGAACAGAAACAGTTTATTTTTTCCCACCCAGCACCTGATCTCCCCACCCCCCCTGATCTCCCCACCTGACATCATGTCAGTTTTAAACTCTGCTGAGCCGCTGACTGCTGCAGCCCACCCTTCCCGAAACATTCCCTCAATCACGTTTTCTGCTCATGGTATCGACCAGGTGCCATTTTGCCTGGGTTAATCAGGAGTGGAATCACAAAATGTCCCCATTTTCTTTTCTGTACATGTACTGGTTGCTCAGAGCACATAACTAGGGAGATGTGGATCTGAACGGTAGTGGGCACATCATGGGGAGTTGTCTCTAGTTTTTCACAAAGATATGAGAACATGAGTGGAAATGTCATGTGACTCTGTGCCCCATTGTTTTTTGCTGCCGCTTGCTGTATTGAGGCCTGTGCTGGATCCTATCCATAACTGAAAAAGTGGAGACTTCATTTTCCCCCACTCGCTGTGGGTCAACCAATCAGAAGAGCACCCTTTTTGTGGGCCAGCAATTCGAAAGACAGGGCAGAGATTTCATTCAAGCTGTCGCCCAAAAACAACAGCCAATCAGAACGCAGGACACAGGGGATATTTGCGCATACGCAGATATGCTTGCACGGTAAATACAAAAAAACCTGGGCTCGTGTGCTAAACCTGGGCTGGAGTATTTCCTCCCAGTCCATTATGAGCTTGTGTGGCTTATGAGATTCCACCCAGCCACCCCTCCCTCAAAGTACAGCCCTGACCTAAACTTGTTTGACCACTGCCCTAACTCATTCCTTCTCTGCAGTGGCTTCAGGTTTTTGGAATGTTCTCCTAGAAAATGTAAGGAGCTTCCCTACACTAGCCAGATTCCATAAAGCAACAGAAATCTGTATTATTTAGACAGGTGGTTGGAACTGCTTAAAGTTCAAATATGACCTCGGAGGCATGGGATGCTTTATTTACTTGATGATATCACCTGTTGAATCTGGATTTTTTAATGGTCTTGTTCTATGTGAGGTTGGCCTATGTAGGCTGCCTTGAGTCACCATGGTAAGGGAAAAAGGCAGGCTATAAATATTTTAATAAATAATAGTAGTAAATAATCATAAACTAGCATATGATTGCTCTGAAAATATAGTATTTTCCAAGATTAATTTCCAGCTTTCATGAATCTGCTAAGTTAATTTTAGGATTGACATAAATGAGCAACGTTGTGGACAGTATATCTGGAGGTGAAAGAACTGAGCTAATCTGCACATTTTGTTTGCAATTAATTATTAATCTTGGTGATTATGTGCAGAAAATTGAGTTATAAGAGCTGAAAATCTTAAACATTTAAAATCTTGAAGACATTTAAAAATCTGGCATTTTCTTCCTAATATTTAAACATCCTTTTTTCTAATTCAAAACTCTATTTTCATCCATGATAATTAGAAATTTTACTTTTCATAACAAAGAATGCTGGAATTCTTCAGGATTCTAGTAGGAACTGCAGATGGAGCGAAAATTATTGTTGTGTGTGATGAGGCTATGTGAGGGATCCCCTCATTTAGAAATCCTACCCCTATATCTTACTTTGAAGAACCAAAATTCCATCCTCCAATGGCTAAAATCGTCTTCAGTCTTGGATTCCTGGATGGGAGAGAGAAAAATGTCACTGAAAAGAACTCAGTTTTGTAACTGGGCATGCAAGTATCTGTTGTCAACAACGTCTTATTTCCTCTAAGGTCATTTTGCCTAATGCAGGTCTGAGTGCATATGGGCAATGCAAAGCCAGCTGGATGTGAAACCAAATTGGTCCTGAGCACATGGTTCTCTTCCTATCCAGCTACTGGCACTGCATCCACAGACTTTTCAAACAGTTGAACATTAAGCTGCTCTGTTGAGCTGCTCTGTGGAAACTGAGAGTTGGATTGGCTTCACCTCTGAAAAAGAGCTGATTGGAAGCATCCTTTTGTGCGCAACTGCTGCTGTTCAACAGACACTTCTTTGGATTGGGGCAAGTGAATGGATTATGAAATCTACATCAAAGGAAAGGTCTTCAGTATGCAACTGGAAAACTCCCCTGTTGTCATGACCCTCACCACAGTTAACTCGGTTTTTGCCACGCTGTTCATTACTAAGGGCCCTCTCATGCTTTTGGCCTGAGAAAGAGAGTTATCAAGTCAAGAATGTTATCTGCCTTTTGGAATGTGTATGTCTGGGTGAAACTGCCTCTGCTTTCTTCCTTCCTTCCCCAGTCCTTTCTTTCCTGGAAATATCTCGCTTGAAGGTGGAGGGGAGGGGAAACCTGACTTATTACTGCAGGAGATATATAATCTGTGCCTTGCATAGATCTGACCAGTTCAGACAATAATAATGTTACTAGCTTTCCTATGTTTGCTATCAATAAAACAAGAATTCTACTTCTAAAGTACTGAGTCCTGTTGTTCTGCAAGGCTGGGGCTTTGACACCTGAGTAAACAATGACTTTTACAAGATGGCTGCAGTTTTGCTAAAGAAAGAAAAATAATTATACTCAAGAACATGAGTGAATGAATAGTAATATTGTTATTAATATTGCAATTAACTGCATGATGCTGATCTATATGTCAGGAGTTGTGCGAGAACTTTTACCTCTCAAAGCTGATTAACCTAAGACCACGTAACATTTTATGTCAATTCCATTATTATTATTATTATTATTAGAAAAGGGGAGTACTCATGTGACATAAGATGCTGGCTCTAGAAACATCTCCCACCCCCAGCCCTCTATTTACCTCTGTTTTAGTCGATTGAAATCCTGGTATAGCTGCACATCATTCCATTCCACTGTTGTGATCTGGTTCTGATTCATTCCCGCAAATGCATAAATGAGATGAGTACATAGGTTGGGATTGATGTTATCGGGGAGGAATCGCCCTCTCTCTGGCCTGTACTGAGCCCAGTTGGTGAAGTAGCAAACCAGTTTGAGAGCTGAGCCTGTGGAAATGAAATATGTACTTTTTTTCTTTTGTCCTTCTCTCATTGTTTTAGCACTTAGAGTTTATGGAGTGGCAGAAAATAGTTTTCCTAATCCTTTGCAATTTTTTGCTTTCTCTCCCCCCTCCTTTAAAAATTTCTTCTATTTCTGCAAATAAGTCTGGAAGAATAGTGTCTGATAGGATGAAAGCATGACTGTAACTACAGTGACTTACAGTGGAATCCTTAGCCTTGTTTCCAAAGGATTTGGGATGATGACTAAGCCCTATGCCAGTGTATTTTGAAGATATACTGGTGTCCCTTGAAATTTGCCAGTGGGAAGTCCCTGCTGGTCAGCAATGTCTCCTTTGTAACTCCAAGAACTGGGTGGCGTCAAAGCCGTGTCATGTGCAGAATGGGACTTAGCCATCTATACCTTTCCAGCCCTGGGTGTGTCCTCAACATAGGTGCTACATTAAGCCACTAAAAACTTTGGTTGAACTCCCAAGCATCCCAAATAGGCTCATGCACTCAAGTACTCCCAACCCTCTAAACGACACCGAAGAACTGGTGCAGTTTAGGTTATGAACTAAGTCTGCAGTTGGTCAAAGCCCCCAGAAAGCTGATAATTAAAACCCCTCCATCACTATATAAAACCCAGCCCAGATACCCATCGTTCAGATGTCAGAGCACATGACATGGTTATATTTCTTTGGCTTCATATTACACACAACATATAGCAGAAGAACCTTGGCGATGGGAACCCCACAGAAAACACACTTTGCACAACAAGGGAACACCAAGCACCAGCGACAAAGGAAGGGAACAAACATTGTAGCATTTGTCTAATGTTGTTCCTTTGGAAGTACTTATTCATCCAGCTGGGAAAGACTAAAAATAGGATATCCTCTGTTGGGGTCCCTGCCAAAATAGAGCCTTTGCTCCCACAGTGGGTGGTGGTGGTAGAAAGACAATGAACCACCACTGATAATCAAGGCAAAAGGAGTCCCTGCCTCAAACTGGAACTGTAGCAATTGTTTCTCCTTGTCCTCCTTTACCTACTCTATATATCATCTCAGCAAACATGTCTCCCATAATGGTTCCTAGCAGTAAATATTACACTTCTGAAAAAGCAGTGGGTTGGCAGATACATTTCTGTGCTAAAAAGTCAGATGAGGCTCCCTCCAGGCAGGCAGGCAGGCAGGCAGGCCTCCCCAGGCTCTGCGGGGGGGGGGGAGTGGAACTCCACAGCGGGTGGTGGCAGTGCTCCACCCTCCTGGCCTCCCTGCAGGCAGGCTTCTGCCCTCCCCAGGCCCTGGGGAGAGCAGGAGCTGGGAGCAGGGATGCAGGGGGTGGGCCTCCGTGGTGGGGTGGGGCTATGCGACACATGGGCCAGGGCTCCACAGTGAGTTCCGTGATGCATGGGGGGTGAGGCTCCATGGCATGCAGGATCGTGTCTGGAGGAGGTTTTGTCCCTGGGCACCATTTCCCCCCATAAGCCTCTGCTTCAGGGAATACTATTTACCATGCCATGAACAAACTTTAACTGCTCATTTCCACAGATGAAGCAACTGTTAAAGGGACAGGACATTAAATGTATTTGTACTGCATTTCTCACTTGATTGATTACCATGCAGACAAGACTTGTTTACAATCACTTTTCATCTTTCTTATGCTTTACAATGCATGTATATTTGGGTGCTGTGTGGTTTCCGGGCTGTATGGCCGTGTTCTAGCAGCATTCTGCTAGAACACGGCCATACAGCCCAGAAACCACACAGCACCCAAGTGATTCCGGCCGTGAAAGCCTTCGACAATACAATGCATGTATAATTTCATCCCTTGTCAGCCTTGTTTTCTCTTAGGAAATGTGAACTTTAAATATTCTTTACTTACTGCAGTGAAGAATCAGCAAGATGGCTAAACCTGAAGCAAAAGGAAATGGAAGACAAATTAGCTGGAGTAGTTGTCCCATATTGCCTGCATTGCCACTTCCCCAATTCTCAGGCAATGACTAAATAAAAGCAGTTAGCAATATTCTTTTTTTAACAAGAGTTGTGAAGTGGTTCAAATTACAAAATTGTGAAACCAAATATCAAGGTATCTTCCATCGTGCGATATACCAGTATAAAATAAGTACAAATTAAAATGTATAGTTTGAATTAAATGTTAAAGACAGAGTATAAATGGAAGTTGGACTGTTTGAAATTGGAAGAGGATGGGCGTTTTCCCACTTACCTTCTGCCCTGCGCTACTGTAGCCAAGTAGCACGGGGTCCCCCGGCACTCCCCACTACAGGGGCGGTGACAATGCAGCCGCCCCGATGCTGCTGCTGTCGCGCCCCCTCAGTGCACGTCATTCCTGGCGCTCTTCAAAACGGCGCCTTTTGATGGGGAGGCCCGGGCACGTGCCAGAAATGACACGTGCTGAGAGTAGCGCACGGCATAGGGGGCTATGAGTAAGTGGGGAAACGCCCGATGACAAGGATAGTAAACTCTGATCTTGTGCTTACGAGATGCAGAAAGCTTGTTTGCTCATTGAACTGGTACAGCTCAGTTCCATTTGCAAGTCTGATTATTTGCCATTGTCACCTACTGGCCTTGCCAAGAAAGTGGAGAGAGAGAAACATTTTTGCACAGAATGAAATGCATGTGGCCATTCTTGCTCTTCTGTAGGTACCATAACATTGCCATGATCAATTTTATAGAAAAGTGGAGCTTTTTAGAATAATTGACTGAAAACCAGGCATTCTTGTATTTTTAGCCGAGGTTCATAGATTTCATATGGGGAGGACTGGTTAACATAGCAGTCAGTCAAGTATTTATTGTTTGAGCCATTGGCTATAACAATACAGAGATACATGCAGTTAAAACAGTAACTTAGTTAAAACAATAATTTAAATTAAAACAATAACTTAGTTTTACATTAAAATATAAATTATTAGTATTCGCAATCTCTAAATTAAAATGCCCCATCAAATACGTCAGATGTTTTTGCAGCTTCTTCAGCTGGTTAACACAGCAGTGAAAACTGAACTCACAGTGTGCTCTTTGCTATATTAACATTACTTTAAGTATTCTTAGGCCCTTTCCATGTGGGATAATTATACTGGGTTACAATTGGTATCTTACAATCCAGGTTTATTTTATCCCTTCACATGGGTGCCTGTTTCTGTGAGGGAATTGAGTGAAGACTGGGAGGAAATGCTCCAGTTTGTTTTGCACGAACCCGGGTCTTTTGTATTTACACCACAAGCATATCCATGCATGCGGAAACATCCCCTGTGTCCCACGTTCTGATTGACTGTTGTTTTTGGGTGGCAGCTTGGATTAATGCCTCTGCCCAGTCTTTTGAATTGCTGGTGCCCAACTTTTCACCTACTATACACATCACATTCCCACTCAAATTCTCATATTTTTGTGGAAAACAAGATATGTCCCGGTGATATGTCCACTAACATTTGGCCCAAAGTGCACATTTCCCTAGCTATGCTCTCCAAGCAACCAGTACATGTACAGAAAAGAAAATGGGGACATTTTTGGACTCCACTCCTGATTAACCCAGGCAAAATGACACTTGGTCGATACCAATAGCAGAAAACATGCTTGGTGAAACAGGCAGGCTGCAATGGTCAGCAGCTCAGCAAAGTTGAAAACTGACATGACATCAGGTAGGGAGGTGGGGGATGAGGCGGGGAGATCGTGCAGCTGGGCAGGAAAAATAAACTGTTTCTGATCCCTTGGTGTTTGCATAGTAGCTAGTTCAATGCAGGATTTTTGAAAAGAATCGCCAAATTGGCGATTTTTGAAAATCCCAAGATGAGGAAAATATCATGGGACAAACCCGCTTTGGGACTGGGAACCATGCGAACTTCTTAGCCAATCCGGGATATTTCCCTTGCTCAACCTGGGATATTTGGACGATGCAGAAATGACCCTAATTATACAAATATTGGAATGCTGCAATAGAGCATTTCAAGTGCTGGGGTGCAGTAGAAGGACATGAATCTAGTAGTACTTTACTACTATCAAGGTTTCTAGGGTATACACTTTTGAGAGTCAAAGTTAGATATTCAAAGCTTCATCATCAAAGCTTCACCATCAGATATGACAAACAGAACTTTGACATTTGAATGCTAATATCCTGGAAATCTTGTAGATCTATAAGTTACTACTGGACTTTAATGCAGTACAAGATTTAAGCAGCCTATGTTTTAGCCATTCATTATAACCATACATGTAAAGGTTCGCTGACAAAAAGTTCTTTAATACAGTTTCATCATTGTCAAATAACATTTATGGTAACTCATTAAATGCAATTTCCTGGACAGTGCATTGTATTGTTTTCTAAAAAGCTCAAGCTGCTGCTGCAGCAAAAGGGGACAAAAAAACCTTTTTTACCACTAGCCGTATTTCTGCTGCAAATCATCCCCCAAGCTGCTTTTACTTGCATAGCTTTCTAGAAACATATAGCATAAACACACTTCTAAATTTCAGGCTTTGGGATGCAATTTGGAGAAAACAGGGATGGGGGGCTAACAGAATATGTTAACACACTCCACTGAGCTGTTTAAAACAGAAAGCAGCTGTGGATGCTTTGTTACAGCAGAATATCTAAAACGATGAATATGGCAAAGCAGTTCAGAAACATTTGCATGCTATTTATTGAAACCAAACTTACCAGCCCCAACTAATATTTGGCTCATGCTGCTTGCAGTGTTTCTGTATCTTGTCCTTCAGAAAGCAGCTGGAAGTGCCTGGAATATGCTTCAGCTGACTTTATCTTTATACCACAAAGAGTGCATGTGAAGAAACCACATTTTCCATCCATCAGTGGTTACGGTGTGTTGCAACTTAATTGGGGGTTACAGAATTACAACATCATAAGTAACGGATCTGCTTTTGTTGGCACTCAGACAAATACCTGCAAAGACTGGGTGTTCAATAATCAGGAAAAGAAAAGAGGAAAAACCACTGAGCACTGGCGTAATGCCCATTGGGCAAGGTGGGCAGCTGCCCAGGGCAACATCTTGTGGGGGGCATCAAAATGCTGGGTTCGTTCTTGGGTATTTTAGTGGTTTTCCATTTTTGGCCTGCAGGGGGCGCAGTTTTTAGGCTAGCAGCACCAAATTTTCAGCGTATCATCAGGAGACTGTCCTTGTGCTACCCCCCAAGTTTGGTGAGGTTTGGTTCAGGAGGGCCAAAGTTATGGACTCCCAAAGGGGGTGCCCCTATTCCCCATTGTTTCCAATGGGAGCTAATAGTTTTGAGGGTCCATAACTTTGGCCCCCCTGAACCAAACTGCACCAAACCTGGGGAGTATCATTAGGGCAGTCTCCTGATGAGACCCTGAAAGTTTTGAGACTGTGCCTTCAGAAATGTGCCCCCCCCAGCCTGCAACCCCCATTGACAGCAATGCAGAAAACTCAATGCAGAACAAAGATTCTTTGGGCAGAATTTAGGGATGTTCGCCTTGCAGGGGAGGGCATTCCTAGATGTTATCAGCACCAAAATTCCAGGAGTATCATCTGGAGACTGTCATGATGGCGGCCCCAAAGGTTTGAGTGCAGTTTGGTTCAGGGGTCCCCTAAGTTATGGACCCCTCAAGGGGTAGCCCCATCTCCTTAGCAAAGAATGTGGGATGGGCGTGCCCCATTTGAGAAGATCATAACTTTGGACCCCCAAACCTAAACTTTCTCACCAAACTTGCAGGGGTCCCATTAGGATGGTTTTCAGATGAATTACCTAAAATTTTGGTGCTGATACATCAAAATAATACGCCCCCCCTTCAGGAACATCCTAGAAATTTGCCCAAGAATCTTTTGTTCTGCATTAGGGTTTTCTGTATTGCTGTCAATGGGGGAATACTGAAGGCTGGGGGGGGCACATTTCTGAAGGCACAATCTCAAAACTTTCAGGGTCTCATCGAGAGAAGACTGCCCTAATTATGCCCCCCAGGTTTGGGTGCAGTTTGGTTCAGGGGGGCCAAAGTTATGGACCCTCAAAACTGTAACCCCCATCTCCCTATTAGCCCCCATTGAAAACAATGTGGGGGATTAGGGGCTGCTTTGGGAGTACCACTTAACTTTGGACTCCTTGAGACCAAACCTCACCAAACCTGGGGGTAGCATAAAGGACAGTCTCCTGATGATATCGCTGAAATTGTAGATTGCTGATATGTCTAAAAATACACCCCTGCAGGCACCAATGTCATCCTGGTGCAAAAAACAATTTGAGATGCGCAGTGGTGGAGTAGCCGCCCATTGGGGGGGGGGGCATCCAACTCAGGTTTTGCCCAGGGCTACAGTTTGCCCAGGGCTGCCTCATTACGCCCCTGCACCTGAGGGATATTAGCAACAAAGAAGTATAACAGTAATTATGCTGGTGAAATGATGCTTCTGTTGGCAGAATGAATGATTTTTGCTGATTGCCCCTACCATTCTAGCCTCTTTTCATCATCCCCACTCTATTCATTGGTGTCCTCTGACCTCAGAATCAGGATTCTAGGGAGGTCAGGGGGTCCAATGGGGGGGAAGGGAGTCCTTTAAGTTTCACTTCAATCACAATACTTTGGATTCAACCATAAGAAATTTACTTTTCTGCACAGTGCTGATGCAGCGAAACAGTCTTCAGTTGTTCTGACATGTTGCATGATCACATCTCATATTCTGGGTAGATAGAGATGGCACAAACTTTGTGGCCACTAGAACTGGTAGATGGACATGCCCTGTTTAAAAGCCATAATAATCTTTAAGCCCAATAGTCAATCAGTTTTCCTGTCTGTGGTTTGCCTCCCATGGCTGTTGATTGGCTTTGCAGCTGTGCAGCAGCTGTGGTGATGGAATTTAATTTTGTTGTGGCGTGGAGGGATTACGGTCCTGCCTTGCAGGATTATATAGATTTGTGTGATAGGTGACATGATTCTACCCAGGGTCAGGAATGGTCATGTAAAGTAGTTAACTGACATAGGGTAGGTGGGTGGGGGGAACAATGCCTTCCATAGACCATGCAAAAAAAAATACATGCCGTAAACATTGTTGACAACATAGAGTTAAATGACAAAACAAAACACAATGCTTATTTATAATTGCTGGGTGATTGATTTGCTCACAGTTTATTAAATGATTGGTATTGTAAGGAATTCCAACGAGGCAGAAATAAAAGGCTTTTGGGTGAAAGACCATTTATTCAGACATCTTAGAAAGCTCACACACACGACATGAGCGAGATGAATGGGCCTTCCCACGCCCAGACCACAGATTATAACTGCCCCTCGTCCCACATCCCCCTCCCGGTGTCTCTCAGTCCCATTCTCATGGGAACCCAGTTCCCTCATCTCGCTCCTAAGAGGATAAGCCCTCTAACTTTCTGAGATGTGGTTGCTGTGGATTCTGGCCCGTCGCCCGTGCCAGGAAACTCAGTCAAGGCCACACGGCTGTGAAGAGATTCAGCACCGCTGAGATCTTTACAGGTATATAACAACAGGTCTGTAGGGAAGAGGAAGAAGGGAAAGCAGGACTTCCACCAGACTCAGAGGTCGAATCCCCACGGGGAAATTCTATCTAGATCAAACCAAGTTTGAAAATAAACTGCAGCATATTTCCACTGAAGACATCTAGGCCTATCTCACATTCAGGAAATGTGACAATCCCCACTACCGCACAATCACCATGGCTGGTCTCTCCTGATTGGCTGGAGTACCATTTTGGGGCGGGACTGATTTTTCCTCAGAAAAACATGATAACATCATGACGTGAGCACGTCAGAATGTCCACCTCTTGTCCTGCTTTCTGGTTGGTTAACATTTTCTCGTGTTCTCATGATCTTGTGATCTTGTGTTCGTGCGAGATTGGTGCCACTACGATTACTGCATTTACAGATTAGCCTAGATTTTAAAAAAAATTTCTGTAAGGCTAGGGACAGACTGCTTATCTCTGCCTAGGCACTGTGAAGTTTGATTAGAGGGTAACTCTGGTTCAGTGCACGGTTACCAAAGGGTGCTACTCTCTGCCTCATAGACTTTGCTTCATTTACTTCATTGAATTTGCTTTGGGCACATTTGGCATAGAGGGAGAACCTCATTTCTTGGGCTTAAAATGCCCCCTGAACTTTATGTGGCTGAGCTGCTGTTCCTGTTCCTGCTAGTTCTTGTCCATCAGAGGAGGGTCATTGCAGCTGCCCACACCATCTTGCGCCGCATGCCGATTTTGCCCAGCATGGATCCCTCCTCTCCATGCAGGCAGCGCAGAGGGAGGAAGTGAAGGTCTCCTGGTCACTTGCAAACAAATTGCAAACAAATTCGCTCATTTGCAAGAGTGAACTTTAAACCAGTTATCGTTTAATCATTTAATCGGGTCACTGTCCTCCTGTTCGAACAGTTCACTGGCTCACACCATTTCCCTGCAGCCTGCTTAACGCAGCAGCAGCCCCAAAAGAGAAGAATTGAAACCAGAAGAGCCGGAGGGCTAGCGTGCACATCGAGCCCAGCCACACCGCTTATTGATTGGCTAGAAGACATCTGCATCACGCTCAAAGGCAGGAATTCAGAAACCAGATTAGTCCCCTGGTCCTCCCTACCAAACAGGTTCGGAGATGTGATTTTTGAAAAAGTTGTACTTGTAACCAGGTACCACAAAGATGCGGGATAAGGGGGAGAACAAGCGACAGAACCTGGATGAAGCCTTGTTAGTCACTCAGCCAGTGGGGAGTTCATCCAGAATCTGTGATATTTTGTGTGAGTATCACGCAATTAATTGACTGTGGGGAATCGACCAGAATGTACATTCATGACACGTTGCTGATTGCACTGTGGTAGTCTGTCTCAATACATGAAAAGTAACCAACTGAACCAATTGAACCAATACATGAAAAGTAACCAATTGAACCAATTGAACAGATCTGAAATGTTAACAATTAGCTGAACTGTTTGAAAAACTATGGACTCAACTGGTAGTTGTTCAAGGATCCCTAATTTTGGCAACGTTTATTTTTTAAAACTATTCTAGGCTATGGTGAGTGTTACCACAGTTCCTGCAAACATGTGAACATTCATTTAGACTGATGCAGGGAAACAGTTTACGTGTTTGCATAGGCAATAGAAAGCATCTTTTACCTAAAGAAGTGGACATGAGCAGCATGTTCAGAAGGAAAAGGATGACAAAGACCGGATAGAAAGGTTTTTAAAGAAATATGACATTTATTGAGTTGTTTGGTACAATATCAGGCAGGGGAAAACCTATCCTAAGCAAATACTAAATCAAAGCACAGACAAATTGTACATTCTCTATCCAACTTAACAGTATCATAACAACCAGAAATCGACCAGATTTACTCTAGTTTGCAGCAAAAGTTTCTTTCAAGCTAAAATGTGAGTGTGGGGGAAAGGGGGGGAATAGAACAGAGGAGAAGAGGGTACATTGGGACAGAGGCATCTGGTCTTCCAGTTATGAGGCCCTAACTAGCAAAGAGGAGCAAAATGCCAGTTCTCTGTGTGGTGCTGTGTAGGTTGGAAAATAGAAGGGGACATGGGGAGCAAAGATATACCTTTCCTAGATGAATAGAAAGGAGGATGAATCCAATGACTTGAGAGCCTGAGCTGCAATCCAAGTTGTAGCCAATATCAGACTTAAATTAGTGGCTCTAAGGTCAGCCTAGAGAGGATTTTGGGACTACTGGATAAAAGGGGATCTAACATGGCTCCCGACTGAGGGCTGCTTTTGTGGTTACATAGGCTGTAATCTCAGAAGGGTGTTGTATCACACCAGAGCCTCCCAGAAATGTCAACTCATGATGACTGCAATTCAGTGCATTAAAAATGGTCAGGTTGGTTCCCTTTGTTTTTATGCAATACCAGATGTGGAGACAGAGGATTTAAATGTCAATAATGGCTAGTTCTTGAGATGTACTAGAGGTGGTGAGTTTGCAACTATTACACTGGTAATATAGAAAAAGAAGATCTACAATCCTCTTATGAAACAGGCTAAAGTCCAGACTTAGCACAGATACCAGAGTAAACAAAGATATGCACTGAAAGAGGATAAAGAGACAAAAGACTAACTAAATTTGATGGAGATTGATCTGTCCAGTCTTCTGAATATTTTAAAAGAACAATACAACCACACACAGCTTTGTTTTACAGCCTGATACTAAAAACACTGGGGAGTTCTGTATGAATGTAGTTGTAATACTTTCAATAAGCATGCTGCCCTTGGGGCATCTTTGTGCTAGGGATTATGTGCCATGATGTGGCAATCATCTCTGCTCATGGAGGAAAATAAACACCAAGACTTTTTGGCTTGCTCATTTCAATGTCTTTCATACCTCAGTACATAATAGTTTGGATTTGTGGCCAAAGATAATTGGTTTGGGAAAGCTTATGAATAGCTGTCTGTAGGAAATTTCAACTGCTTGAGCCAGCATCTGAGCCTATGATCCAAAGGCCAGGAACCACTTGTTTAACAAAGTGTGCCCACTTTTTCTTTCTTGCAATACTTCTGAAAAACTGCAGTTGAAGATCTGAGGGGTGTGGCTGCTACTGGGGTGGAGCATCAGGGAAATGATCAGACATATAATATAATATAATATAATATAATATAATATAATATAATATAATATAATATAATATAATATAATATAATATAATATAATATAATATAATATAATATAATGAAAGCCATCTACCCCTCCCACATTGCTGAAAAACATATGCTGAAACTGATCACAAATTCTCTAAATCTAATAGGTATCTATAACGAATTACCTCCTAATCTCCTCAGCAAGAGAGAGAGAGAGGGTGTGCCTCTTATACACATAAATGTCTTTCAACTGCCTGTGCCCTGTTGGAAAATTTCCCTTCCAAAATCTCTTACTGCCAGAACAGCTCTGACTGAGTAACTTTTTATTGTCAGAACAAAAATTTTAGTATTGTGGAGAGGATGTTTAAAAAATTCACATTTTTCTTTCTGTTTTCCCATATATATTTTTTCTAAGAAGCCGTCTAAATAGTCTTTAACTGTTCTTCCAGGGCACTAGTCCATCAGGCAGGGCTAGTATCTCTAAAAGAAAACTAAAATAACCTGTTGTCTTTCTGTCATGAACTAAAAATAAAGAAAGGGCATCAGAGGCTTGCGAAGTTGAAACCAGAAATTGAAAGATTTTATTTACAGGAACAAGTTTAAGTGAACTAAACTAGCAAAGGATTAAGGAGAAAAAATATAAGTACAAATGAAACTGGTTTAAGAGAGACTACTATGTACAAGATTTTGTTTAGTAACTTTTTCAGTTGATAAAAATTACAGATAGGACACTCTCTTTGTGCCTTCCTGGTGATACAGCCAGTTTGTCACTAGACAAAAGAAATTTGTTCCTTCAGTATAGTTGTTACGGCATTCTGTTTGACTTAGCCCTTTTTCTAAAAACCTTACTTTTTACCCTCAGGTAAGTATCACACACACAGTTTTTTGCACACTAACACTAAGACAAACTCTCCCTTAGAATGTCTCTCTCATATGCTGCTTATTACAGAAGGATGGCCACTCTCCTTGAGGAAGCTTCAGTCCTCTCTATATAACTTTCCTTCTATCAGAAGCTTCACTGCTTCATATCTGAATGGGGTTCTCCTCAGAGAAAAAAAGTAACTAAGCCACCAGTGTGATAAATCAGTGTTACTGTGTTATGTTTGACTACAGGAACTCTGGTACAGATTCCTTTGCTGAACTCTGTCCTTCCTGGCACTTAATTCAGAGAAGCACAGTCCACTCTTAACTGGCCTTCTGCCTGCAGAGAACGGAGCTACCTTTGAGCTACCATTCACTCTGGCTCCCACAACAGAACTCTTTCTTTCTTTTTCAAAACTCCCTGTCCTCAAGCTTTATAACGCTGTGCAACTCTCACAGCCAATCCTGTGGAGTTCTAAATTAAACCTTCGGGCTCTCAACATTATATTGACTGTATAAATCTATGTGCTTGTATATGTTACAGTATCTATTCCAGATTGGTAGTAGAATAATACAGATGGGCCAATTATTTAATAATTTATTGATGTCACTTATTAGCCCAGATTAATCCAACAAACGTGAATGGTTGAAGCCATTCTTTCTTTCTTTCTTTCTTTCTTTCTTTCTTTCTTTCTTTCTTTCTTTCTTTCTTTCTTTCTTTCTTTCTTTTCTTTCTTTCTTTCTTTCTTTCTTTCTTTCTTTCTTTCTTTCTTTCTTTCTTTCTTTCTTTCTCTTTCTTTCTTTCTTTCTTTCTTTTTCTTTTCTTTGTTTTTTTTTGTTGGTCTCCAAGGCAGTGGTGGGATTCAGCAGGATTCACTTAACACTTTGGCAGAAATATAATTGTTAAAATGGTGCTCACATAACATTGCACGTTTGTTAAATTATTTGAATCCCACCACGGAACTGGTTGTTAAATTATTTTGAATCCCACCACTGCTCCCTAGACCTTCCACAGACACACCTATGTGCCACGCATAAAAGTCCCTTTTTAACAGTCACATAGCTGCAATAGGACAGGGGACGCCATGCCCTAGGCGCGGACCATTGGGATAATTGGTGTCATTGGGACCATTGACGCCATTGGTCGCCCCCACCCCTCCCCCCTCCCTTCCCTTAGTTCAGCCGACTGCAAAGAGCAGCTGGGTAAAAACATAGCCTGGTGGAAACTACAATTCCCAGGAGACCTCTGCAGGAGTTGGGGCTCACAAGGTCTCTTGGAAAGTGTAGTTCCCACCAGGCTGCTTTTTTAGCCAACTGCTCTCTGCAGTAGGGAGGAGCTAAGGGAGCAGAGGTGGCAATGTAATGGAGACTAGAGCACCATTTTACCCCAGGAGCCATTTCCCCCCCTACACCACTGCTTTTTAATAAGTAAAAAAAATAGACAGGGGCTGTTTCTGCACGGGCAGAAAACAGCGCCTGAGGGATGGTTAAAACATCGTCCCTGTGGCACTGTTTGCACAGCAGGCACTGCTGCATCACAGCAGCACTGTGCTGGGCCTGCCCAACTGGCATGAAGACACTGCTTTTAAACCTTGCTCCCTAAGTGAGGTTTTAAAACAGTGAAAGCACTTCCCGGCTGTAGCGCAGATTGCAAACCCGCCTCACCATGAGGCCACTGCTTTTGGCCCCTCCAGTATCTGCAAGGGACTTACCTTGCCTTCCTCTGCAGCTCTGTGCAGCTGGAAAGACACACCCACACTGCCCTGTGACCCCTGAGGGTTGGAGGGCAGCTTGGGCGTGTCTTTCCAGCTTGCACCAGTTACAGAGGAAGAGCAAATATAGAATCCCTCGCCTTTCTCCACCCTAAGGTGGCTCAGTGTGTGGAGACTGCCCTGCAGATCAGCGGGCGGCATCAGGACTGCCCACGTAATGGGACCATGCGAGCGGTCCTGATGCTCCACTGGCTTCATTTATGCCGGTGGGAAGCCGCTGCCTCTGGCTGTGCAGAAACAGCCAGAGCAACTAAAAGCCCAACTAAAAGCCCAAGCTTTCAGATAAACAGTGTAAAGTTCACATACATATTAAATGCAGTAATTATTCAAAACCAAAAGGCTTTTTTATCATCTGACTGGGTTGTGTATTTTGTTTGTTCACAGGTGGACAAAACAAAATTTTACACCTAACCAATCGAAATCGATAAGTTTTGACTAACAATGATCAGTATTTAATCTCCATCGCCCTACAACAACAGGACCCAAAGCAGCTTATAACAGGGTGAAAAAAACCTGGTATGAGTAAGCCAGTGTTTCTATGCTGGCTCCTTTTCTCCAAAACAGCCTTCCTCAGAGACATGAGATGGCTCAATCTGCTTCCTAGAGTTTGGCTGTCCCACAGACTAGGACTGATAGTGGTTTTGCCAGATGTTTCTGCCTCTTGCCTCCATGTTTCTGCCCTTTGACCCCATGGAATCTCTGCTTTTTAGAACTTGCATTCTCATAAATGTGCTATGAAATTCCATCCAGTTTCTTCTGCTTGGTTGGACCATCTGCTTTCATTGTGCTATCCAATGGTGTTGTAGTCTTTATGAGGTGACATGGGATGGACTGCCATATACAGAGCCATGTGCATTTGACTAAGCTCAGCAAGATGGGCAACTTGACATAAAACTCATTGAAGTACATGAACACATGAAGTTGCTTTATACTGAATCAGATCATTTGTCCATTAGGATCAGTGCTGTCAACTTAGACTGACATCTGCTATCCAAATGTTCAGGCAGAGCTCTTTCCTATCCCCTGCAACCAGATCCTTAAATAGGGATACCAGGGATCAAACTCTGGCACCCTCTGGATGCCAAGCAGATGCTCTATTCCCCCCCCCCCCCCATCACATACAATTATATCTTCTCTAAGGAGTTCTGTAGAATTCGGAGTGGGTGCTGCTGGGGTAAAGCACCAGACATACCTTCGGTTTATGCAAGGGTGTCTCTGAATCTGAACTCAAAGCATTAAGTCTGATCCATAATGCTCTTAGTAACATCAGTAAAACAAATTTATGTGCTACAATTGTGGGGCTGAATACTTCAATATAAATTCTGTATCAGGCACAGATTTCTCAGTTCTCTCAGTCAATAACCTGGGTCTCACTGCCACTTCTATGAAACTGAAGCAGAGAGCAACCTCAGGAGACCATTTGGAGGATCCAAAAGATCAGGACACAGTATTTTATGAGGAAGTGATAGGGGGAAAGGAACTTTTTGTGTCATGAGACATTACACATTATCTCTGTTTCTACATCTAACAAGACACCTCCCTCCTCTTAAGCAAGTGACCACATTATTGTTTTTTAATCCTCTCATTCTTGCTGGACACATTTGGCCAGAATCACTTCTCCCCAAGCGAGCTTTGATTGTCATGTCCAGTTCTTTCTAGACTTTTATTTCTTTGTCTTTTTAATTTTTTTTCTTGGGTCTTTTAACAATAATGTGGATGCCAATTCCAAGCTGATCTTTGGTGTGCTGACATCCCTATGGGTTAATGGTTTAAATTACTGCACTAGGACTGAGAAGATCCTGGGTCAAACCTCTACTCAATCATAAATTTCATTGGGGTGACCTTGGGCCGGTCTCTCTCAGCCTAATCCATCTCACAGGATTATTGAGAGAAAATTAAGAAGAGAACTACGTATACTAGTCTGAGCCCCTTGGAGGAAATTAATTCTTGAAGCACAGAACTAGAGAAGAATAACACATTTCTAGGTAGAAATAGCCACATACGCGAATATGAAGTGCAATGGAGGATCTGATTTAGCTGTGTGACTACAAGGATTTGACACTTATTGTGCAACGCCGCTGCCAGGCCATGTAGTACTATCTACTATTATGTACTATTATGCCCCCAGAGAAGCTATTATTATTTTCCTTATTAAGCATCAGTTTTCCCTTTAGTTATAATGGGTTTAGTTCCTTGTACAGTGTTCTAAGGGAGGGAATTGTAGTTAGACCCTGTCCCTTTAAAAAGTTTCCCTAGAGGCAGTCTTCCTTAATTACCCAGTAATGCCCCTCTTTTTAGTTCAGTCAGTTTAAGGTTCTTAGGGAATTGGAAGGCTGCAATATTTGTTACGTCTATGGTGCATAGACTAAAGTATATATAGTCTAGAAAACATAAAGTTGAGGTGTCAACAGAAAGCAGAATACAGACAAAAGACTGAAAGACTGAAAGAACCAGGAGGAAGCAAGACAAGTGGACTTTCTTGAAAAGAAACAAGAATAAAAGTCTTCAGCTTCAAGCTTGTTCATCAATCAAGCAAGTACCTTATCTTAGTTAGATCCTGGGAGGAGTTAGGGTCTCAATCTTCTAAGCAATAAACCTTTTGTTTGAACTGTTACACCTTGCTTGTGTGTCCCTCACTCTGTTCCAGCCAAGAACAGGTCACCTTTAAATAGGGAACCTATCAAAACCCTTTACTTAGGGAACAGAAGAAGTACAATCAGCTTTACACCACACTTCATACTTGGAGGTATCAGCATGTTTTACTGAAGTGAACTTGTGAAGTATTCTAATGGAAAACACACAGTCACATTAGCCGCCAACAGCTTGGATAAGGTTGCTTTCATCTGCCCTGTCTGTCTCAGCCTTAAGTTACAAAATTATACAACACCCATAAAACAACTTTACATGTGATGGAACTGAAGGGAGTTGTAACATATATGAGCCTCTCCACCCTGCCTGTAGTCCTTAAAACACATTTCCAAAAACAAAGAATGATTGGAGAAAAGAAAGCAAAGCAACAACTACAGCACCATCTTCTGATATTTAAATTTTTAGCAGCAAGTAATGTCAACTCTTGAAATACAAGAGTATTTGTATTGAAATACAAGAGTATCAGGAGACCAAACCTGTGCCTGCACAGTGGTGGGAAGGAGGCACCATCTAGGGGATAGAGCAGGATATAACAGTTTAGGTTTCCTGTGATTTTTATAGAAGAAAAAATTGGAAGGGTAAGTACAATTTTATCTTTTTACACTTCTGTAACAGCACACACAGAGAGAGAATTTATCTCTCTTTCCTCCCTCAGCCAATCAACAGCAAGTCAGACATTCAGCCTGCCTTGCCTCCAGAATGGAGAGGGGGCAGGAAGCACTGTGATGTCCTTTCCCAGTGTTATGTTATCTTCTGGATCCCACACATTTGTTAGAAGGGCAAGTAAATACAGTAGTAAAGGATGTATTCTATCACCTGCATGTTTGGTGATGATTAGCTCCCTTCCTGAGCTAGGCCTACTTGATCACACTGATAGACGCTTCTGTATACCATGAATATAGAATATTGCAACAAACTCCGTGGGTGGGTGCTCTTGGAGACTATTTGGAAGCTACAATTGGTTCAGAATAGGACAACTCACTTATTTGATATGCAGATGGCCTTGTATATGCTCCCATCCTGAAATAGCTACATTGGCTATCAGTATGCTTCTGTGTCCAATTTAAAATGCTGGTTTTGATCTTCAAAGCTCTAATAATCTGGTGCCATCTCTCTTGGGCAACCACCTCTTCTGTTACGAGCCTGTCAGCCTCCTCAGATTCTCCCAGAGCTGTATCTTATCTGTGTCTTATCTTCATTCTACCTATTCAACCACAGCAGAATTGCACTCTTTTTCAGTGGTTACTCCAGCAGCATGGAATGTCCTCCCGAAGGTGTTACAAAGGACTCCACACTGTCCTTTCTGTAGAAAATGTAAGGTCATTTTTTTCAGGCTGGCACGCCACAGCTAATAGATAAGGAGGGTATTACCTTGAGGGAAAACTGTGCAGCTTTGTCTTCTTAATTTTGTTTGTTGCCTGCAGGTCAGGTTTCTTGTAAGTCACCTTCAGCCATCATGGTAAGCTAACAGGTGATGTATAAATATGTTTAATAAATAAATAAAAAGATTAAAAATAAGTACTAGAAGGATAGGAATGTAGGAACTTTTGTGTACTGTACAGTGGACGGAAACATTCTCCAAACCATGGCCATTTCTGCACGGGCAGAGGCAGCAGCGTTGGGACTGTTTGCATGGTCCCATGCGGGCAATCCCAACGCCGCAGGGGTGGCTCTCCATGAAGCCACCCAGGGTGCTTGTGAGGGACTTACCTTGCATCCCTCTGCAGCTCCGGGCTGCAGCTCCGGGACCTCAGGGGTCACAGGGCAGCATGGGCGTGTCTTTCCAGCTGCCTGGAGCTGCAGAGGGACGTAAGGTACGTCCCTCGCAAGCACTGGAGGGGCGAAAAGTGGCACCCTCACTCCGGAGCGGTTTGCATCGCGTTGGTGGGAAGACACCGCTTTTCAAAAACCTCGCTCAGGGAGCAAGGTTTCTTTGCGCCACTTGGGGGGTGGAGACAGGTTGGCAGTGCTGCGATGCAGCAGCACCTCCTGTGCAAACAGTGCTCTTTTTTCCCGTCCCTGTGTCGCTGTTTTCGCCCGGTGCGGAAACAACCCATGATTTGGAGGATCAGGATCAAGTTGTGGGCTTGTACATATGTATTATATTGTATTATGGCAAATGAATGCAAGACATTTTGATCAACAGATAGTGCTGGCCCCAGAGAGACCACCCTCTTTTCTCGGAATAAGGATATAAACTCCTTGGATTTCAGGCAAATAGGCAGGGTAGCAACCTGAGTTAGGACAATAAAAGTTGAGAATGTGCCCGTGTTATGATTAGGGAAAGGTGCAGAGTAGCACACACAGGAACACAAACCCAAGTCCAGAAAAAGCCAGGAAGAAACTGTCCCAGTCGGGAAGGAAAGAACCAGCTGTATCCACATTCTCCTCCTCCTCCTTTCATGTACAGCTTTACATGGTCGCCTGGTTTGCAGTTTCCTGGTTCGGGTTAACCATTGTTTGATTTCATGTCTAAACAGGTAAATTATGCTTTCCAAAAAGGGTGCAAGTCTTTCTGTCAAAGAGTGCAAGTCAAGGAACTGGGGAATGGTGAGAAATTGACTGAATTCTCGGTTTTAAAGTTCCAGCAGTGCTTGTGTCCATTCCTCTGAAGGGAGTGACAAAGTAACACCAACTACTTGTAAAATTGACTTAGCCTCATGTATTGTTTCCTTTTATTAGTTCTGTATAGTCTTCCCAATGCTCTTATGCTTTTGGTAATAGAGAGGTAGGCTAGTAACTAAAGATCTTTTTTCTTCTATCTCAGACTGCATTCCAAGATTGTCTGGCTGCTTGTCCTTGCATGTATCAACAATTCCTGATTGAGCTAAGATCAGTTAGCGAGCAGGGGAAAGAGGGAGTGTGTAGCAGCTCACATGCAACCACACAGCTTCTATCTGTGTCTCAGACTGCAGATAGTGAAAGAAAGGGAAGAATTTGAATGGTAGCAGTTACCAAAAGAAGACCAGAGTAGAGGGCACGGGGGAAATACAAGCCTTCTTTTCTCACACACAGATCCCCACTCACAGACCTAATGTACTCTTGGGCAAGGAGAGGTGGGTAGTCATGGTGATGGATTATCACAATGTGATACATCTCTGAAGATGCCAGCCACAGATGCAGGCGAAACGTTAGGAACAAAATCCACCAGACCACTGCCACACAGCCCAGAAAACCCACCAGAACCAGCTGTATCCACATTCTCCTCCTCCTCCTTTCATGTACAGCTTTACATGGTCGCCTGGTTTGCAGTTTCCTGGTTCGGGTTAACCATTGTTTGATTTCATGTCTAAACAGGTAAATTATGCTTTCCAAAAAGGAACCAGAAACCAGTGTTTGAAATGAGTTTCAAATTTTGGGTTGCAGGACAATCACTAACTGTAGTTTGCTGAACCAGATTCAATGGCAAACCACAGTTTCTGCCCAAAGCAGAAAGTCAAGTAGCAAATCAGATCATTCAAACAGAGAAGGATGGGGAAGGCGCAGAAGACTCAAAACTCAGATCTGATTATGAAACTATGGTTTGGTCAGTATCTACTGAATTATTCTCTTCTTTCACTGACCCTCCCACACCCTTGCCTCACCTTGTTTAAACTGAAGGGCCAAATAGGATCATCCTCATGTATTCATGCACAAACCTCCCCATTCACATATAAAGAAGTGTGTATGTGGGGGATGAGAGTGGCTGGGAGGAACCTATTTTGAAGCAGAAACAAAGTGTACGTACGGGTGGCTGGACTGGACTTCTATCCCCTTGCTTTCCTCACAGTATACAGATGGACTGATTTCAACATTTTTCTAGCTCTAGAGCCTAGCTCTATTATCTAAGTCACTGAGGCTGGGGGGAAATGCTGACATCAACCAAACACAGCATGTGTGTGTAGTTAAATCAGCATGTGTGTGTAGGTGGGGTTACTCCTTTATTCTATATGCACCATCTTCATTTAAATACAGGTCTCCTGAGGATTCTTCAGTCTTGTCTGCATTCTCTTTTTCCTCCTCTTGAAGTTCCTGATTCTCTGTTTTTTTAAAAAAAATCCATACATTTTACTCCGTTTTTTCCCCTTTCTGAGGCCCTTTCTGCATGGGCCAATAAACACGGGTTAGGGGCGGGATAAAACTCAGGTTGGGGGAACATCACATGGATCCTGCTCCTGAAGCGAGTCCACTCCGCTTCCCCCCACCTGGTTTACAAGAACCGCAATTTCTGCCATTATTTTGTTTTAATGCGCCTCACAGCTGAGCAAATGGCCGCAGCTGTGAGGTGCATTATGCAGCTGTGCTTTTTTTGGTTTCCCTCCTGGCTCCCATCTGCGGTGCCACACAGGTACTGTTGACTCCAGCAAGGCTCTGGGGGAGCATGTAGGCCTGCCTGCGTAACTGCGCACCGGAGGGAGTTAAGTTTTTTAAAAGTTTTTTTTAAAAAGCACCTCCACGTGAAGGCTCACGCTCCAGCTGATGCACTGGCTGTCCATGGGACAGCCAGCCATGCGAACAGCCTGGGGCTATGCCAGGTTCATTTATCCCAGCTGCAACCCAGTCATTATTTGCTATGCGGAAAGGGCCTGATTTAAATAGTAGTTTTTTACTCGTGATAAAATCAGGTGTAATATCAAATTAACCACTAGAGGGAGCAAAACACATGCAGAACATAAAAAACACCAAGAAAGCAGGAACTTGGAGAAGAGGGGAAAAAGAATGTGAAAAAGCCTTAGGAATGAAGGGAAAACTTCTATTTTGTGTCACCTCCTTGTAAGGAAAATTTTATCTGTAAAACAGCGATGATACTTTCTCCTGTTTTTCTAGTTTGGTAAGCAGGAGGACACAATGTTTGTGTATGGAGGGAACAGTGTTTGAAAAGTTCATCACAGACAAATGGAAGAGCAGGAAAAAGTTTCTTTTGAAACTCTGGGCCTAAAAACCAAAAATAGTGAAGTTTTTTAAAAAAACTAAAATGAATGAAAACAAACCATTTGGGGGGTGAGATGTACATATTTCTGATTTTCAGCTCTCTCGCACACAGTTGCTTTCATTGGCTTGAGGAATAAGCAATTATTTTATGATGGTGAAAAGACATACTGATTAAATAAAAACAAATTAGAAGCATTTGAAAACATTCAAATTTAATACATTGAGTGGAATCATCTAACTCTCAAACCTCCTTGTTTTAAACCTAGATGCAGAACCAAAGACCATGCAAGTAAATTCTTTGTCAGCACTAACTGTTGAGTTTAAAGTTAATAATCTGAAAGGTGGCTGGATGTGGATGTGTTTCTGGGGAAACAGAAAGATTCCTGGGTGTGAGAAGGTAATTCTCTGTTCCTGCTTTAATTAGTTTTGAACATAAAATCCTAGGTGAAATGTAAACCAGGAAAGTTAACCAGGAAAGCAGTAGCTCTGATCCCACTTTCTGCTGCTGTTTATCCATTTAAAAGGCGTTGCTGTAGTTACTATCTGAAAATAAAAACCCTTTTGTTGATCCTGCCTGTAAAAGCAAGTGACCGTGGAGCTGAGAAGATCAGGGTGTCGGTGCTTCAAAGCCAGTGATCCATCTGAAGCAGATAAATGGAATAGTTACCAGTGGTGTTGTCATTTCAGGAATGTGTGTCTCTGTGTATAGAGGTCCTTTTGCTTCTTAGTGAGGCAACTTTGAGATGCGAGTTACTGCAAGTGACAGGTGTGTTGAATAAGTGTGCCCTGTACCTGTAAGTCACAGAGGGGCTAGACTGATCCCTGTGCTGATGGCTTCACATAGCAACTGTAATACAAAACCGGGGTCAGGAATCCTAGGCCTCCAGAGCCCTTCGGGGATGGGCAGTTTATCAAATTTAATTTATTATTATTATTATTATTATTATTATTATTATTGTTGTTGTTGTTGTTGTTGTTGTTGTTGTTGTTGTTGTTGTTGTTGTTGTTGTCGTTGTCGTTGTCGTTGTTGTTGTAGATTTCACAGCTGCCAGATCTTTAGCTGGTTGTTGGCCTTCATTACAATTCGAACCTCACCCAGAGGCCTAGGAAGTTGTAATGTATCAGCATAGTATTCGTGCGGATCCCAGCAGGGCTGCCTTCTGAATTTGAGAGATGTTAATTTTGTCATTTGTTGTTGTTGTTGTTGTTGTTGTTGTTGTTGTTGTTATTATTATTATTAGTAGTAGTAGTAAATTAAAATTAAAATTAAAATGTAGTCGCCGCCGCCGCCCAGCCGTGCAGTCCGTTGTCATTGCCGCCGTAATCTCCAGAAGATGGAGATAACTGTAAAGGATTCAATGGTGTTGATGGTGAAGTAACCTTGAGTGCATTCCACAGCCCGGGCGATGGGCCAGATGCATCGGCGGAGACTTTATCTTTGCGCGGGAGATGAAGCCTCTGTTCCCATGGGAAGCAGGAAGTGGGGATGGGGTGACCGGTATTATAACCTGTGCTTCTGGCGGGAAGTGTCATTCCTGCCACTGCGTGTACTTGAGCTTTCTAAGATGTCTTAATGAAATGGACTTTTACTCCCAAAGCCTTTTATTTCTGCTGTCCTATGGAATTCCTTATCATTGTGGCAGGAATCCTAATTCATCTATATTCCTGTGCAGTGGACCTCTTGTGCTGCGATGGAGAGGGAGTTGAATTTTACTCACGCGAGGAAGGTCGCGGTAGCCCCAAAGAGGAGCTCCGACCTTTCCCCTTCTGGATCTCGGAGCAACCAACCTTGGGAGAAGCGGGCCTACCGCTGGTGGCTCTTTCCCGATCCTACAAATATCAACGCGAAGTCTTCCTTTTACTCACGTTGGAACGAGGGGACGTGACGAGCGACCATGGGGACTTACATTAGATGCGTTTGGGGCGCTAATCCATGGATCGAAGCGCCTGTGGATGAAGATCTCTACCCGTTTTTTTCGTGTGGATTACAAACCCTCAGATGCAACCCTGTCATGGCTTGGAGACGGGCTGACCACGCTTTCATGCGGCAAACCCAGGAGTCCATTGAAGCGATTCCTGGACTCGTATTTTGGTGCATGCTCCTCAAAGAACCACCGCTGGCACAGCACTGGGGGCCCGTCCAAAGGACACCGGGACTAAATCCTGGAATTGGGAGGGTATCCACGTACCGCGCTTCCCCAATCGGACCCCTAATCCCGGGCCAGCAACCGCACCGGAGGTGCTCTGGGAGCCACCCGGGTGGCTACCTGGCGGCTCACAGAGGTGCCTCCGATGCCTCAAGCTTCCAGACTCCACGAAGAGACCCGAGGGAAAGCCTGCCTTCCCAGCCGGACCCGGTTTCCTCTCTCCCATCGCAGAGAGGACTGGGGGATGAGGGGAAGTGGGACGACTGGGGAGGCCCAAGGTGGCGGCATGGAACCGTGGAAGCGCCAGCTATGGGAGGAGGAACGGGCACAGTTTGTAGCAAGAGCGCGAAACCACCTGCAGAGGGACCCGGGAACAGCAAGCGCAAAGAAGTCCAGCTTCCGAAGTTGGACCCGGTGCCAAAGACAGCCAGCTCCAACGACACAATATGCCCCAGAATGCGGGTCAAGTCCATGATAAAAGTCTACTGGAGACATTTCCAGACTGGATTTACAAGCGAAAACCTTGCTAAAGCTGTTCAGGCTCTGCGCACGCCAAAGTGAGCCTTCCACTGGAAATATAGCCAAACGGGACTGAACTGGCTAAATTGGAGCGAGAAAAGCTGCTTTGCATCGCACCAGGATGCATTGGCCGCAAGGAAAGGGATCTGGCTGCAAGCTGGAGAGGGAACTAAGAGGAGGCAGCAGACCGGGAAGACCCAAGTTGGAGTCTATGCTGTTACTGATCATGCCGGTTGCCAGGGGCCGCGTACCTGGGTCCTGCCACTAAACGCGCCAGCGGCCACCGCCCGGCGCCCGATTCCGGCTCCCCGTTACAACAGCTGCCTGCCCAACCTGCTCAACCCAGCAGAACACACACCTCCCCAGCGCCTTAAGAGCCAGTCCCGAGCAGGGGGCCTACTATCGGAAACCTCCGATACCAGCCCGCTTTTGATGGGACCGCTTCCAAACTTCCCTACGCTTCATCTTGCAAACTTCCAATGCCCACTTGGAAGACTATGAGGATCTATACCGGTCTGGAACAGCCGAAAAAAATGTCCACGTGGACATCGGCTCAGTCCTGGATGGGACGCAGCAGCCGACTGGTTCGGTGGACTGTTTTGGATTTGCAGGGATGAGGACTCCTCATTACAGATGCCAGCATTCCCCTCCAAGCTTTAAGAGCCAAGATCCAGGCGCTGAGAATGAAGCCTATCCGCACCATCAAAGCCATCCAGCAAAGGCAAACCGCCGTTTGCAGAATTTGTCCGTAGGAATTTCGATGGCGGCGGCTGGAAACTTCCTCCTGAGGTGGCCTGGGCAGCGCATGAAATGCGAATACTTCTCGGATGCTGTGGACAGCAAACTTCACGTGAAACGGTGTTTTTAATTCCGGGTCTCCTCGTTACCATTGCAGATTGGATCCAGTTGGGAGGGGTCTCAAGTTAGGCGTCGCTTTGGAATAAACTGGCTTTCGTCAAAGGAGGCCATGCCTGGCTAAAACCACTACTGTGTCCACCAGGAAATCAAGCTCCAGCCGCTACCTACCGAAACCCTCAGGCCTCTGAACGCCCGTCGCCCGACTTGGGTTGTGTCTTTACTCGCGGAGGGCCAGGGTCATCTAGCAGCGCCAAGTGACGCAAGAAGCAAAAAATCAACCGCTCCAGCTCCACGCACTCCGTCGGCCAAACCACCACGCCAGAGTCAGGGGCCAGCCTCCCACTGGCTCGCTCTAAAGCGGTGACCGAAGGCGCACCCAGAGGTGGGGGGAAGCAGCTGTTTGTCTTTCTTCAGCCCCCATGGACATGGGCCCGACTCCTGGACAGCGGTGAGGTGAAGGCAAGCGCTCCCATTACTGTTCAAAGCATTTCCTGGCCAACCCAGCTAAAACACACTTTCGCATTATAGCCCTCGGCCCTTGTGGATTCCGGCTGCTCCCACTGGCTTAATCGGCCCCATTGGGTGGCAAGAGGAGCTTCGGTCCTAGGACCCGAATTCCCCTGGCTAAGCTTCCATACCATTCCACTCCAAATGGACGGCAGCCCCTCGGAAACGTAAGGACCGGCCCAGTACAAAACACAGCCGGATTCTCCTCCGTTAGCGCCGACCATTGGGAGAAAATTAGATTTCGTTTTGGCACCAGTGGCCAAACACTCCATAGTTTTGGGCATGCCTTGGTTATTGTTACATGAACCAAAATTCATTTGGAAGGAAAGGATCCTAGAATTCACTGACCCCTCCCTGTGGTGAACACATGAACTGGCGAAGAAAACCCAACGTCTCCCTGACACACCCCCTCTCTGGCTTCCCTCAGTGAGGTGCTCCCGATCTCTATTGGCATCCCACCTGCATATCATTGTGATCCTAGCCAGAGTTTTCAGGAGCAGGGAATGCGATCAGCTTGCCACCCACCAGAGACTACTGGACTGTAAAATTGTCATACAACCAGGGGCACAACTACCCAAGGGTAGAATCTACCGCATGAGTCCCAATGAGGAGAAGGAACTTCGTGCCTTCTTAGATAAGAACCTTGCTCATGGGTTCATCACGACGGGCTACCAAACACACACACGCTGCTCCCGTTTTGTTTGTCAAAAGAAAGATGGGTCTTTACGGCTTTGCACAGATTATCGAGGTCTCAATGCGGTCTCCCTGTCCAATAAATATCCTTTGCCTTTGATCAAGGACCTTTTAGATGCACTTTCGGCAAAGGACGCATTTTACTAAATTGGACTTGAGAGAAGCTTACTACAGAGTCAGAATTGCTGAAGGATATGAACACCTGACTGCGTTTAACACAAAGTTTGGACAGTTTGAATATTTAATAATGCCATTATTCGTTAAGTGGGGCCCCCCGGAGCTTTCATGGCCCTTATCAACGAAGTTCTCCATGATTTACTGTACAAGAGAGGGGTTGTCTACTTAGATGACGTATTAATCTACTCGCAACCTATATAAGAGCATGAAATATTGGTTCGAGAGGTATTGAAACGCTAGCTTGACAACTCTCTCTTTGCCAAACTCTCCAAATGCTGCTTTCATCAGGACCTCCATTGACTATTTGGGTTACCGGATCTCGCCGAGGGCTTAACAATGGATCCTGCTAAAATTGATGCAGTCCTCCAATGGCCTGCCCCACCAACCGCAAAGAACTCCAGTCGTTTCTTGGTTTTGCTAATTTCTGTCGTTGATTTTATGATTTGCTGAACTGACTCTCCTCTCACAGACCTCTTACGCACTAAGGGTAAAGATCCACTGTCCGCCAAGCCCGGGGCCCCCCTTTTCTGGTCTGAGAAATGTCAAACAGCCTTTCAACTATTAAAATCTGGCGTTTACTCACGAACCTATCCTAAAGCACCCTGACCCGGATCTCCCGTTGGTGGTTCACGTGGACGCCTCGGACAAAGCACTTGGGGCAGCCCTGTTGCAGAAAAATAAAGATGGTAGACTGGTTCCGTGTGCTTATTTGTTCTAAAAATTCTCTGGTGCCGAACTCAACTGGACTGTGGGTGACAAGGAGACTGCGGCCATCAAAGCAGCACTCTCCACTTGGCCACTGGCTGGAGGGCTAAACACCCCTTTCAAGTTTGGTCGGATCATAAAACCTGGCAGCTCTTTCCACCCCCCTCAAGATGTCCGCGAAACAACTTCGTTGGGCAGATTTCTTTTCTCGTTTCTCTTTTACAGTCCATTTTTCCCTGGGAAAACCAACAAACTGGCTGACGCGCTCTCGCGCCTACCCGGGGAGGGGTGGGGCTGCCCACGGTGACATTCCACGCGACTGTTCTTACCCTCCCAGTTGGGGTTGGCTGTCACCGATCTCAACGTCCACTTCTCCTCCACCCCCCGTTCCCAGGTGCCGTCTCTCCTTTCCTGCGGGAATTGGAGGAGGCGGGGCTGCGTGAGCCTCCAGCAGCCGAAGGAGACTCCCAATTGCGTTTGGAGAATGGAGTTTGGCGGAGGGGGGAATGTGGGGATGTGCGTCCCCACCCCTCCCCAAGCAAGTTCTTGAAGCGCGCCACGATGCCCGCTCAGCTGGACATTTTGGCTTTTGAAGACTCTGCACTTAGCCCGCCGGCAGTTCTGGTGGCGCGCAATGCGCAAAGACATTGAGGCATACATTAAAGGCTGCTCGGTTTGTGCAGAAGCCAAAACCATCCCAGGAAAGCCCCATGGACTATTGAAACCTCTCCCGGTAGCTTCCCGCCCTTGGGAAGTCATCTCCATGGATTTCTATTACAGATTTGCCCGAAAGTCATGGCAACCACGGTTTTATGGGTGGTGGTAGACTTATTCTCTAAGCAAGCCCATTTTATTCCATGTGCTTCCATCCCCTCCGCTCCTAAGTTGGCACGGCTGTTTATTCAACATGTTTACCCTCGTCATTCCGCCCCCGTTAAGGTGGTCTCCGACCGCGGCCCCCAATTCATCTCAAAGTTCTGGAAAGCGTTTTTGGGATTGTTGGGGGCCCATGCCAATGTCGCCGCCCTACCACGTTCAAAGTGACGGCGACGGAGAGAACTTAACAGAACCCTAGAGCAGTATTTACGTTGTTACACCAACTACCACCAAGACAATTGGTGCGAGCTTATTCCGTTTGCGGAGTACGCCGATAACAATGCGGTTCATCGTTGTACAAAGAGACACGCCTTTGAAATTGTGTCTGGTCGCTCCTACCCGCCGCTAAGCCACAACTACCTGCAGCTGCTTTGGACCCCAGAATTTCAACAATGGATTTCATCCCTAGCCGAGGGATGGAAGTCGGTCCAGACCGCCTTACAACAAGCAAAGGACTCCCAAAAACTGCAAGCGGATAAACACCGCTCGGATTTCCCTCTGCGTGTGGGTTCCTGGGTGTACTTATCTACAAAAAATCTCAGAGACGTACATAGATATTCCAAACTTGGCAAGAGATTTGTGGGACCTTTTCAGATTACTAAAGTGATTAATGATGTCACTGCCCGCTTAGATTTGCCTAACTCTCTTAGTAACATCCATCCTGTCTTCCATTCCAGCTTACTCAAGGAGGCTCCCGCTTCCGATGCCTGGCACGACCTGGGCCGGAGAGGCTCCCCACCGACTATTATTGATGGCCACAAACACTACTTAAATTGACGCTATCCTGGACTCTCGCTTTAATCGCAAACGCTTGCAATATTTAGTTTCTTGGGTGGGATATTCCTCTGGGTATAATCAATGGGTTTATTCTGAAAACATCGAAGCCCCCACCCTTATTGCTGCTTTCCACCGCGCCTTTCCGCACAAACCTGGGGGGAAGGGGTCTTCTTTAGGGGAGGCAGAGTGTAAAGGATTCAATGGTGTTGATGGTGAAGTAACCTTGAGTGCATTCCACAGCCCGGGCGATGGGCCAGATGCATCGGCGGAGACTTTATCTTTGCGCGGGAGATGAAGCCTCTGTTCCCATGGGAAGCAGGAAGGGGGGATGGGGTGACCGGTATTATAACCTGTGCTTCTGGCGGGAAGTGTCATTCCTGCCACTGCGTGTACTTGAGCTTTCTAAGATGTCTTAATAAATGGACTTTTACTCCCAAAGCCTTTTATTTCTGCGTCTATGGAATTCCTTACAATAACAAAAAGTAACTATCTATATCCAGGCTGTGACATGACACATCAGTGATGCACCTCCTGAAACAATGGGTTCACTCAATGGTTTTCTTTCCAATATCTCATCCAGAAAGTGCCCCAGATGTTCTCGCCATCTGAGATGGTTGAAACAGAGCCATCTAAAGTGGAATCCATCTAAGATGGAGGTCCTGTGGCTGGGCCAGAAGGGGTCAGGTGGGGCTTGCCAACTGCAATCTCTTGATGGCACACAATTGATACCTGTGCCAGCCATCAAGACCCTTAGAATAATACTTGATACCTTCCTACCTATGGATGTTCAAATTGCTCACATGGCCCCACTGGGCTTTTTACCATCTTTGCCAGGCAAGGTCATTGGCTCCCTAGTTGAGCCAGTCTGACCTAGCTACAGTGATCCATGTAATGGTCATGTCCAGATGAGACTACTGCAACTCACTTTACGCAGGGCTACCCTTGGGTCTGCTTTGGAAACTCCAACTCATGCAAAATGCTGCCACAAGGGTCCTTATGGGGACCCCATGGTAAGCATATATACAACCAGTGCTTTGCCAGTTGCATTGGCTTTGAAGTATCAAATCAAATTCAAGGTTTTGATGCTTACCTTTCAAGCCCTAAATGATCTGGGGCCGTCGTACTTGTGGGACCACCTTTCCCAGTATATTCCCCAATGGGTGCTGTGTCCAACGAACAATAACTAACAGGTAGCCCTTAGCTTAAAGGATATCTGGCCTCAGCCAGGATCAGGGCTTTCTCTGCCCTGGCCCCCACCTGGTGGGATGCGCAGTCTGATGACACCTGGGCCCTGCTGAACTTGAGGCAGTTCCGCAGGTCCTGTAAGACAGAGGCAGCTACTGTAGTACCATCTAAGTGGCCTTCCCCTTCCCTGTCTCCTCAGTGGGATTTTTTTCAGGGTAGGTATGAGATAAAGTAGAAAATACCAAAACACCATCTCAATTTTTATGGACTATTTATGGTTTTGTTTTGAAGTGTATGTGGCATTTTTGGCCCTATGTTTCACACTGCAAATTTTGATATGTTGTGAGCTACCCTGAGCCCACAAAGGGAAGGGCAGCATAAAAGTTAGTAAAACAAACAAAACCAACAAAGATTCGATGAGTTAAAACTCACCACAGGAAGCAGCAGAAAAGGATGACTCAACAGAACATTTGCTGGTGATGTACCACCACCAGCACAGAATGTTGCCAGTAAGGACTGAATCGGAAAAACAGTCACTGACATCTCAGCTCCATTTGCCGGCTGCAAAAGAGCCTCTCTTTGGCAATGCTTCAAAGGTTCTTTGAAAAGGAGCAAAACAGACAAAGCGTAACTGCACAGGGAGAATATGCTCACTTTAGATAGCCAGGTAAAGTGCCATGAAACTGACACAGTGAAGCAACGGAGGAGCAGGAACACACTTCTGCATTTCCTGACCCAGGCAATCCTATGATGCCACCTCTTCCCATGGCGGAGTGTCTCAGTTTCATTGGCCTCATGGTGATAGTTCAACTTTATCCCTTCTAATGTCTTCTACATCCAAAACCAGAAAAGAAACAGGACAATTAGTATCTTTGCCTTATTTGTTTAATTTTCTTCCATTCTAGTAAGTGCTAATACACTTTGTCTGCAAAATTAAGTACTGGAATCAAATTTTATATAAATAAGGAAGGGAGACTAATAATAAGTAACTAATTAATATCATCCAATGAATTAATATAAAACAAAACCAAGTTTGTATTGTCTTTGACCCTGTTGAATAGTTTATTTATTATATGTATATCTTGTATTTCCTCTACCATGGAACTCAGTGTGCAATATTTGTAATTCCCACAAAGTCTCCCTTTCAGAATGGTAGTCAATAAAATTGTATTGCACCAGATGGAGCTCACCCCAATAGTTTAAAACTTCAGTTAAGTTAAATCTTCCAGGAAATGTCTGGACGATCTCTGGTCCAGTCTAGCTCCTCAGCAAACAAATGTGTTATGAATGTAATCTCAATAAGGTTGACTTTCAGGGGGTCTATCCAGAGGTGGGATTCAAATAATTTAACAACTGGTTGTTTACAAGCACCATTTTAACAACCGGTTCTGCCAAAGTGTTGTGAACCTGCTGAATCCCACCACTGGATCTATCCTAATGCTTGGTTTCCTAGAAATGTTCCTGGTACCCATTCCTGAAGTACAGCCTCAAAGTGTGCAGTTTGGAGAGTGCTGTTCAGCTGTGGTATGGCCTTTACACTAGGTGAATGGAAAGTTCTCTGTGCAGTATTCCCATGTGGGTGTGGTGGCCTGCACAAGAGTCAGCAGTGGAAGCTCCTCCTCTCCTTCCTGTTGTTTCAGCTGCTGCTTGGCCTTTATTAAATGGAGACCAGAAAGTCTCCCCCATGGCATCCATGCCTGGGTGATTTGACCCACTCATCCTTCAGCTGGAGCAAGGACTTTGCAACTGAGAAGGTTGCCAGAGTTGATCATTTGGTCTGCTACTCTGTCTTCTTCCCTGTATCTGTTGCTTCCTGGTATTCATAAAGGGAAAACTTCACCCTGTAGTATTCATGGACTTTTCAGGCCTCCCAACTACCCCTAACCCAAACAGGATGACAGCTTTGCCGTACTTGTAGGTATGTCACCCATCAAAGGAGGCAGCTGGTGAAACAAAACACTCATTTTGCCAACATCTTCTCTTCTCCCCTCCTTAGGAGAAACAGACCCTGTAATATTATACATTGCGTGGGAAGGCAGCAGCTGAAATTCCCATTTAACTATTCAGCAGCCACCAAGCAGAGGTAGTCATTGAGAGGCAGTTGCTGTCTGAGCCTCATCTTTACTTTCCAGATGGCATTGCTTGAACTTGTGATAAATTAGAATGCAAAAACTGACAAGCTCCTCCAGCATCTAATACCATGTGGCAACCAAAAAAGAATTCTAGAGGTGGGAGCTTGTGAGCAATTGTCAATGGATAATGAAAACTATTTTCCCTTCCCATACATCTGAAACACCTATATGCTGAAACAGGTCACAAAGCCTCCATATCTAATAGATAATCTATTTCAGATTGATAGTAGAATAATATCTATGGCCATATGCAGTCAGTTATTTACCTAATAATTGGTGTCACTTAGCCTCTCTCTTTCCATTGCAGCGCACTGATCTCCACAAAAGGCTGCCCCTGGGACATAGGTAACATTAAGGAATGACATGTGTTATCTGCTTTCAGAAGAGGGAAATCAGCTAAAAATGCCAATTTACAGTGCAATGCATTGATTTCAGTGGGCTTAGACAGAGAAATTCTGTGGAGAAATTCTGTGGAGGGTTATTGGTGTAGATCTAACCCTGTATCTACTACTGCAGTGACTAGGTCCCATGCTGATTACACAAGAAGAAAAACCAGACCAACCACAGAGACAACAGGGGTCTCGGATACTCAAGGAATTTCCTAGATATCCCTCTCCCAAGTAGAGTTGGCAGGTATCTCTGACCACTGATGGGGGATGGGGGTATGGTGATTAGAACCATGCTGGAAAACTCCTGGAGATTTGTGTCTGGGGTCTGGGAAGGGACCTCAATGAGGTACAATGCTATAGAGTCCACTCTCCAAAGCATCCATGTTCTTCTAGAGAACTGATCTCTGTAATCTGGAAATGAGTTGTAAAATTTGCCTGCTCACAAAACCCCTCAGAGGTTACACAATAAACATGGGATATGGGGAGTTCGATATTCCAGAGTTTCTCCCTTCATAAATTTGTTTTTTTTTATTGTTTAAAGTCAACACACTTTTATTATACCACCCTTTCCATCAATATTATTCTTTTTATTTAGTCAGAAGATTTATATGCTGCCTTTTTGCTACAAATAACATAAACAATAAAACCTATATGTGTAATTTTAAAAACAACTACAACCACAAAAAAACCATATCGCTCCACATTCAGAAAGTTCATGAACTGGCCCATTTATGTTGCAATTCTTCATTTGTCAGTAGACCATGCCTTCGCCACGTGTTTTCTTTCTAATTTTCTTCTCTTGCCATAGTAATTTTAATGAAATTCAGAGAGGCATTTTGTTTGTTTGCACCAAGAACAGTGCAATCCAGAACGGTTACTCCAGTCTAAGACCATTGAAGTCAATGGGGATAGGCTAGAGTAACTCTGTTCTGAATTGCACTGTAAATGGCTAAGAGCAGGTGCATACTGATCTGGAGGAACCGGGTTTGATTCCCAGCTCTGCCGCTTGAGTTGTGGAGGCTTATAATTCAGATTAGCCTGTACACTCCCACACACACCAGCTGGGTCACAGCTTTTCGGAGCTCTCTCAGCCCCACCCACCTCACAGGGTGTTTGTTGTGGGGGGTGGGAGGGAAAAGAGATTGTAAGCCTCTTACAGGAGAGAAAGGGGTGGGATATAAATCCAAACTCCTCCTCCTCCTCCTCCTCCTCCTCCTCCTCTTCTTCTTCTTCTTCTTCTTCTTCTAAATGTCTCATTCTGCTTCTTGGAGTTTAGCTATCCCACAGACCAGGGTTAATAGAGTTTTTACCAGATGTTTTCTGTCACTTGCCCCCTGCTTTCCAGAACTCACATTCTCATAAACCTGCCACGAAATCCATCCAGTTTCTTCTGGTTGGTTGGACTGGCTGCCTTCAGAGAGCTACCCAATGTTGTTGTGGCCTTTATGAGGTGACATGTGATGGACCCCCATATGTGGAAACATGTGCACTTGAACAAACTCAGCAGGATAGGTAACTCGACATAAAACTCAATGAAGTAGAAGAACACATGAGGCTGCCTTATATAATCACATCATCTCCTCTTAGGAGTTCTGTAGGACATTTCCTTCTCCTCCCCCAACCCAGTGGACAGCTATAATTAAGGCCTAATAAACACAAGACTGTATTTTCATTACCCTGTTGAATTGTCAGGGTATAATTCTCCAAATAAATGCTGCCTCTGTATTTCAAGTCACTCAGTGGCATTCTTCGGAGATTACAACTGACACACTCTATCTCTGTCTGACCCTAATGTCATGTGTTTCATGAACTCCATAGCCTCTATTAAGCAAGCTTCCTATTTGTCTGCACTTCTAACTTTTGTACCCTCTGTAGCAATTACTGTTAAAATAAAACCATGGGTGCCTGGTTTGACTCTTTCCTCTTTTTTTTTTTTAAAAAAAAACTGTGTACACATAATGATTTCTGAGGAACTATAGGACTGACTTCTGCCTTACTGCTGTTATGGCACTAGTCCCAATCCAGCTCCATTCGCAATCTGATAAATATACAAATATAAGAGGTGGGGTGAAGTTTCTCTATGCATGAACAAGAATGGATCCTCAGTTTTCTTAATCTCTTTTTATCACCTACAAATCAACCAAATGGTGAAATTGAGTGGACCAGGCCTTTCTGATAAAGAAATATAGTTTGCTCTCTATTTACAATGTCTATGTGAAGCTAAAACAAACCCAGTTTCCCCAAAACTATTCTGGGCAGAAGGAAAGGGGGACACGGTTCCCACATGGGGGGAGCAGGGAAGGGTACACTGGAGGTTCAGAGGTGCCCATCTCAGGTTGTAATCCCCCTTTATTTGCCATCAAGTTACATCTGATTTATGGCAACTCCTGGCAAATTTTTAAAGGCAACAGATGTTCGGAGGTGATTTGCCATTGCCTGCATCATGATCCCGGTATTCCTTGGAGGCCTCCTATCAAAGTACTTGCTAGGGTTGACCCAGATTAAGATCTGATGAGATCAGACTAACCTGGACTATCCAGGTCAGGGCTCAATCCCCATTGCCATGAAGAAAAAATACAGATATTTATAGAAACGTATGTGTGTTTTCCCATCAAGTCACAAATGACTTTTGGCCGTGGTGGCAAACCTATGGCACTCCATGGCCAATTGGCCATGCTGGCAGGGTCTGATGGGAATTGTAGTCCATGAACATATGGAGTGACATAGGTTCACCACCACTGACTTATGGAAACCCTGAAAGGCAAGAGATATTCAGGAGTGGTTTGCCATTGCCTGGCTCCAGATTTGTATTCCTTGGAGGTCTCCCATCCAAATACTTCCCAGGGTCGAAGCTCCGATTGTGTGATTGGCCCAAGGTCATGTAGCAAGTTTCCGTGGCTGAATGGGTATTCAAATCTTAATCTGACACCTTAACCACTGCATCATGCTGGCTTTCATACAGACTGGAGGCGGAGCTTGGGGGTGGAACCAACAGCGTTATGCTGGAGCCAGCCCAGCTGCTCAGTTTGATCCTGGTCTCAGTGAAGCCTGCAGTTTAACACTGGACCTAGGTGAGCTGAGGCCAGCATCAAATGCGCCTACCCTGTGCCTAAACCCCATGTGGAGTTTGCGGGTGGGGGGTGAGTCTGGCTGGCCTCACTCCTGAGTTCCTCATGGAGTTTCGGAGTGGGACGAGCCTCACTGGCTGGAGTTCAGCTGTTCTCCTGCCCTGAATTCCACAGGGAGTTTGGGGGCGGGGCACAGTTGCAAGTGGGCGTGGCAACATTTTTACACAGCTATGCCCCTGCTGAGGTGGCTTCCCTCCACAAACCTCACCCTCCCAAGGCTCCATCACCTAAATCTCCAGGAATATTCCAGTTTGAGGCTGGCAATCTTAAGGGGAGCTGATCTCTGCAGCTGGGAGATCCATTGTGATTTGGGAGAGCTGCTGCAATTGCTGCTGGGGGGCGGAGGGTGAGAAGCAGGTGGGTGGCTGTGAGTGCTGCTACCAACCCTGCTGCTGTTGGAGGGGAGAGGAAGCAGGTGATCGGCTGGGAGGGTAGTTGGGCAGAGAAAGATAATAACAGGCATGGAGGAGAGAGAAAGAAAAGGTGTGGCAGGAGAGAGAAAGAATAACAGACTGAGGCCCGTTCCGCAGGGGCCAGTGAAGCGGCTGCACACTGGCATACATGATGCCAGTGGAGCCCCGGAGCTGCTGTAGTTTGCGGAGGTGCCTCCATGCAGAGAAAAATAGCATTTTGGAAAATAGAGTTTTTTTTTTAAAATACTTTATTTAAATTTCAACATATATAAAAGAAAAGAGAGCATTTCATATCCTATTAGTGTGATAGGTAACAATATCGTATACAAAACAAAATATTTCCATTTCTCTGGGAATACATCTTTTGACAGTCAGATATTTGTTCCTAGATATACATTGTTTATAGCTTAAACAAATAAATCTGGAATGTATACAATCGCCAAACAAATGAATCATATTTGTTACCATAACTGAAATAAGTAAGAGTACAGTGTTGAGTTTGAGAATAGAAAAGAGAGAGGGAAAAAAGAAAGAGGAAGGAAGGGAGCTAGCCGTATGTAGCAGAGGGGGATAGCTCCCTCTGTCTTCACTTGTCGTTGGTCTTTTACTCTTCTTATCCTTACGACTCTTGCAATATTGGATGGGGGTCGGAAAAAAAAAAAGGAGCAAGAAATTTAGAAAAGGAAGATAGTAAAACCTTAAAGATATACCCTCTATCCCACACCCTAGTGGCTGGACTTCCCCTCGAACATAGTCTCACTGTCTAGGTGAGTTTGGTAGTTACAGCTTTATCAAATTAGTACACTAAAAAGTAAACACTTATCCTGAATTATAGTTGTATATTCTTAATTCTATATTCTGTCACCAAGTTACCTTTAAATCCTATCTATATATATTAACTCAAAGTTCTTCAATTATTACTTACATACTCATATGATAAATAAACAATTCTGTACATTACATACTTGCTATCTCTAAGTAAACTAACTAACAATCATAAATTATATCTTTGTTTAATAAATGATTTCCACGGGTCCCACTTTGAGTTCCTATCATTCATAGGTTCTATACTTCTTGGTGACTGATTAGTCTGCTGCGATAGACTATCCGCAATATGGAATTCTTGAGTTTTGTGGATCCACTCTTCTACGGTTGGTAAAGTTGGTAATTTCCAGTGCGAAGCTATCAATAATCTTGCTACTGACGATAGATAGAGAAAGAGATATAAATCAGGTTTAAATAACTGTAATTCTGCGATTACTGGACTTAAGAGGTAAGTTTCTTTAGTCATCCTAAATCTTATTCCCAGTATTTTTTGTACATGTTTGTGTATGTGCTTCCAAAATTTCTTAACTTTCTTACAGGACCACCAGGTGTGTATAAAGGATCCAACTTTCTCTCCGCATTTCCAGCACATGGGTGAGTAGCTTTTATACATGTTAGCTAGTTTTTGGGGTGTATAGTACCATCTGTAAAACATTTTTATGTTATTTTCTCTTAAGACGGTACATGGTGTGAAGTTATATATATTTTTCCAATATTTTTCCCAATTCTCTAATTGGATGCTATATCCTATGTTTTGTGCCCAATTAATCATGGTTGGTTTTATTATATCTTGTTCTGTTTTATGGGTTAGTAGTGTTTTGTAGATCTTACTGATTTGTTTTGTTTCTTCATGTAGTAATACTTTGTCTAATTCAATTTTTCCTCCTCGTTGTAATTTCCCAGTATTTTTTGGTCCGATTTAAAGAAGTTATGAAGTTGTTCATAAAGGTATACCAGTTGCAAATTTTTCTCTAATAATTATTTGTTCTCTGGTTTGAAGACTACCATTTGTTAGTTTTTTTAAAGTGTGAGATCTTTGTATGTTGGCCATTTCTCTTCTAGATTATAATCTTTTAGTTGTAACGATTCCATTCTTGACACCCATAAGGGCATTTTCGTATAGAATATTTTTTGGTATTTTTTCCAAGTTTTTAATAGTGTTTTCCTAATATGGTGATTTTTAAATACTGTTGTTCTTAATACTTTTGTTTTTTGTTGTGGCCACATTTGATTATGCCAACCGGTTGGACATCCATAGCTTTCTAAATTTAATAAATTATGTTTTTCCAGTGTCATCCATTCACTGATCCATTGTAGCGCGTTAGCGTCGTGGTAAAGTTTGAGGTCTGGAACTGCCAGGCCTCCCTTTTATTTCCTGGATCATATTCACATTTTTGATTTGGGGTTTTTTCCCATTCCATATGAATTTATTTATTTCCTTGTTCCAATTTAATAGTGGTTTATCTGTTTCTATTACTGGAATGTTCTGGAATAGATACATTAATTTTGGAAGAACATTGGTCTTTATTATGGCTATTCTCCCTAGTATTGAAAGATTAATATTATTCCATTTGGCCATATCTGTTTTGATCTTATTCCAGAGGGTAAAGTAATTATTTTGGACTAAGTTTTGGTTATTTGTTGTTATCTGGATTCCTAGATATTTCAACTTTTGCTCCACCTTAAATTCAGACATTAACTCCAATTTTTCATTCTCAGCTTTGGTTAAATTTTTGGTTAGTAGCTTGGTTTTACTTTTGTTTATTTTGAAGCCTGCCACGTCCCCAAATCTTCTAATCTCTTTCAATAGTGGTGGGATGTTGTCAATTGGGTCCTTGATGAAAAATATCATGTCATCCGCATATGCTCTGATCTTGTATTTTTTCCCTTTTAGTTCTATACCCTTAATATCGTTGTTTTCTCTAATGTTATTTAGTAATATCTCGACAGCCATGATAAATAGAAGTGGTGATAGAGGGCATCCTTGACGTGTTCCTCTGAATATACCAATTTCTTGGGATGTTTGATTGTTGAATATTATCTTAGCTGATTGTTGTGAATATATTGCCGATATTGCATTATAGAAGGGGCCTTGTACACCTATTGTTGATAATGTTTCTTTTAGGAAGGACCAATTAATTTGTTCAAAAGCTTTCTGTGCATCTAATAATAATAGTGCAGCTGGCAAGTCTGGCTTATGGTCTAGCAATTCAATTATATTTAATACTATTCTAACGTTTTGTTTTGTGTTTCTTTTTGGTAGGAAACCCGCTTGTTCCTCGGAAATAATTTCATTTAGGACCACCTTAAATCTATTTGCTAGCAATAGTGCGAATATTTTGTAGTCCACATTAAGTAAAGAAATCAGCCTGAAGTCTTCCTTGGTAAGTATATTATCTTTTAATTTGGGTATTAGAGTGATATTTGCCTCTTGCCATGTTTTAGGTATATTACCCCCTGTCATTATATCGTTAAATATGTCTGTTAAGTATGGAGTTAATTGTTGATCAAAAGTTTTATAGTAAATGGCTGAGTAGCCATCTGGCCCTGGCGCTTTATTATTCTTCAGTATTGATATAGTTCTTACTATCTCATCTTTTGAAATTGGTTGATTTAACATCTTTTGTTGTTCATCTGTTAGTTTATTAAAAGCTTTATCTTTTATGTAATTTTGTATTTTCCTTATTTTAACTTTTTCTTCCTTGTAAAGGTTTTGGTAGTGTTCCCCAATTATCTGTTCTATTTCTTTGCCATTTGTTATGTGTAGTAATGCACTGCCGACCCAGCAGCACCGTGGTAGAACGTTGGGGCGTAATAGCGGACCTACTGCCTTTGCCGCCGGATGCGCACCGCACTCTCTACTCTCTCATCCCCATGAGTCATGGGTCATGAACTGTCTGGCTCAATCACGAGCAAGGGACAATGGTCTTGCCCCAAGGTGAGGATTAGGCTCAGGCAGCTTAAGCTCCCTTTCAAGCCGCGTAGCCAGAGTGAGATCATGCATCACATGATGATCTCGACCTCCGGCCTCCAGCTCTCCCAGAACTCCCCGGTCCTCCCTCCTACGCGCCCCCGAGTAGGAATAACAATAAAGGTGCCAGGAACCCGGCATCGCGGGGGGGGCTTCATGAGGGGAACGCGGACCTCAGGTCTCCGCTGCTGGCGATCTCCGCCAGATGTTATCTCCAGCGTCCGCGTCTCGTTTCAAGGTTCTTACGTTGACGGCGTGGAGCTTTACGAAGCTACAGTTATGATCTTGTCTTTATTTTTAATTTGTGTTATAATATTTCTTTCGGTATTTTCTCTTATTTGAGCTGTTAACCATTTGCCAGGCTTGTTTGCATTATAGAATTCTCTTTGTTTCAGGTACTTTATCTTATTTGTAATTTCTATTATTCTTAATTGTTCCAATTGGGATTTTATTATTTTAATTTTATTTAGGATATTTTTCTTAGGTTTGTCTTTATCTTGTAAGCTTTATTCTAATTTCCTTACCTCTGATTCTATTCGTAGTTGGTTTTCCCTCCTTTCTTTTCTTTTTTTTATTTCATATGTAATTATTTCTCCTCTAATAACTGCTTTGTGAGCATCCCAAATTGTATTCTTATCTATCCCGCATGTAATATTATTTTTCCAGTAATCTTCCAAAGTGTTAGAAATTTTTTCCTGGAATTTCTTGTCTTTAATCAACCATTCTTTTAGAAGTCTCCAGTGAAGATTGTGTATGTTTGGTTTCTGATAGTTCCCAGCTAACCTGGGTTGTGATCTGGAGAGAATTCCTCGGTAATATGTCAATTTTTTTTTGTTTTGTTACAGAGGGAAGCCAGAGGCCCAGATCATATCCAGCCTGGAGTAGTCTCCCCATGGCGGCCTGAGAAGAAATGTATATCCCCCGACCATTAAGTTCTTTTCTCTCTCTCCAGATATCCGTTATTAGTTTAAAGTGTATCTATTAAATTAAAAGAAAGATTTTTGGCAATTTTTCCATTTGTTGGTTTCCTTGTTTCTTCAATTTTGCGGTTTAGAATTGGCCAATTTCTTGTCCTAAAGATTGGATCCTACAAACCCATTATAGTCACCCATGAAGTATCCATAATGATCATAATTGAGATCCAATAAAGAGTATCATTTTAATTTTGAATAGAAGTTAGCTTTATTGGTATTGGGGTGCATATATCCCTACTACCAGTATGAGTTTATTGTCCTGTTGGATCTCAATTGCCAAAAAATGCGTTAGCTTCTGAGTGAGGTTTTGAGTATTTAATTTCAGCTTTTCAGGGTATTTTTTTCACAAAAAAATAGCTATCCCCCCCTTTTTTGGGGTAGAATTGTGGTGTGGAATAGTGTACCTAGTTTACGCCATTGTATGAATTTTTCGTCTCCAGTTTTGAGGTGGGTCTCCTGTAAACATAATAAATCATTGTTACATTTGCTAAAGTAGTTCAGTACATTTCTGCGTTTCCTTGGGTTATTTAAGCCGTTAATGTTACACGTGGTTAGTTTTCTAAGCATCTTACTGAGCAGTCACACACACAGAGATAATGGGGTTGAGGATTAATTGCAAGGTTAATACATCAAATATATATAAGGTTAAGACAAAACAGTATTATACCTATTCTTCTTCCTGGAGCAGATCTTTCTGATTTCTGAATAGGAAGTCCTGGGCCTTTGCTGCTACGAGTCAATGAAATGTTTCTTTGATTTATATTCAAATATCACCCCTTCAAGATCTGCCCATTTGAATATAATTTCATTGTCTCTCAGAACTTTGGTGAGTTTGGCATAAGTTCTGCGTTTCCGTAGCAGATGGTTGGGGATTTCTTTTAATACCTTTATGACAGTTCCATCAATAGTTATTTTCTGAGCTGAATGGGTCTTCAGTATTAGATTCCTCATAGACCTGCGTACACAATTTAGTATGATATCTCTTGGTACTTTATTTTCTTTTGCATACCGTGAATTAATTCTGTAAAGTTGATCTATCTCTCTGCAAGCCTCGTCTTCTGAAAGTTCCCAAATTTCAGCTAGCATGGGTATAATTTTTCCCCACCAGAATGTTCTTTTGGTTCTTCTTCTGGAACAATTCACGCATGATCTTAGCATTGTTTCTTTTTGTTTCAGTTCAATAAGGGCAAGTTGGTCAGCATAGTCCGCATTCCATTGTTGGATGTTTCCAACTTTGTCTTCTAGATTTGTAATCCGTTGTGCATTGTCTTTGACAGAGTCTGCCAGAATTTTCATAGACTCCTCCATTTTTTTTATATGGCAAGTGTCTTTCTTTACTTCTGAAATGTCAGTTTCTATTTTTTCAAATTTTTCTAGCATTAGGTCCAGGCGCTGATTTAATTCAGTATTTTTCTCAGGGGTTTTCCCATCTAGTGAGCCTGAGCTTTTAATCAAGGAGGTGGCAGTATTTTTCCTTGTGTTTGCCATTTCCTCTTCAAGGTAATTGGCTTCAATATAGATAGCCTGGGGCGTTTATTCTTCTCTGTCGCTGTTATATCGCGTCAAGCTGTTATTTAATGCTTACGTTTTATCTAGTGCCAGCAATGCCGATTCAAGTATATTTGTGACTCCAATTCCTTAATTTCCCCTGTACAGCAGAACACCGGTAGTTCAGTTGTGCCGAGTTTCGAGGTAAATGTTGTCTAGCTCTTTCTGCACTCCGTTCTACTGTTTATCTTCCGTTTTCCACCTTAAAGGGGTCTTCCGTTTCGCACCTTTGCTCCGGAAGAGGAGGGAGTGTTTTAGCCGTTCATTCCGGCTCGTCTATGTCCTGCCTTAAAGTGCCCCTACTTCGGCATTGAGTGGTAAAAGAGAGAAAAAAAGTTTGTCTTACTGAGTCTTTCTCGAGTCTTCAGTCTCTCGTCACGCAGCTGTTTGGTTTTTTTTTCCCGCCGATATCTCTCTATTCAGCGTTTTATCGGGTAGCGGGTAGTCGTCTTCAGCGTTTGCGGCGGCTCCCTTCCCCCGCTCTTTTTCTTGCACGGAGCTCTCAGTGTTTCAGGTAAGTTAATTTTCTGTTAGCACAGCGTACTTTTTCGCGTCTCGTTCAAGGTTTCTAAAAGTTTTTCTTACTGTTTTTTCTCAGATTACCAAATAATGGGTTGGTCTTCTGCTCAGATCTTAAAAAATCCGCTTACTTGGAATGAGCGGCAGGGCTGTCTCCCCACTCCCCCGCCGAAAAACGGGGTGTCAGAGGAAACTAACCACCTCTGCCTTCTATCTGGTTCTTCCCCCCTTTGTGGGGTTGAAATTATTGATCCGTTACTTACGGATCAAGAAGATATTTGGGGATTAAAACCTGCGGTGGTTAATGACGTTCTCTCGGAGCTGCGATCCAACCGGAAGTCCGGAAAATAGAGTTTTGTGAATGGCACCAGGTGTGAGGTGCCACTTTTAGGCGCCTCCTGTTTTTTAAAAACCTACCTTCTTTCCCTCCGAAGCTCTGCAGCAACAAGGAGACACACTCTCGTGGCCATAGCAATGCCCCAGGAGGTCAGAGGGCAACATGGGCATGCCCCCTCTTCCCTGCAAAGCTGCACAGGGTAAGTGGTTTTTTTTTTTAAAAAAAAACAGGAGGTACCTAAAAGCTGCGCCTCCAACCTGATGCTGTTCGCACGGCACCGGGCAGTGGTGGGATTCAGCAGGTTCGCACCACATCGGCAGAACCGGTTGTTAAAATGGTGCTTGTAAACAACCAGTTGTTGAATTATTTGAATCCCACCACTGGCACCGGGTGCAAAACACTATTTCCAAAAACCTCGCTCATTGAGCAAGTTTGGAAAACAACTTTTTCCTGCCGGTTGGGGGAGAAAGCATGGTGCTGCCTTGTTTTGGAGGTGGCGGCCATGCGAACTGCACCCCAGGAAAGGTGTTTTTACCGTGCCTGGGGTGCTGTTTTTGGCTTGTGTGGAACAGGCCTGAGAGAAGTAGAGGGAGAGGGGAGGAAGCTAAAGTGAGCGGAATGGGATAGTGGCTCCTGCAGGTTTCTTACAGGTCTCCTCTTTTTGTTTCTACTAACATTCAACCCAAATCTACCCTGTTGCAGCTTAAACCTCTTAGATCTAATCTTATGCCTTGAAGCAGTAAAGCATTAAGTCCTCTTCTGCAAAAAGCGTACATACACTGAAATCATTGTGTGTAAAGAGAAAGGAGGAACATCATAAAGGAACAGAACCAGCATACTCATTCCTGCCTCCCTGTATTATTATTATTATTATTATTATTATTATTATTATTATTATTATTATTATTATTATTATTGTTGTTGTTGTTGTTGTTGTTGTTGTTGTTGTTGTTGTTGTTGTTGTTGTTGTTGTTGTTGTTGTTGTTGTTGTTTATTCGGCTTAATAGACCGCCCAACCCCCGAAGGGCTCTGGGCGGTGTACAATGAGACATAAAACAAATACAATATAAGGTCTCATAAATACAATATAACGATAAAACATTAAAATTCATTAAAATACATTATAGCAGCAATTTCAGTAATTACAGATAAAAATACATGCCCAGATGCAGGGCCAGCGTTGCCCAAAAATGGATGGTATCTGCGATTAGGCAATGCTGAAGATGGCAAAACTGCTGTGGGGGCTACACAGGGGGCAGGCAGTCTGCGGCTGGCATCCCCAAAGGCCCAGTGGAATAACTCAGTCTTACAGGCCCTGCAGAACTCACCAAGGTCCCGCAGGGCCCGGACAGCAGATGGTAAAGCATTCCACCAGGACGGGGCCAGGGCTGTAAAGGTCCTGGCCCGGGTAGAGGCCAGCTGTATCAATTAGGGGCAGGGGACTACCAGCAAATTGGCCTCTGCAGAACGCAGAGGCCTATTTGGGACATATGGGGTTAGACGGTCTCACAGGTTGGGCAGAGAAATGCACATATATCATCTGAAGGAAGTTCATGAGCTACCCCTTAAGGTGTTTAAACAATGCAATCACGCCTCCCCTTGGGGCTAAACTCAACAATACTTTTAAAAATCAAGTCTGGAGAACATGGTCCCTAACTGCTTTCTCCACACCACAAAGCAGTTGTAAGGAATGTCATTTTAAAGTTGGCAGAGGCCTGATTCAGCTCAGGGCCATGGTGTAGGGTCCATCTTTTCACCTTGTGCCATTTTCCCAAGCAGAAACAACCGGGGTGGGGGGTGGGGGGTGGGCAGAGTTATTTGCTGCATTTTGGAGTTGCACATGCATGGAATGCTTGATAGGCCGAATCTCCACCATCAATAAAACGCATGCTATTCACGCCAAAAAATGTAGTTTGAGCAAGAACTCCCCACCGCTTACATGCCGAACCCGTCTTCATTCTGGTTCTATTGCTAATTCCACACCATCCACTCCAGGTTTTTCCCAGACCTGCATGAATGTGAACCTTTTTAAAAAAAACACAACGCTGAACCTGGATCCGAGGGGAGGGACAGGAGTCGAACGTGCGTTTGTTTTTGCGCCGTTGGGAGTGACGCGGCGGCTTTCCAGCCAATCAGTGCGCAGTGGGCAGTGCGCGATGCGTGCACAGCCTTTTTTTTGTCATGCTGGGTGTAGCCACTTGGAAACCGGGACACGTGGATGTGTGGGCACAAGCGGATGTGCAAACGTGCACACGTCCAGACGTTTAGCAAATATTGTTTATATGTAGCTGCATTGGAACATTCAAGTGAAAATGAGGATTATGAGTTTTCGGTCAAGGACGGAGTAATGTTCCCACTCCAACCAAACAGCCAATCAAATTCACCGATGTTGCCACATAGTGATATCACCACCTGGCTGCGTACAAAAAATATAAAAAAGGTCCCACCCCAATGCAGCATGACAGCCAATCAGGACAAGGAAGAACACGCCCGCTGAGCAGACTGCATGTTCGAGGGGAGTGCAGCTGCGGAGCTACAAGGGGACGGGGGTGCACAGTGCACCGGGCGTACGCCTGGGGATGCAAAAATCGCCCCAGGCCCCTCCCCCTTTCCCCGTGGCTCCCCCCGGCGCCCCTCCACCTCCCTTCCCACACTTACCTTAGTTCCTTTTCTTTTTCAAAACTTTTTCAGGCTGCAAAAGGCCTGTTCGCAGTAAAAATGGCCTGAGGAACTACAGTTCCCAGGAGACCTTGGTCACAAGGTCTCCTGGGAAGTATACACACTGGCTCTTTTCTGTTTGCAGCCACAGTACATAGGGAGAAGCTAGAGTTAGACTATCACTTGTCACTTCTCCAAGTTAAACATGTGCAAAATGTTCACCCTTTCCTCATAGGATTTGTGTTTCAGACTACCAGCCATCTTCGTTGATCTCTGAATTTGTCTCTGAAAGAAAACCACTTTGTTGTTTGTGCTGAAGTTCAACTAATTCATGAGAAAGTGTGTGAGACAAATGACAGATGTTCAACTTAGATCTTGTGTACCCAAGAAAGAAGGACTTTTGGCTTGGGTAAAGTACCAGTTCTGAATAAAATATTAAGAGACTCAGAAGCCCCATGTCAGTTACGTGACCCTCCCTATCTGAACCAGTGAAACACTCCTTCTGATCCTTCTATTACCTCATCGCATCTAATTACTTATTTATTAAGCTCTTATCCAGCATGGCATGATGGTGCAGCCGGCCAACATCTGCCAGTTTCTAATTAATTCTTGCAGACAAGCATGGAAACTTAAACCACCCCTTGAGATAACAGATAACAGCTGCCTCCCATCAAATATTTACAACCCATAAGACAAATGGGTTGAAGCCATAGTGGCTGAAGACACCAGGCTTAAAAGCAATGGCAGCAAATGCTACTTCATGTAACTTAAGGGGATCCAGAGATCAGTTTAAGAAATTTTAGAGGCAAATAGCACAATTGCAGATACCACAGAATAGAATCAGATGCAGAAAGGGCTTTTTTTTAAAAAGTCTCTTCAGCCTTAGCAAGTCAAAAATTAGATATAACCTGAGAAGGTGAAAACATTTCATTAGCATTTAGTATTCTTTCAAAATATCTCTTTTAACAATCCAAATGTTTTCAGAAAGCTTTCCCCCCCTCAATATTCTTTCCTCCTCAAGATAAATAAAACTCCATGAGTTGTAGACCCCTTAGAAATCTCACAGAATCAAGACCTACAACCTGGCAGTTCACATACTTTGAAACACCCCCCCCGCCCCCCGCTATTATAACATTCTGTGATTATTATAAACTCTCTGGCATCTGAGCAGGGCCTGTGATCATCATAACTTGCAATTAGTAAGTCATTTGGGGCATTAAGAGGAACACAAGATTTCACCACCATATTGTATTTTAAACCTGACGTGAACAGGGACAGATTGTTTTTAGTAAGTATCACTTAACACTGGCTTAACAATTTGGATGTTATTTCTACACCCATAAGAGCTAAGCATGTTTATTATTAACTAAAAGTAAAAATAGGAGAGGAAATGAAACACCAGAGAGCTCAGCTTATTTATTATATGCAGATGATACCCAGCTATATCTGTTGATGGACAGCTGGCCAGGACACTGTCACAGATATACTGGCCGGGTACCTGGAGGATGTGGTGAAGTGGCTGAAACAGAGTAGACTGAAATGGAATCCATCAAAGATGGAGGTCCTGTGACTGGAATGGAGAAATTGGGGCTGGGGCACTGAATCCCAGTGTTTGGCAATGTGTAATTAATACCAGCACAGACTATTAGTGAGGAGAAAACTGACTGCATCAAAGGCATGACATCACTTCTGGCATGAAACTGGAGGTGACATCATTGTGTTGGGGCAATGCATTAGGATTCCACTAAAAGATTAGTCAGTGGAATCCTAGAGAGTCACCTTGATATAACTACATCACTTCCACATTCATGCCAGAAATGATGTTATGCTGTCAGAGTGCCAACAATGTCTCCGTCCCTACTGTCTCCTGCAGGTTGCCAGAATTGGACTGGCAATCCTAATATCAACCATTTTGCATGATCTGTGTCAGTATTCCATAAGCAGTTCTGTACTGTACTGAATATGATGTCTAGTTTTCATTAATGCTCTTTTGTAAAGCATGTTGAACATAAAACTGTGTACAAGTTTGGCATTTTTAACAAGAGCCATAAATCTACCCCAGAAATCACTGAAGAGTCTACTGATCATCATAGCAGAATATTTGGTCAACAATGGTCCAAATAATAATGGATAATTCACAGCATAATAATGAGTTACATCCGGTATTTTTTAATCTGGGTCTTATTCAATTTTTGTCCTTTACATGGGTGCCTGTTTCCATGAAGGAATAATCCATTTTCTTTCTGCCCGTTTGCACAAATTCCTTTTTTTTACAATGCAAAATACAGGCACAAACATCCCATTTTTCCTGCGTTGTAATTGGCTGTTTCATCGCCACAGTCCCCCTTCCACCTGCTCTTGCCCTATGCTAAGGGAATGCTTCCGATTGGTGGAGAATCTACAGAAACCCCGGTAGCCCAAGCAGGACCTCCCCCTCCCATTTCTGCAGCATGGAAAACAAGTTTAGGACTTTGAAACATGACACATGTAAACATGAAGCATGCTGCTCTCCAACCTTAACGTTGTGATATGCAAAATAATAAAATCTGTCCAAAAAGGGAGCAAAGCGATTTGTCCCATCCACAGCCAAAGGTGTGCATCTGAGACCCCAAAAAAATAAAAAAAAGGGAAATGGGGGCATAGCTCACAATGGCCCCATTTGTTGTGAATCTGTTGCTGTACACATTTGGGTGAAATGGTGCTCACAGTCGCTGCCAAGGGGAAAAAATGTGCTTGGGGGACGTTTCTGAAATGGCAGGCTATCACACCAGTTGGCAGCTCAGCAGAAACGAAACTGACATGACGTAAGGCAGGAGAACGGATGGTGGGGCAGGAAAAATAAAGCAGTTTGGAAAAATAAAGCAGTAAAGCAGCTATTCCCTCAGGTAACAGGTTCAACTCAGGATTTTTCAAAAATATCACGATTTTGGTGTTTTTTTAAAAAAACCCAGATTGAGGGAAACATTGCAGGTCAATCCCACTTTATTTATTTATTCATTCATTCATTCATTCGACTTTTATACCGCCCAACCCCGGAGGGCTTTGGGGAAGGGACCCATGTAAAATTCTTGCCCAAACCAGGATATTTTCCTTCGTCACCCCATTATATCTGTACAGTGCAGTACAGTGCAGTGTTCAATGATCATACAAAGAACTTCACAGAAACACAGATAGGATGTGAAGTTCAAGTGGCCTAAATGGCAGATATCAGAGTAATTGCCTGCATAGATCCTCATATGCCTCAAGATAATTCCTCTTTAAAGTCCCTCTCCTTCAGAAACAAGGCAGTCACAAGAAATAGAGCCTTCTTGGAAGTTGCTCTGGGCCTCCTCAAGTAGCTGAAGTTGCCTATCCCTCCCCTCCCCGCCCCTATAGCCTGGCTTGACTAGGTTTGCTTTGGGACACATTTACAAACAACTAGGTTATTTTCTCTCTCTGTTTTTTTTTAAAAAGCAATACACCTTAACTCAATTGCCAGTATTTGTACTGGGCTCTGTTACTATACCTCCCCTCCAGTGACTGAGCTCTTTCCCTAAGGCAGCCGTAGGACTCCTGCCCAGCCCTGCCTTTAACAGCTGAGTTCTAGACCCATTAGAATCGTCTGGCTGGCTCCATTCCCACATCCTGTCCAGGTGCCAAGCTTTTTTTCTATTTCAAGAGTTGGCTAAGATGTTACTGAGTTCTAGGGAGATGTTTAAGTGCTAGCTATATAAGCAGGCTTTTGCTTTGTAGCTAGCTTCTGGAACTTTTATAGAATAATTTGAATTTTCACTTAACCAATTGTTGTACTTCATATTTATTGATGGCTTAATTATTGCTTTTATGTTGTTTGTGAGTCAGGCTAAACACTTCAGTGACAAGTGGGATATAAATGCTCAAATTATGAATAGTGATTTGCACAGTAGACATCGGAGCAGCAGTTCAACTTCATTACAATGGGTCTTCAGAGTCCTTCACTGATTGGCCACAAGGAGGCACTACCCACTAACTCACATGCTTTTCAATCTAGGGTAAGAACCATATTGTTCAATAGAAATTTGTGAGCAAATGATTATTGATCATTTGTATAGCTCTTGTCAAAAGACAAACTCCAAGTGACAATGATTCGTCAAAGACTACAGGTAAAGTAGTTTTTTTTACTTTACATATGGTCCTATCCTGTACCTGCACATTCCATTTCCCTGACTCTGTTCTCCACTGTGTATCTTAAACACCACTAATATGTGCTTCAGAATATATTATTAATTTTGAATATAGTTGCTGAACAATATTGTAATAGTACTTGAAGCCCTTTGATGCAAAAGCCATGTGGTTAGTTTCCTTCGACATTTGGTGCTTCTGCAGAAGTCATTCAAGTCATTGCCTTCTGAGCTGTTGTATATTGCTCCCATGCACATTTCTTCTGTTCTCTCCACAAGGCCTGAATACTCTGAGAGTGGGTCTCCCCAGAGAGTTCTCTGCCTTTGGTATAGAAAGGACTTCTCCTTAGCATGGTCAAAAGTACTCTGCAAAGAGGGCTTTATTTTCACATGAACTGTTCAGGAACAAAGGTATATTTATTCCTTTTTTCAAGGAAACAAGACAATAGCATTTTTCTCCCAAGATGTTTTAACTTCTGCATTTACCATTGAGTGAGAATCAAATGTATTGGAGCAGCAGTGGCGTAGGAGATTAAGAGCTTGTGCATCTAATCTGGAGGAACCGGGTTTGATTCCCAGCTCTGCCGCCTGAGCTGTGGAGGCTTATCTGGGGAATTCAGATTAGCCTGTACACTCCCACACATGCCAGCTGGGTGACCTTGGGCTAGTCACAGCTTCTCGGGAGCCTCTCTCAGCTCCCACCTACCTCCTTACAGGGGTGTTTTGTTGGTGAGGGGGGAAGTGGAGCAACGGGAGATTGTCAGCCCCTTTGAGTCTCCTGCAGGAGAGAAAGGGGGGATATAAATCCAAACTCCTCCTCCTCCTCCCCATCTATTAGGACAACCTATTTCCCACTTATTCCCAAACCATAGCAACTGGAAAGTCAGCTTAAATGAGGCATTGGGGGCTATTTCTAACCCTTTCTGTAAGGGTAAGTACATCCCTAGTTTGTTTGTGAGAATATTATTAGAGCAGCATCCTCTGTAGCCATTTCCTAGATGCCTGCGTTCCACCCCAAAAACAAAACAGAGGTTAACAAAAAGGGGGCTGTTAAATTGACTACACCTATTCATGAGAGCATTCTCAATGACTCCTTCAAAAGAAAATGCTACACAGCAAATTAGCATAGATCTCAAAGAATCCACATTCTCAACATATTTTGGACTCCACTAGAGTATTTCAAAAACTGTTTCAATTACATGGTGTCGGAATGAGACACTTTGTTTACCTGACCACTCTTCCCACACAAACAAGCTCATTTTACCTCCCCAAAACAAAATAGCCTGGCAGCTTTAAAAAAGTGGCATGCAGACATGTGAATGAAAGGTGGCATACGAGGGCAAGAGTGGATTAGCAGTTCTTTGGGCCCAGGTCCCAAAGAACAGTGCTCCTCCCACATTCCAGACAGAAAATTCTTTTACTTTTAAAGAGCCTATAAATATCATAAGGCTGCATTTATTCCGCAGCAATTAAGAGGCACATTTTCCCTACCCCATGCTTAACAGCCTTTGCTAGAAAATGAAATTACACTGAAGAAGTCCTTCAAATGAAGCAGGGGATCCTGGGGTGGGCCTTTAAGTTACATACAAACACTGCAGAGGGGTGTGTTTGTGTGTGCACCAGTACATGAGAGAAAAATATCACTTTATTTGGTGAGCAACCCCTTCCCCCATACCCACCTCAAAACAATGACCTGAAATAGGAGAGACTCTCCTGAATTAGCCAGTATGTAAACTGATGATGTGTGGAGAAGATAGTTATGGACTGTTTCACATGCAAAGCAGATTTAATTTTAGCACATCTGATAACCTCACCTATATTCCCAAGGGAAAAAGATGGCTTAACTCCATGGCTGCTTCTACAGAAGGAGGAGGAGGAGGAGGAGGAGGAGTTTGGATTTATACCTCACCCCTTTCTCTCCTGTAAGAGGTTTACAATCTCTTTTCCCTCCCACCCCCCACAACAAATACCCTGTGAGGTGGGTGGGGCCGAGAGAGCTCCTTAGAACTGTGACTGACCCAAAGTCACCCAGCTGGCATGTGTTGGAGTAAACAAGCTAATCTGGTTCACCAGATAAGCCTCCACAGCTCAAGTGGCAGAGTTGGGAATCAAACCTGGTTCTCCGGATTAGAGTGCACCTGCTCTTAATCACTACACCACGCTCGCAGTGTGTAGAGGATATGCTCTGCGTAGTTCTTGCTGCTGCTGCTGTGAATGCCGAGGCATTTCCAGTGGCAGTGCAGCTCACATTGCCTCACCCCCATGGCAGCTATGTACACCTCTAATGGAGGGCTTGTTCTAAAAAACTAGGAATTGGCACAATGATTGATACAGCATTATAACAATCTATTGCCACAATTGACTGATTTCCAACTTTGACTAAAAACAACAACCTAATTCTTTAGTACATTTTATTACAGTTATAAGGAGAAATGTACACTCTGTGCCTTTCCTCTTATACATCCCTAACAAAAAGGGCTAGAGATTTAGTTAGATACTTTTTACATGAAAGATGAGAACCTGTAGGTTGTGGAAATGGACAGTTGTAATGCTACAACAATATAGCAATTCTTATTTTTAAGCCCTCAAAAGACTGGGGTAAGGCAAGTGGTGTCATACGGGTTCCCAGCTCATAGCCAGCAACTCGCAAAACAGAGGGTGAAGTCTATTGTGCTAGCATTGCAACAGGATGCTTCCATAATTTCTGGCAAAAACTGGCAGCGATGTCTGCTGACACTTGAGCATTTACAAGATAAAACCAAAGTGTTTTTGTAAAATGCTATAGCATCCAGATGTCACTTATGCTTTTTTACCAGAAGTGACGTGAGCAGGTTGGTGAACCATCCACCTCCCCTCCCTTTTCAGGCGCCAGCAGGCAGAGTCAGGATCTCAGAAGGCCTCCTGCTGTAGCAGGAAGCCTGGCAAATTTCGGTGCTTGGGTGGGCAGAATCTGCAAAATGTATATGCCTTCCCATCTATACTGAATCCAAAGGCTCCCTGACTACAATCCTTAAAAAAAAAAGATTTGGAAAAGATCATAGCGAAGTGGACCGAAAAAGAATAAACAGAGAAAGGCATCATGTGTATACTCCTGCAAACATCACTGCTCTAGGGAAGTTAACACGGAGCAAAACAGTTTGGGTGGAAAGAGCCGCTGACTGTCAAGGTTGGTGGATACAGCTGCACCCTGATGGAGGAAAATGAGGACAGTTAAGTACAGCATTCTTAAGAGGGCTAGCCTGCCCCCCACATTGCTCGCCAGGAAACTACTTTTCCAAATGCTCTTCTTTCAAAAGCAGCTTACCATAGAAAGGGAGAAACAATCATACTTAATGTATAAATATCCTCTGATCACCGTCCCCGTTTCCAAAGCTGGCAGGTGTTTGTAAATTCATTGTTTGTTTGTATGAATGAATGCCACTTTCAGTGAAATTTGAAAGGACCAGCTAGCACTAGCAAATAGTTCCAGTGGTCTCCAATAGCATTGCATGAGTGGTTTATTGAGCCAGAAATGAGAAACAGCAGCCCCAACTCTGCACTGCTTGCTCCTCTGGCAGAGAAAGGGATTTAAAAAAAAAGCAGGACAAGGAAAGTCTTCTGTCCCGCCTTGGTTGTGTGCAGAATACTGCACTAGGAACCAGGGTGTGCACTAACAATGTGACAAACACTGACTAGAACTTCATGTAGGCTGTGGCCGGGGGTCAATTCTTCTTGATCACAATCTTATCAACATCCTTTTTTTTTTATACAATTAGTTCTCCTCTACTCCACTGATCACTGAGATTAATTCTTTGAGCCCAGGTTTAACCCTCTTTCGGTTGCCCCATGTAATTCAATGCGTTTTTTCCATTATGAACTCCTCAGCCTTAGGACAAGAACACCCACATAAATGCTGTCATCCATAGCACAGCACATTTATGGCCATGTCAATTATGTCCAGCTTTACAGTAATCCGTATATTAAAATACTTCACCCATATGAAGCAAAAACTAAGAAGGTGCAAAAAAAGTGGCATTACTAACAGTGTAGAATTTAGTATGTCAGTGAACTGTTGTACAACCAAAGAAGCTTCTTTCTAAAAGTCTGCTCATCAAGGATATGCTGAACTTCACAATAGCTGACTTTTTTGCTGTTGTTGCTTCCATTACTGGGAAAAGATATTCTCAGACATGAGTGATCAGGGGAGATTGTTTTCTATGACAACATTCTTAGGAGTGCTGTTGCTCTCCTGTTTGTTTACACCATTAACAGTTGCAGGCACTTCACAATCCTTCATTAATTTGCAGAGTGAATATTTATGTGCATTTGCAAGGGGAAGGTTGGCCATCATCTGAATCAGGGTTCTTCCCTTTCACAGGTGAAAAGCTCATGAGTAAGCTTTTGAGCATGTGCAGAGTGGCTTTTTCTCATTAGTGAGTGACCAGAAGATGACCCCACAAATCTGGGACTAGAGAGAAAAACATTAGGGGCTAATATAAAGGATCAGATAACCAACTTTTTTTGTAACCAGTCCTCTCCGATGCCTTTTAATAGGGTTTAATTTGCAGACACTATTAGGGAACATTATTTCCTTGTTTTGAAAGCTTCACTAACTGATTTGTGCAACTCAGCCTGCAGTAAAAGGCACAGGAGTAGATTAGGCTTTTAAAATTCCTGATCTGTTATGACTACTAGGCAAGACGTCTGGTTGCTGCAACACCCATTTTCGAAATTAACCATTCAGGAAAAATGACCAAGGAATGTGCCTCCTTTCAGTTTTGGACACACTTTGTTGACTGCACACAGGTTATCCCGAGAACAGTGACATGGAAAAATAACTCTACATGTTATTGCATTGGTTTAATTTGAGCAACTGATTACCGGGGTTAGCTCCAGAATCTGTATTCAGTGACAGACGCAGCCCTGGTAGATGAAAAGGAGTTATAAAATGGAGACAGCCTCAGAGCACATGCAGTGGTTGATGGGGGGTGGGCAGTTTTCCTTTTCAAAGGGTGTGCCTTCCAGACAGGCTTGAGCCCTGGCACCTTTCTGTAGGAAAGAGAATAATGACTGGTTATCAGACAAATCTGAGACTGAAAGTTCACTGGTGTCATCACTGGATAAATTACTCTGCTGAGCTATGCATTCATAGGAATCATCTGGAACAACCCTAAGGTCTTAATTAATACATTACCTTTGCAATATGGTAGTTGCCATTGCCAACCACTCCCATGTTGGTTCTCACAGTGCACCTTGTAGTACATCGATGTTTTGGATTTTATGCATGTGCCTCTGCCCACCAACCGTAGCCTCTGATAATGATGTGGAAAGCTCTTATGTGATCTGAGTTATCCATGTAATGGGAACATCCGATACTATTAGTTTCATCATTGTGGTTAATTACTATTGGAAAATTAGTTTTTAGTAAAAATTGAGAATTGAATGTAAAACTGTTCGGTTTGAATGCAGGTAGCACATTACAACATTTGAATGACCCACTTATCATAAAAAGAAATCCTTGCACACAGAAAACTAGTGTGTGAAAGAGAATAGCTTTCTACTAGCAAAAGTTTGTCATTGATACTAAGCTCAGAATAAATTGGATTCAGAAATGGGAAAACCCCACTGGATCACTGCACAACTCTCAATCATTTGATTAATAAATATAACAGGAAAGCCAATTCTAAGTTATAAACCACTTTTTTGGTTTATAACTTTTTTCTTAAAGGAGCCTTTGATTTGATTACAAAAGACTTGAGTTGGGACAAACTAATAAAAATGGATATTCATAGGAGATTGCTGATCCTCATTTAAAAATTATATGCTTCTACAAACTATCAAATCAAACAAAGTCTTCATCAAGGAAATTAACCTCCAGAATTCCTACCAACGAAAGCTAAACGGGATTGCATTTTAGCTTCCTCTTTGTTTAATCTCTTTATGAATGACCTTGCCCTGACTTTGTTGAGTATTTATGGTCATTGCCCCAAACTTGGCTCTGTTCATATATCCTTACTGTTCCATGCCAATAATGTGGTTCTATTATCCTGCTCGCATGTAGGCCTGAAATGTTTACTTAACAGCTTCTCTGGCTTCTGCAGGAGGAATAGGCTCACAGTAAATTATGCAAATTCTACAATTCCTGTGTTCACAAGATCCTCAAATTCCTCTAAATGGGAAATTTATGGCAATACTGTAGAACAGGTTAAATTCTTCAAATATCTAGGTATACACTTCCAATATAATGCCAGTTGGACCATCCATTGCAAACTAGCAATTAGAACTGCTAAGAATGATGACTCAGCTATCATGTTTTTTTCTTTACTAGAGGCTCATAATATTGCTGCACTTATAGTCTTTAATGCAAAAGTTACCTCACAATTGCTATATAGCACACTGATCTGGATCAGTGCAGTCGATAACTCACTGAAACGCATTTAGTCCAGCTTTCTTGTAAAGCCTTGGGCTACCCAATTGTGTTCCATATGCAGTCTTCTGCCTAGAAACTGGCCTGTGATTGTTGAAGGCTTTCATGTCAGGAATCACTAAGGTGTATTGTGTTTTCCGGGTTGTATGGCCGTGTTCCAGTAGCTTTTCCTCCTGATGTTTCGCCTGCATCTGTGGTTGACATCTTCAAATCTGAAGATGCCAGCCACAGATGCAGGCAAAATGTCAGGAGAAAATGCTACTGGAACACAGCCATACAACCTAGAAAACACACAATACCCTGACCAGCGATTGCTTGAAACCAAGGCATGGCTCATAACCATCAAGTATTGGCTATGCCTATGTTTTGACTCTGACTCTACCAGTGTCACTCATCAAATGCTTACTGAATCTCAGGCATCTGATGGGCTAAAATGTGTTGAGCAAAAAATTAAGTTAATTAGTCTTTCTTTAGATGTATTGGCCATGCTATCTGCAAAGGACACATTTCAGATGATAAAATATAGACTCAAAGATACTGAACTTCAAACCCTCAGTAGTGCAGAGCCCTCTCCCCCCAGTGTTTGGAGATCCATTTAAAAGCAAACCAACTGGCTACCTATTTCATTCAATTGATCATACCTAACCAAGGCCCCTTCCGCACACGCAAAATAATGCGTTTTCAAACCACTTTCACAACTGTTTGCAAGTGGATTTTGCCATTCCGCACAGCTTCAAAGAGCACTGAAAGCAGTTTGAAAGTGCATTATTCTGCATGTGCGGAATGAGCCCAACACAGAGCACTCTTACTTGCTAAATATAATATTTTGCCATCAGCAATTCTATCAGGGAGATTCCAAAAAAATCCTTATTCAGGCACTGCCCCTGTGGGATGAATGTTATTGAAACAATCTATCATGTGTTCTTTTATTGCTCCTTCTTTATAAATATTTGGACTAATCTTGTAAATTCTCTCTTAGTAAATAAGAACGGATGATTGGATTCTCTTAAAAGTATCTTTTCTTTTGAACACCTTCATCCCTGAAGTAACTGAAAACATTGCAAAATTTTAATACTGTGCCATAAGATTGCACCATTATAAAGTCTTGATATGAGAGATCTAACCTACTTCTTATTGCTTCACCTTTGGCTCAGTTAATACCTTATTTGTGTTTTTATTTAATTTTAGTTGTATTTTATCCCACTGAATTTCTTCTATCTTTGATATGCCAATACGATATGCCTATTGTATCACATAATATCATTCACTGCCGCTTTCATTTCCATCTGCCTTTAGAAGATACTAAAGCTCAGAGGACAGTACTACATTCATGATTTTTTTGAACATGAAGATCAGCCAAACAATACAGTATAAAAGAGAAATGTGAATGGTTTATGCAAATCACAAAAGTGGATAATCCATAGAAAATATAGTTTCCCCACAAAGAATCCAAATAATTTGTAAAAGGGGGTGGGGGGAAGACCTGATAAAGACCAAGCATGCTGCAGGAGGCACAGAATGTTAAGACTGATTAAGAGAGAGTGAAAGAGAAAAAAAAAACAGAGGGCAATAGGGGGATGAAACTGTTCAAGCCCTTGAGAATTGACAACATCTTATAGGAAAAGTTCTGAACTGAGGAGGGGCTTTGCAAAACGTTTATTCCATCCCCATATCCCAATTCCTCATGGGCCCCCAGCTTGCAATTTTTTAAGTGCACAGCTGCCACCCCCCAGGGCTGGTGAAGAAAAACAGAGATCAAACCTCATTTCACATCACTCACATCTATTCCAAATTTCCACAGGCCCCAATCATTGTATATATATGATCTGCCCTTATGCTGTCAAGGAAAATTCTTGGCAACAGAGATCAGTGTACAAGCGTATGCCCTCATTTGACTGGTGGTGGAAGTTCAGGGAGTTGTCGAGAAGCAAACACCCTGTCCCTTGCTTACCTTCAGTTTAGGTCATGTCCTTGGGATGGGTTCACTACCCAAGAAGGGGATGTATTGTGATCTCATCTATAGGGCTATCGCCATGGACAGAGTACCTTAAATTCAGGCACTTCCTCCTCAGCCCAAAATAAGCCCCCATGATGCTTCGCAGCCAAAGGGGAAAGGGAGCAGCAGTGGCGTAGGAGGTTAAGAGCTCGGGTATCTAATCTGGAGGAACTGGGTTTGATTCTCCGCTCTGCCGCCTGAGTTGTCAAGGCTTATCTGGGGAATTCAGATTAGCCTGTACACTCCCACACATGCCAGCTGGGTGACCTTGGGCTAGTCACAGCTTCTCTGAGCTCTCTCAGCCCCACCTACCTAACAGGGTGTTTGTTGTGAGGGGGGAAGGGCAAGGAGATTGTAAGCCCCTTTGGGTCTCCTACAGGAGAAAAAGGGGGGATATAAATCCAAACTCCTCCTCCTCCTCCTCTTCTTCTACTTCATTTTACAGCATGTTTAGTCTACCTTTTTCAAGAAGACTCAAGGAAAATCGTAAGTACTGAATCAATATCTTTTTGACATAAAATATATACCATAGTAGCAACGTCAGGGGACTCTGAGGAGACACAGCAGCATTCTGTGATCTTTCAAGCTCTGCAAAATTCTGGCCATTTATGCATGTACTACTTACCCCATGGTTGTATATTTCTCAGTGAGACTTTCCCATGCTTTTTTGTTTGAACAGGAATTCTGCCCTAGCCAAACTGAGCTGCCATTTTGTCTCCCCCCCACCCCCAGTTTCTTGTTGTTTCCGTGCAACCTCCATTTGGTGAAGTTGCCTCTCACTTTTTTTCACTTGCCATCTTTGCTTTAGCAATTTGCTAGACCATGACAATTTCTTGTCAATTTCACTGGGTCTATTACTCCAGTGACAGATCTTCAGTGTGGGGGAAGAACATTTTTTTTAAAAAAGAAAGCTCTTCTGATTCTTCTGAAATGGTGGCCTGAAAAAAGGGAGCAACTGCTGTGGTGTAGGTGGGGGAAGGCAGGGAGAAGTGAGAAGACCTGAAGAAAGCTAAATGGATGCTTCCAGAGCTTTTGGAAACTGCAGAGATTCTCTGATCTGAAGGTGCGGTGACTGCCAAAGTGGGAAAAATGTGTGTTTAACCAAGAATCAAATCCAAAAAGAATGTAGGCTCAATGCAAATGAGACCACACATGTGTAAATGGCCTCTGTTGTGTGCTCCAACTTTTATTACTGCACTCATGCTTACCCATGAGTGTGTACAGAATTAAGCCCCCATAGAGAGAGGCCATCTTTCAGTGGCAAATCATGTGGATTTCACTAAAAAGGTCCCAACTCCTCCAGTTCTTAAAAACAAGACAAAGCTAGTAAGTCGCCATATTGGCCATCAGAAAATTTCCAAAACAACTGCAGCATCCTATTTAATAAGGACCAAACTGTCTCAAAGCAGCCAGAAGGGTTTGATGTAAGGAAGCAGGCCTGGACAAAACCAGGGGCTCAGACGTTGAAAGCTGCTCCCTATCAAATTTGAAAGGGGGCGGGGAATGGTCTGATTTAGTATTAAGTAGGCAGCTTCGTGTGTTCAGCTGAATTACAACTGATTTGCTCATGGCTTCACTCACATTGTGGTCTGCACAAGTCAGTTTTTTTTCCCTAGTGCTTCTCTAATTCAGCACCTCTCCCATTCAGGAACTCATTTATAATTAGCAAGAGCACCTCTCTGCTACGATCTTTCAGCTGAGTTGTCATTGGAAGCCTTGTCCAAATCCACCCCTCTGCAACACCCGATTTTCCTTTATCATTTTACTCTGGTTTTACAGCAGCCCCTGGCTGGTCAAGCGTTCCTCTCTCCTGTTTAACAACCTTCATGTCTTCTTCTGTTTGTCTCCAACGTCACCTGTTTTTCAAGTGGTTGTTGCTGACGCGCAAGTCTGCCACGTCAGAAGCTGCCAAGCAGGAAGGGAAATACATTCCTTATATGGGTGCAGAGGGCTGCTATTTCTATTGGCTGAGTGCGGAAGGAGGGGCGAAAGAAGGGACAGCTGGTCTCTGTCTGTTACTGAATGCTAATCCTTAGACAATGGCCTGCATAAACACTTCCCAGGACTGGAAAATCCCTTTCCCGAACTCAGCAGAATTTGAGTCGTCAGTGATCGCTGCTGATAAACGTCTGGGCCTCAGACTCCTGCCCGGGCGTCTTTTATTAGATTTCTGGTCATTCCTGTTCCCAACCTGATAGCAAGGAGAAAGACCCGAGGGAGGGAGGGAGGGAGGGGGGACACACTTAAGTCTTTTACTGAGAATGTTCCAGGGCTTTTTAAAAAGGCAACAAAAAGGAAATTTCTCATTTCTGACTTCACATCTGACCCTCACTCAGTCCTCTGTGCCTTAACTCAGAAGTATGCAAGGGACAGCGCTTTCCTGCTTGGGATTTTTCCTCGCCTTCTATTAATTGGCAAATTATTTCTGTTTGTAGTAGAGGATATCACTCTAACTTGCCTTTTCTCATTGGTGAACGCAGCAATTAAAAAGGAAGCTGGCTGTTTCTGCTCTCTAAAATGTACCTGGGTGATGAAGGAAGATCTAAGGATTTAGAAAAAAAGATGTTAGGTGTCCTGTGCACCCCACCCCAGTTCTAGAGTTTAAATGCATATCTAACACACTGAATTCATCATCATCTAATTTTCAACATGGCCAAATCTGTGGATATTTAAATCCAAAGACTGGAACCATTAGCATATTTTTAAAGGAAGCCAAAAAGCCCTCACCTCCATTTTATCCTCACAACGACCTTGTGAGACAGGTGACACCATATGACTGGGCCAAAGTCAGCCAGTCAGCTTTGGCCTGTGAGGGAGAACTCGTTGGGGCCAAGCCCACCATCAAGCCACCAGGTGATTTGCTACCACCTGAGTTGCGTGATGCATCCAGGACAGACTGGTTGCTATCGTTCAACAGTTCAAAAATCATTGTGGTGTAATGGTTACAGTTGCAGAATAAAATCTACGAGACCAAGGTTCAAGTCCATGTGCTGCCATAGAAGCTCACTGGATGACTTTGGGCCAGTCATATGGTTACTTACCCTCACAGGGCTGTTGTGAGGACAAAATGGAGGCAGGAGAATCTGTAAGCTGCTTTGGGACCTTGTTGTACAGAAAAGCAAATATAGCTGAATGATGGGCAGTGGAAAAAGTATGTTGGAAGATATAAAATAGCTAGGGGTAAAAATATGGGGGTTGCCAGAAGAGAGGAAATAGTGCAGAGATTAAAATACAGGGGAAAGTGAAGTCTTCACCAATTTTATTTCCATTGGAAGGTTTGAACTTTAAGACCTAGGGAGCAGGAGATATCTGAGCATGAGCAGTTGTAAGTTTGCTTAGATGTCACCAACTGCAGGAGTCCCACTCCACTCAATCTGACCTGCAGCAGGAGAGAGAAGGCCTAGAGTTTGACTAAGGGAACAGGTCGTTTCCTTACAGGTATGTGGTGGGCCCAACGAGGAAGAAATGACATGTTTAAATTTCCCTTTTAGTTGTTGTTATAACAAAGAGGTTTGTCAGGCTGATAGTTAAGTTGCAGTTCAAGATAATGGTTTAAAACTCTTTTCTCTGAGTTAATCTCACTTGCCGCAGCAGAGAGAAAACCCAGAGCTTGTCTGAGAGAACTGATCATATCCTTACAGGCCGAAGCTGGAGAAAGACCCAAGTGAAAATGAAGAAAACTTGTACCAACCAGGCTACAATAATAACTTCAAAAATTTGTTCTCCCACTGGAGTAGCAATTTACTCATAAGTAACCAAAATAATTTTATAATTTTACAAACAGTAACAAAATGTTTTGGAAAAATTGTTTACATTCTCCCATTGGAGTAATGAAAAGAACTTTTTTTTTTTTTAAAAAAATATATACACACACACACACACACACACACACACAGAGAGGTTAGAACGGCACAGCAGTATAATCTAAATACAAATATAACAGCTAGCCATATTCTAGATAATTAACTGGCCTCGTTAAACTTCACGGCTGTTCTGGAAAGAAACAAAATAAAGACTTGTTACAAAGAATTACAATTTACATGTGAAACTGATTTCCAAAACATGAAAATACTTACAAAGGCAGGTCAAGGTTTTTCAATGCACAATAATGGTTATAATCTACAAAAAATGAGTAAATAGTTGTAATTATAGCGTTCAACCAGTAACAATTTGATTATTTCTTTAAAAAGGAGGTAAAATACCAAAATACCAGGGAGGACAGCGCTCTGCAATTAATTTATTCTTATGCCTCTCGAAATGTCCTTGACCACAAGACAGAAGCAACCTAATTTATAGAGAAAGTCAAGGGAGAAAGACCCAAAGCAGCAGGAGCCACAAAAGAACAGACGGGGAAGAAGCAGCCCTGTACTTCCAGTTAACCTTGTGAACTACTTTTCCCCCCTTTGTATTACTGGGCACTGTTTGCTATTTGAAGGGCACTGGATATACCCAAGTTGTGCTACATTCATAGCCACTATGATTTAGTTTTACTGTTTGTTGTAAAGTTGTTTTGTGCACATTAAATGTTTATTATCTTGAATATTGTTACTACTGTTTGAACCAATTTTACGTTTGTTTACTAAGCCACAAGGGTGCTGTCATTTTATTGATTTTAAATTCTCCCCAAGTCCCTAATAGAGATCTATGTAAGCCAGGGCTCTGATGGGTTACACCCACATAAATCCTTGCTGGTTTCCCACCATGCAGCTGGTGCATAGTTTTCCTGGGTAGAGGAGGGAAAGCCAAAAATAGGGCCAGATAAAGGCAGCCAAGGAGATAATAGGGTTGCTAATTTCCAGACGGTGGCCAGAATTCTCCTGGGATTATAACTGATCTCCAAGCACAGAGATCAATTTACCTAGAAAAAAATGGTCACTTTGGAAGGTGATCTTTATGGCATTGTACCCAGTGGCGTACTGCTAATGGAGAAATGGGGTATGCCATGTCCCCAGGCGCAAGCTGTTTCGTCATGTGGGGGGCACCCAGGGAGGGCAGAAGCCAGCCTGCAGGGAGGCGGGGACACAGCATCAGGGGGCGGCCCAGGCAGGTGCTGTGCCGCCCGTCTGAGCCGTCCCTGAGCCCCGGCCTCCCTGCTGGCTCCCGTAAGTGGGGTGCAGGGAGCCGGGCGCAGGGGAGGGCACGGGGAGGCGGTCATGCCCCCAGGCGCCATTTAGGCCTGGTACACCACTGATTGTACTTCATTGAAGTCCCTCCTCAGGCTCCTAAACCTCCAAGTATTTCTCAAATCAGAGTTGACAAGCATGGTAGGTAGCTTGGATAGTGAATATGTGGGTGGAAGGTTGCAGAAAAACTAGAGATGCTATGTGGTATGATAGGGAAGGAGAAAAAAATAGAGAGGAAAATACCCCCACCCAGTAAGTCCTTGCAGATCCTCTGCTTGTTATGTATAAAAGCCACCCATGCAAAAGCATAATTAATGGTCCATGTTCCATACTTCTGAATATTTTTGTTGAAATTCTTCCCTTGAGTGTAGTCTTGCTGCAAGCTGGCTCTAGGCCTAGATTCACTGTATTCTTCTAACCCTCGTACAGGAGCGGTTAAGATGAACTTTCAGTTCCATGAAAGGATATGTCCGTAGTTCAAAAACTGGTTCATTAGGAGAAGCAAGTTCCAGTCCTGTGGTCACTTACTTGGAAGCAAATCCCAGTAAAATATGTGAATAAATGTGTATGGGACTGAGTTCTGATTAAATACTGAAGCTTGATCTGCAAGTCATAAAAATGTTCTGTGATTTCGCTACATGAGTTTACGGACTCCTTTGCGCATTCTATATCATATTGCTGCTTCATATTGCTGGAAATAAATGTGTATCAGACTTGGAAGAAATGGGGAGCAACTAATTGCAGAAGAAATGCAAAAGCAAAACATGACCTGAGGTGTCATCTGTGAATTTCCCATAGATGTCTCAACCTTACTTCTACCTTTGATGACTCAACAACCAGTCTCTAATTAGTGCACTGTGTATATTTATCTAGCATGTCATTGTCTTTCCTGTACAACGATACTCTGACACTATTCTCTGTGTAGCCAGTGTGGCTGTGTTTTGATGTAACTTTTTTGGCACCTATGTAGAGGCTTTCTGAATGATCTGTATGGCTGCTTAAACATAGCAATATTACATTGAATGGATTATCTGGGCATGTTCTTCACAAACATGGTCCAGATTTTTCCATTTCATGGAAATAATTACAGTGCTGTTGTGAGAAAAAAGGGAGACCAATCAATGTAAGCTGCAAGAAAAGTGGTTTATAAATTAGATAAATAAATCAACTCAAAGGAAGTTATGATAATGGAGATCCGTTATTGGTAATGTCAGTGTGATTTAGCTGCAAAACAGTCACTGCCCAAACAGCAGCATCTTAGATGGTTCCCCAAGTCTTGAGGGTGAAATTTACCACCCACCCCAAAGTCCTGAATTAGGAGTTTGGAAATACCTAGAGATTTTGGGAGTGGAGCCTGAGGAGAACAGGCGGGGGGGGGGGGGGTTAATAACGCCACAGAATCCAATTTTCAGAACAGACATTTTTTCCAGGTAAACTGATCTCAGTCACCTGTAGATAATAGTCGGAGATTTCCTGCCACCACCTGGAGGTTGGTAACTCTACCTTGAATGTATTATACAAGAGTTGGTCTTTTAACAAGACTTCCTCCCTCAATGATTGATATTGCCAAACAACGCTATGATTATAGCATGATGATATCTGACAACAAAGTCTGCTTCTCTCCTGTAAACAATATTTACGGTATAAATATTGGATAATTCATTTTCAGCAGCACTTTTAAATTGATTTTTTTTAACTCTAAGGAAAAGGGCTTCTGTTCTTCACTTTGCCAGGAACCATATCAGGCTAACTAAAAGTGTGAATTTAAACAGAAACAGTTTATTTGGACTGAGGCAGGCGCTAACAGTGCCGTTCTAAGCAGAAGTACATCCTATGTCCAGTGAAATCAAAGGGTTTAGAAGGGTAATGTTCTGTCCCCCAAGTGAATCTGTTTTGGGTGCTCTGTATTTGGCTAGGACAGAGTGGGGGAGACACAAGCCAGGTTCAACAATGCAAACAAGAGGTTTATTACTTAGGAGAATTAAGACCCTAACTCCTCCCTTGGGTCTGTCTAAATCAAAGTACTTGCTTGTCTTGAGCAGATTTGAAGCTGTAGACTGTGTCTTCTCTTGGTTGCTTTCAAGAAAGTCCACTGTGTCTTGCTTCCTTTTAGTTCTTTCAATCTTTGTCTGGTTCTAATTGCTGTTAACCTTAACTTGTGCTCTGTATATCACCATAGACTACTATGAACCACCATATATGTCACGAATATTACCGTCTCCAGCTACCCTTGGTACCTTGCGCTGACAGGCTGGCTAGAGCTAAAACAGGGGATTGCTGGGTAAAGAAGGAAGACATCCTCTTGGGAAATGTTTTAAAGGGACAGGGGCTAACTAAAATTCCCTCCCTTAGAAGACTTTACAATGAACTAAACCCATGCTAACTATGGGGAAACTGAAGCTTAATGGGGAAATAACAAAAGTCTCTGTTGGGGCATGACAGGTCTAAATATCTTTTTCTGTAGCCTTTGGGGAGGCCAACTTCCAGGTTTTGGCTAGGATCTTCTGATATTGCAACTGCTCTCCTGGAGAGCATGGCTGCGTTGGAGGATGGCATTGTATCCCTCTGAAGCCCCTTCCGAACTTCACCCTCCAGAAACTCCAAGTATTTCCCAATCTGGAGCTGGCAACCCTAAATGCCATCCTAAACAAAGTCATACCTTTGCGTGCACAGGATGTAATTCTTTAAGAAGTGCACTGCCAGTCTTCATTGAACATTGCAGATGAACATGGCCCAAATATAGTTAAAATTCTTAGTTTTATATGTAAGGTATACAAGTGTTATGGCAATACAAAATATACCAAATTAATGCATATACAAAAATACCCATTAATATACAGGTTTAATGAGGGCTGCAGTGATGCATGAGTATATCCTATTAATTTCAGTGGGGTTTATGTAACGAAAGATAAGCACAGAATTACAACCTAGGAGATTAAATACAAAATGATGCCAAAGCAATCAAGGAAATGTTCTCAGGATGAATTAATACAAATACAAAGGTGTGCCTGAGAATTCAAAAACTAGTATTTGCAAAATCAAAACCACTTTTGGTTTTACCTGCAGGTCTAGGTCAGTTTCTTGATTTAGAACTATTTTGCTGGGACTAAGAACAAACTAAATCAGAACACAACAATCTTATTTCAAATTGTGACAATCTATTTGGGGATTTAATTCACTAAGGGTTTTGTTTTAGTAAATTATAATTTTCCAGTATAGACCAGTTCTCGTTGGAACCACATGAACTGACAGCAACACTTGCTCATGCAGGCAGGTTTCTTATACGTTGCAGAAAATAGCTCTATTTCCCTCTCCTCCCTGCTGTCTTCCCGCCATTGCAACCTTGAGGCTAGTCTGCAATTTTACTTGATTTACTTGTAATGAGTATTTTGCCATAAATTAGAGGCACACCCAAGTTTCTAATCTCATGGGAGTCACCAGTCAGAACATACACAACTAGGTCATGTGGTAAAAGCCAGGGAAGCTATTATAGGGAATGCTTCCCATTGGTTGAAATTTCTGTCATGTCTTAAGCTGTATGTGCTCATAGAATTAATAGTTTCTCATCAAGTGTCATTATGCAGCTCTGTATAATTACAGACTGGTAACAGAAAGCAGACGTTAAGACATGCTGTCCCAGCGATATTAGTAGATCCTAGTGGTGTTATAAATCTTCAAGAGGTTAAACATGTGACCCTGAACCCTTCAAAAAAGTGCAGCTGAAATCTTAACGTTTCCATTGTAGTTGTGCCAACTGAGATTATTGTATCAAGGAATTATATACAACTGATGAGAAAGTGAGATCTTGGTTTTAAGAACTTATTTGAGGAATCTGGTTGTGTAGCTAACACTGGACTGGTGGATGCTCCATGTACCATTTTCTGTGGGCTGGACTAAAATAAGCTCTACTTTTTTAGCAGAATCATATCTACTGAGCACAAGAGGTGTTAGAAGGGACTTTTGGTTTATAGCATGACTCTGATTTTATTTATATATTTATTTGTTCTATATCCCCCTCCTCCCCTTGCAGGCTTGGGGTAGCTAATGGTAAATATTGATACAAACGGAGAAAATGGGAAAAACTGCCTTCCAGGGAGAAAATAATTATGTTAGCTGTTTTGGGTGCTCATTGCCTAGAAAGGTGGGGTGTAAATGGAGCAAAAATTATACCTGGTGATGGGAGGCAGAGGAAAGGTACGTCGGTTGGTGGGTGGGTGGGTGGATGGATGGAAAGAAAAAGAAGCAGGGAAAGTTGAGACATGGAGGTTGACAGGAAGAAGAAAAGAGGAAATGTTGTTTGGCAAGGGATACAGGGAAAAGTGGCATACTCCCTCCCACAAGTCCTTCCAGGTTCTCCAATGGGCAACTGGGCCTGCCCCAGTGGCTGGCATCACAAAGCTGGGCCATAGGTTTCCCAGGGAGAGAGGAAGACAAAAAGCAAAAGACATGGAGCAGCTAAAAGTGGATACGTTGTCTGATGGGTGGAAAGGAGAGTAGAGAAAGGGAAGATGCCATGGTGTAGGGTTGCCATCTCCTGGTTGAAAAATACCTGGAGAATTTGGGGGAGAGGCTTGAGGACAGCAGGGCTTGGGGAAGGGAGGGATTTCAGTGGGAAATAATGTCATAGAGTCCACCTCCTAAAGCAGCCATTTTCTCCAGGTAAACTAATCTCTGTCACCTGGAGATCAGTTGTAATAGCAAGAGCTCTCCAACTATCCTCTGGAGGTTGGCAACCCAAAATGGGGGCGAAGTAGTGGGGGGAGGGGAAAGGAGATGCCTTTTGCAAGACCTTGCATGTTGCCTGCTTGTTGTTACTGATTAGCAACCAGTCTTCCTCTTAATTATCACAAATCCTAAAAGGGGAACTTTTGTTTTTCTAAATGGAAGCAAGATGGAACAAGATGGAGAATCTGTTTGGAAAGTGATCATCTTCCTATGTGCTTGGATTAAAAATAAAACCCTCCATTTATTTATTTAAGTTCTGTGATCAAAGAGTACTCTTAGAGAGTTATGACGTCATTCTCCTTGAACTTTTGGCTCCTGCCTAATATTAATTCTGAAGTCATTTTAGATCACGCTGTTCATGCTTTGTCCAGGTTCAGGATTCAGTCATTCTTTTGAATCTTTGCCAGACTTGCATAGTGCACCAGAAGCTCCAAGATAAATCTACCAAACATGTCCTATCTGCATATGTCCTCCTGACACGGAATGTAGCCATTAGAAGCCAAAAAAAATGTTTGGGCCAGGATCCAAAGAACCACATGATTAGTTACACAGGACTCAAAAGAGGTTTCGACTTTTATTTCAGAAGCAGTTTGCGATCTGGCATGGATGGCTGCAATTTAAAAAATGCAATTGCATGTGCCAAACACTTAAAATACTCCATGATTCAGAGCATTGGTCAATGCCTCTTTTGGCCCACATATAACTGTTGTACAGGGCAGGACAAGCCAGTTCAAATATTACAGGATGGTCATTGGTCTCTCACACTATTCTGGGCTTGCACTTTCTACCCTTCTTAACTGCTTAGGAGAATGTATTTCCTCCAGCAGGCCTCATTTTAAAGAAATCTGATTCTGATCATCATGGATCTCCTGTTACCAGTCTATGGTTAACATCAGTGTAGGTAGGAGACATGCAGTGCAATGTGGTAACCTGGATATCATTTGCCATCACTTGCAGATGACACATCTAATAGCTCTGCCTCGCTACCCCAGCTCTGCCAATATTTATAATAATGGGATCATACTGCAAAACCCAGGGTAGGGTGGTGCACTTGAAAGTGTAAGCTTCACACAACTCTTTTGGGTTGCACACTTGTATCACCATGTAGAATTTGATGGAACTCGAAGTTAAATGGCCAGGTTGCAAGGTCATTGCCAGACTTGATACTGGGCACAAGAACCCCCTTGTACTCGAGTCACAATGCCTGGGTTTTGTCCAGCAATTCTTTTAAAGCAGTTAGGGAAGCATTCAGTACCTTCTGAACCTTCTCCTCATCCCACAATAATAAGACAATGGTTTCCCTTTTCCTCCAGGGACTCCATGTACTCCCACAGGCTTGCCTGTTGATCACATGTCAAAAAAGGAACCTAGCATACAGCATACCCACAATTTGAAACTGGTGCCCAGGCACTATTTTCAGGTGGGCTTTTTCATTTGGAATGTTCCTGGGGGCCCTGATGATGTTCTGCTGGTTCCCAACTGACTGGCAGATTACTTTTTAGCTATATTTCCAGCATGCACATAAAAAAAAAGAAAAGAGAACTTGTGCATGCCACACACCAGACACAACAAAAAATGGTGAGGTGGATGGACCTATGACAAATGGGAAAGAAAGAACAGACAGAAAAATGCAATCAAAGCATTTCAGAAGAAAACATTAAGAGTAACACAATTTTCAGAAACAGCGGAAAAACAGCGAAAAAAAGCCAGGACAGCATGGAATCGGAAATGAAACTGTAAGGAAGTTTTTTAAAAAGTGGTTACAAACGAAACCCAAATTGTAGCGGTAAGCCCATTTGGAACATGCCAATGCCTACTTCCATAGCATCTGGTCATCTTGCAGTTGCTACTCTACCCAACACTGGAGGCTAAGTCACACAAAAATTGTGTTCAAAAGCAGAGAACTGACCTGATCATAGGTGCCACCCACCTCCCTTTGCATGTGGGCTGACCAAAGTAAACGCTCAAAGTGAGAGGTCATAGACTAACAACTGCCAAATCACAAAAACAGAACTCACCACCTGTTACCATTTAGATCCATCTGTTTACCTCTGTGACTTGCTGAATGCTGCTATCAGTGTTCTCATAGCTGTTCTAGAGTGAAAACCCAGGAAGGTAAAGAAGATGAAGAATTTATTAACCTTAGAAGAAGAATGCAAGAAAGATGTGGGTACCCTAGTCTGTTAATTTTGGGTTATCATGTCCTACTCCTGAAGCCTGTTATAGGGAAGGTGGCTATAGCTTAAATCATTTTCAAGGGTCAAGAATGAGGCAGAAGTTGGTTGTCAAATAACCAGACTGAATTCATGGGCTGTGTGACATAACAGTTGATCAGTGTAAGTAAAAAAAAAGATCACAAAAAAGAGCAACTGCATGTATAGACATTAGACTTGGCAAACACGTGCTATGTTGTTTATAATGACTAAGTTTCAGCAGAAGTATGTATGCCATATGAGAATCAACTTTACCATATATAAGAAAATAACAGCTGACACTATACTCCACACAAATTGCTCTCAGCCTAAAACATGCATAGTGTTTCTGTGCAAACACAAGCTGTTCAAAATAAGCAATAAGCAGAAATTATCCAAAGAACCAGCAATTCTGAAAATAGATTTATGTCTCACTCTGACAACAGGGTACACCAAGGGTGGAGGGGTGGGGGGGTGGGGGTTAAGCACTTGACATTCTGAACTAACAATCTTGAGTTACACCAGATAGTGATCAAGGCACTCGCCTCATCATCCTACTGATTTTATCGGGAGAGAGAATGCAAGTCATAGTGCCCAAGTAACAGGGCATCACAGCAACAAAGGAGAAATGGGGATTAGTATAGGTTGAGAGGGTGTGACTGGCCCAAGGTCATCCAGTGGGATTCCACAGTGCACACAGGGCTACAAACCAGGCTATTTCAAATCCTAGTTTGACACTCTAACCTCTATACCATTGTGTGTGTCAGTAACATTGAATGCTAATTAATGACTCACCACTGATGTTATACCCACCTGACTGAGTTCTGAACATAGATTTAGACTTTTATCTAAGGAGAAGTAATTTTTGAGGGTGGCCAGAGGTTGAATTCACTGAAATGCTGAATTGATGAAAAAGAAACAGTCTTGGAAAACCACAAGGTGTACTGTATTGTCGAAGGCTTAAGGAGCACGTATGACACTGTCGGCTTAATCATCCTGAAAAATCTGCAGTTGCAGAACATGTCTTAAACAAAACTGGACATAACATTTTATTTGAAAACACTGAAATTCTGGACAATTCAGAAGGTTACAATGTCAGACTGCACAGGGAGGCCATTGAAATTCACAAACACCAAGACAACCAACAGGAAAGAAGAGACTCTGTGAATTAACAAAGATTGGCTACCAGTACTTAAAAACACCAAAAGCAAACCCCAAGGGCATGCAAAGTTCATGAACAATGGACTCCACCCAAACACAGGATTTGCATTCACCAATACTGCTGCTGCTGCTGCAGGGCATGAAAAGGTGAATCACTCACTGGACTGATAAGCCCCACCCTCAATACAATACTATCGACCACATCTTTGCATAACAAGTTCTACCCAAACACTTACTGATTGGTTCCCCACCTTGGGACATGGACAATATTTACCCCAAACATTCCCTTCGCTCTGGACATAGCGTGTAACAGACTTCCCTCTGTGATACACCTCTGAAGATGCCAGCCACAGATGTAGGCGAAGCATTAGAAACAAGATCCACCAGACCACGGCCAAACAGCCCAGAAAACCCACCACAAACACAAGGTATACTGTTTTAGGATTAACTTGTCTTTCAATCCATATTATCCATTTGTTTGTACATAAACAACTATGACAGAACCATCACAGATCTCCAGAACTCTCCCCTCTAAAGACAACAGCCTGATCCTGGAATGCTGGTCGGGGATGTTTTAGTGCAGGGGTCTGCAAACTAGGGCTCTCCAGATGTTCATGGACTACAATTCCCATCAGCCCCTGCCGGCATGGCCAAGTGGCAGGGCTGATGGGAATTGTAATCCATGAACATCTGGAGAGCCCTAGTTTGCAAACCCCTCCCCATTCTAGTGAAACAACAAGAAGAAAAAGTTTTGCAGCTGCCTTTTAACAAAAACGAAAATCTCTCTCACTCCCTTACCTGCAGCCTGGCAGGGTCCAGTGTTGAACTGCATGTGCCACTTCCAAAGTGCCATGCACAGTTCAATGCTAGACCTTGCCAGGCCTACCCCACCGTTTAAAGCTGGACCAAGCATTCTACGGTGGGCTTAGCCTTGCCAGGTCCAGCTTTATACTTCTGGCTTTGGCTCCAAAGCTCTGCCTTTGAAGTCAGTGGACTTCAGAGGCAAAGCCAGCAGTATAAAGCTGGATCCAGCCAGGCCAAGCCTGCAGTTTAATGCTGGGCTTGGCCAGGCTGAGTCTAGCTTTATATTGCTGGCTTCACCTTCAAAGCTCCACCTCCAAAGTCACATGGACTTTGGAGGTGGAGCCAGCAGTATAAAGTTAACTTGGCCAAACCAAGCCTGCAGTTTAATGGTGGACTTTTGGCTCACATCTGAGACCCTGATGGTGCCTGAATCAGTTGCTGTCTCCGAGACCCTCATGGAGTTCGGAATTAGGTGTATTTTTTAATAACCTGGATTTTTTCCAGGAAAAACCTGGAAAGCTGAAAGGTAGTGTTGGCTTTTTTGGTGTTTTCAAACATTTCTGGGTCTTTTAAACCCAAACCTGAAAAATACCTGGAAAAAAAGGTGAATACCTACAGATTAAGTTTAAATGTCTAGCCATTTCTAAGAAGCCTGGCAAGTTGCACTTTAATATTAAAACTGGGCCACCATCCTTGTAATAACTGGGCTATGTTGGATCCCTGTAATAATTTACTCCAATAATTGACTGAAAATTAGCTACCTGCAGAATTAATTTTATACTTATATCTTTATAATTGTCAAATCTAATATACTTTATACAGTTGGGTTCTATGAACCCTTTTACAGTACAACTCTGGTGCGGCTGCTTTGTTTTTCCTTTATAGATGCTTGAGAAGTGTTCTGTCTAAACAAAAGACTGTAACGCAAAGGTAAGGGCAGAGAAAGGCCTCCTTCATCAGGCTGCCTATTACAAGGTTGCAAAAAACCCAACAACACTATTGCAGCTCTAACCTTTAGGATGGTTCTTTCCCGCTTTATTGTATCTTTCAAACTTAAGAGAGGGGCTGTAGATGGGTAGTCAAGGCCACATACAGTTTTCACAGGAAGAGGTGACCGGGGGAAAGAAAGAGGGAAGGAAGGAAGCAGAAAAAGGGGAGAGGCCATAGGGGCTTTTCGGCAAGGAAAAGAGAAAACAGTGGGGAAGGGGAAATGAGATGCCCTCCAGAAGACCTTGACGGACTCCCTCTGGTCCTAGAGGGATACTGGAAACATGATAAAACTGCCACAATGGAGGAAGTCTCAACGAGAGAGTGGTTGTCTTTAGCTCCTATTTGATGGCTAATGACTCCCCAGTAGATTCAATCAATGAGATATACTGGGGTGAGAGGAAAAGTTTCCTCTCCCAGGTCAACACACCATTGTGGCCTCGTTCTGAACTGGGACCCTGCAGAACTGGCTGTTTCCATTTAATGAACATTGGAAAAGGTCTGATCAAGGATCCTCTTTCTTTTCTCTTCATTTGGCTTTCAGTTTCTTATGAGGGAAACTGCTCATATTTCAGCTAGTGAAGCTCTTGGTTCCTCCTTGCTCCAAGAATGATGAGGCCTTCCTAACTGAGCTTGTAGCTTCTCTGTGAGGCTTTAGGCAAGATTCGTCATAGGCAATTTCTCTCCCCCTTGTTTTTAAGTGAAAGTGCACTCAAGTTACTTGGTGGTAACTTGCCAAAGGAATGAGGCCTATTTCAAGTTTTGTGAGTGAGGAGCATATTTTTCCGGGTTACAACAGCAGCATATTTGGGGGTGGGGGAGTTACAGTAGAAAGAGAACAAAAGCAGAAAGGAGTGTATGAGCAACTGGATAGTAATTCTTTTGAGGTCATTACTTATAAAAGTTGAAAAGAAAGGTATTCTGGTGTAAACAACCTCTTGTGAGTGCAATAAAAAGCTTCAGGGAGTAGAGAGGTTTCTGTCAGATCCCATTTCTAGTTTATCTCAAAAAGTTGCTTTCTTCTTTCCTCAATATTCACACCAAATTATATTTCAGCCAGCCTAGCTATTTCAGATTTCCATCCACAGCTTTTCAAGTCTGCATTTACATTTTGCTGACTTGAACACCTTTATTTTGTGGAGAAACGTCTGTGGATTCACCTTTCTGCTCCTCCTTACTTACATAAATAGGGGGCAGATTTCTCTACGGTGCTCAGTATACAACTGCTGCCATTAGATATGGGGAGCTTTTTCTCCCTCTCCCATAATATTCAAACTCAGGGACGCCCAATGAAATTGTTGGGAAATAGATTCAGAACTGACAAAAGGAAATATTTCTTTTTTTCAATTAGTAATTCAACTGTGGAATTTACTGCCAGGGGAGGTAGTGATGGTCATGAACATAGATACCTTTAAAGGGGAGTTAGAGAGATTCATGGAGATGTGGCTATTTCATCAGTGGCTACTAGCCATATTTACTGAGGGGAGCCTTCAAATCCAGAGGCAGCACACTTCTGAATATCAGTGCTACCAGACGGCAGCAGGGAAGGGCCTTGGCCTCTATGTCTTGTTTGCCTCCAGAGTAATCGATTAACTAGTGTGTGAAACAGGATGCTGGACTAGGTAGGCCACTGTCTAATCAAGCAAGTTTTCATTATGTATTCTTTCTTGACTGATTTTAAAAGACCGGAGCTCTATGGTGATGGAAGCCAAGCTTTTCCAGCTATCCAAAGCATGAAATGCTGAACCTGTTAAAGGTACGCAATATAGGTGCTGAACAAGTCAAAAGGCAGTCCATTGTTACACATGGATGGAACGTTACAAGAGCAAAATGTATGTTCCTGCTTAAACAGCCCATCATTCACTCAGCACCAGTAAAAGCACAAGCATGGCATTCAGTAGGTTTGGAACTGACAGTGGGCCCAGGAGAACTGGATGATGTGCAAGCTAATATGCTCTGGATGGAATATATCCATTTAATGGCAGCATTACTATTGAAAAGCCTGACAGGATTTATGTACCTGGGAAACCAATGTACTCAACTAAAATTTAAACTGGGAGGGAGATTGCTGATTTGAGAAACAACAGGAAGGAGATTAACATACATGCAAACAACGGCAGAATACAGACAGATACAACTTTTCTTAACCTCGCATCCCCTGGAAAGGTGGCCTATTAAAATTCTGTATGTTAAGGGAAAAAGATAAAACAATGTACACAAAGGGTGCTGTGTGGTTTCCGGGCTGTATGGCCGTGTTCTAGCAGCATTCTCTCCTGACGTTTCAGCCACTGTACATCTGGATGATGAATATCCTCTCTGAGTTGGGATGGCAGGTGAAACGCCAGGAGAGAATGCTGGAAGTGGTAAAACGATCAGGAGATGCAGGTGAAAGCGCCAGGAGAGTAGATGCTGCTAGAACACGGCCATACAAGCCGGCGGAAAACCACACAGCACCCAAGTGATTCCGGCCGTGGAAAGCTTCGGACAATGCACATTGAACGCATCTCTCACGGGAGAAATTGTTCCAAAGACACACGGAAAATTGGTCCTCTTCGAAGTTATTTGCGCAGCCACAGAAGTCTGCAGGCGAAACGTCAGGAGAGAATGCTGCTAGAACACGGCCATACAGCCCGGAAACCACACAGCACCCAAGTGATTCCGGCCGTGAAAGCCTTCGACAATACAATGTACACAAACTTTTACATCTGTATTAATACTGAATGTACTAATATGTACACAATAATGTACCATCCCTTATTATGCGTATGTCTTGCTTATTTGCAGCTATAACAGTCAAACATAACTTTCATTAGTTAATAATAGTTTTTTGGGGAGTAAAAATATAGGAATAAGAAGTTTTCATATTGCTAAAGAAAAGGGAGAGAGACAGATGAAGTAAAGTGAAATATATTTTGTTGGGCCTCGTGCTTATCTAGAGCTTCTACCTCAACTAGAGATATTCACATCATTATACATGGAACTTTTTGTTGTCAGTTAATTCAATAATAATGAAAAAATAATGTAAACCCAGATTACCATCTCTTTGAAAAAGCCTTCATTACAACATGGCTATATCCAGAAAATGGCCCAAGAGCATAAGAAGCTGTTATTCTCTGTTGGCACAATTCTATGCTTGGATAGAAAACAGTGTATGAACATCAGCTAAACCTCTCTAAAGAGAGAGAGTCTGTGTCTATGTGCTAAGCACCATTGAATCACTTCCAATTTATGGAGACCCTATGAATTAATGACTTCCAAAATATCCTATCCTTAGCAGCCTTGCTCAGGACTTGCAAACTGAAGGATGTGAATTTCTTGATTGAGTCAATCCATCTCATGTCCCTGCTGCATGAACCCCCCCACCCCGAAGACCTCTGCTAGCTAGTTGGTTGTGGGGAGCCTGGAGGCCCTGAGAGCCTTGGCTGGGGCACCTCCCACCTGTCCTGGTGAGGCCTTCCCACCAGAAACTCCAGCCATGGGGGGGCTGTGTAGAAGGCCCTTTGGGTGCCATGGGATTGGACCTCCACCAGGCTGGGTGGGCTCCCCCATCCCCACTGGAGGCCTGAAAGGGCCTTGTGATTGCTTTTGGCTCAACCCTCCCCAAATCATGGAGGCCACTGCCACTCCCACTTCTGCTGTTCCCCCCCTGCTCTTAAGATACCTGATGTTGCTCATAGCTCGGTGGGGCCCCCAACTAGGCTGCTGTTGCTCCTGCTGGCTCCCACCACCCCCAGGGGCCCTCCCCCTGATGCGGCTTCTTTGTCCTTTACCCTGGCATCTCCTGCCCACAGCTCCAAAAAGAAACCACCCTGTTACCGCTAGGCCTACTGCAGCAGCCCCCGATGTCCTTCCGAGCTGCCAGAAGCCACACTGCGAAAAGCCACCCACTGCAGGCCAGCTAATTTGTGCTTGCTCACTTCCGCAGGCCAGCTGCTTTTGCTGCTCTGCTTGCTCCGGCCTCCCTCGGCTCTCTCAAAAGCCACGCCACTAAGAATTGCTTCCCTGGTGGCTCCACATAGCCTGATCAGCAGATGCTAGGCTGGGTTAGGAACAGAAGTTGTTCGATCCTGGGCAAGAAGCGGTACAGGATCGACCCAGTCCACCCATATAAGGCCACGGCCCTGCCTCCTCCAGCCACATCACTTGCTCACGCCTACAGCTGGAATGGCCCTGCCCATGCAGGGCCAGACACCAGTGCCGAGCCTGCCCTTCTCCCAACTCTGCTCCCAGGCAGCAACAGCGGTCAAGGTAAGACTCAGTTTTGCTTTCCTGCTGCCTCCAACTTGTCATAACATTACTGTCTTTTCCAATGAGTCTTGTGAACAATGTGAACATAGTAATGTGAACAAAGGCCCCTTCCGCACACGCAAAATAATGCGTTTTCAAACCACTTTCACAACTGTTTGCAAGTGGATTTTGCTATTCTGCACAGCTTCAAAGAGCACTGAAAGCAGTTTGAAAGTGCATTATTCTGCATGTGCGGAAGGAGCCTATGGCTCAGTTTGGTCATTACCTTATAGAGAGAGTTCAAGCTTAATTTGATGTAGAACTCACCTGTTTGTCTTCTTGCTGATGCATGGTACCCATAAAATTCTCCTCCAACACCACAAATCAAATGAATCCATTTTCTTCCTGTTTGCTTACTTCCAACTTTCTGTCCAACTGTCACCCACATACAGGATCTTGGTTGGTCACTGGTGACAGATCTTGGACATCCTTACACTTATGAGTGTTTCCTAACTCCTTCATGGCTGTCCTTCCCAAACTCAAATCTCTTTCTGTTTCTTGGTTGCTATCTCCCTTTTGGTTGATGATTAAGTCAAGGAACAGAATTTTTTTCAACAATTTCAATCTTTTAGTGATAAGTCTTAAATTTGTATAGTTACTAAGCAGTTTTTGCTTTGTCTTCAGCTATAATCCTGCTTTGGGTTCAGCTATAATCCTGCTTTGGCGCTTTCTGCTTTAACCTGCATCAGTGGTTGTTTCAAATCTTCACTATTTTCTGCTGATAATGTGGTGTCATCTGTACATCTTTAAGGGTTAATGTTTCTTCCACCAATTTTCACTCCACCTAAATCCAGTCCAGTTTTCCTTACGATATATAGTGCATCAAGACAATCAGATGTTGTGGGACACCCATTTCTTTTGAATTCAACCATAGCTTTTCATGATTCGCAGTCAAAAGTTTTGCCATGACACACAAGCTGATTTTCTTCTCAAATCCTTTGTTATGGTCCAGTAAACAATGTAAATTTTGAATATGATTGCTAGCGTGTCTTCACTTTCTGAATTAAGCTTAAACATCTGGCACTGCTTGTTCCATATATGGTAATAATCTTTGTTGTAAGATTTTGAGCATCACTTTATTCATGTGAGAAATTAATGGAATGGGCTGATAGCTGCTGCAGTCTTTGACTGCTATGCAGAGTAGGATGGGTATAATAAATAAATATTTAATCTATGATACTGGGGTAGGGAAGGCTATTGGGGATGTTAAGTATCCTTCCTCACTTCAGGGAGCTGAACTAAGTGGAGATAGAGTGGGATAAAATTATGACAGTAATATAATTGCAGAAGTGGTCTATACCCACCATCCTATGATTTGATGGGCATTTGTAGATTTTGTGATTTTTATTAAATATGCAACACATTGCCATTATTCTTATTTATGAAAAAGAATAGCAGTTACATTGAAAAAGAATAGCAGTTACATACACAATAGGTGCCACCTTCCAGTTCAACAATACCCTTTACTGCCATCAACCTGCCAGGTATTCTGAACTATTAAAAGCTATTGTGACATTTACAGGGTCACTTACAGGTAATGGAAGCGTTTAGGGAGTCATTCGGCAACATTCACCCAGGTGTGGTACCTCCACTATAGTCTAAACAATCAAAGGGTGGTGCTATGAGGTGTTCTTAGGACTAATTTGGACTCTTTCATGCTTCCACCCCAAAGTTATAAAGATAGAATCTTTTTTTTTTTTGGATTAGCTCTTCTGTCACATGTAGTTTTGGATACAAGTTCATTTGGGTTTTGTGTACTTAAGTTGTGTGCTTTGGGTACTGCAGTGATCAACTTCACAGAAAGACCATGCTTTTTAGTTGGAGCACTCTGTTAATTAGATTACACCCATTCTACAGTCAGTTTATTGGCTGCCAATCAGCTACTGGGTTCAGTTCACATGACTGATTACATCTGGGTGTGTCTACACAAAATGTCACCCAGGTAAAAACAGTGAAATTGTGCCCCCCCCAATTTCTCCCCTCCCCCCACAAAAGATTTAAGGACTGAGAAAGAAACTTCCCTGGCAAGAGCCCATGGCATCAAGGACAGTGCATAAACTCAGGAAGCCCCTACCACTCGAGCTCGCTGGAGTGGAGGGCCAGGGTCTTAGGGCTGAGGAGGGAGCAGTTTTGCCTGTTGCCAGAAGGTGGACCAACCAGAGATGCAAACCCCCCCAAAGATGGCTGGAGGTTTGGGGGAAAACTTGGGGAAGTATCCTCCCCTAAAAAACTGGACCCAAATCCAGAGGGGGGGGGGGTAGCTGGAAAAACTTCCTTCCTTGTCAGTCTGTGGAAATCAACCCCCCCAAATGACTTTTCACTCTCCCCATCACCAGAGTGACTCCTCCTCTGCTTCCCGAGTCTGCTTTGTGCAGCGGGAGTTTGCCTTGGGACAGTGGCCATTGGGGCGAAGGGAAATGTGGGAGCAGGACCTATACTGCCTTACCTAACGGCCAGTCAGAGTAGTGGGTGCAGTAGACCCCAGCTGGCAGGGGCTGTCTACTGAGGAAGGCACAGTCGAAGCTAAATGATAGATCTCTGCTGCCACCACACCTTAGAGCTGCCTCCTCCTTCAGTTGGGGTCCTGGAGGCAGGTACCAAGGAAGGGCTCCAGGCAGCCCGGCTGTTCTGCGGCTTCAGGCTGGAGCTGCCAGAACCGCAGTCTTTCCTTCACCCGAATCTGGGCTGCAGGATGTTCCACCGCTGGCATTTACTGACCCTGACCCAGGCAAGGCTTAGCCAGCATGGTTCCAGCTTGCTCCTGTCCAGTGCCCTGACAATCCTTTCTTGCCTTCTAGAGTACACACTGGGCCTAGGAGGCCAGTGAGACGGTCTGTTGTCTCCTGGTTGGGAGAAGCTAACCAACACCCAGTTGGGATTTGCAAAGCTTAGAGAATGCAGCCACTTCCAGGGCCAACTCACCCATAATACTTTACCTGGGGGGAATAATACTAGAGCATGGAAACTGCAGGGAAATCAACACCAAGCCACTTCTTCTGAAGGACAAGTTTTATTGTCTTCTCCTTCTCTTCCCTTCCCCTGAGGGTCTCTAAGAAATGCTTCTTGGGGTATTCTGATGTTGGGCTTGGGCTGGCCGCTTGCAAAGGGGCAGCTGGCCACTTGCCTAGGGGTATTCTCCTGCTTCTGCCCTCCGGCCTTGAGCGAGTGGGCCCACCTTGCTCCTGGTGGGGGAGGGCTGGGCTGCTGCCAGAGTGAGCCAGAGGGCCTTGCTACCACCGCTGCCCCACCAGGTCCTGCTTGCTCCTGGGGGGAAGGTGGGAGGGTATGGCCAAATGCACCCGCCACGTGACACTCAAAAGTGGCACCTGGGTCATCTGCCCCCTCTGTCCCCCTTTCCTGCCCCCAGATATGCCATTGCATACAAAGCTCTACATGGCTTGGATCCTCATATCTGCTGGACTGCCATTCATCGCCTCTGCTACAACAGTCTGGCTTATCTGCTTAGGGCCTTCTGTAGGTGCCACCCTACAAATGGGCAAGATCAACAACACACATTTTTTCTGTTGAGGCTTCCACCTTGTGGAATAATCTGTCTGAGGAGGTCAGGAAGGCTCCCATTCTCCTGCCATACTACAAACTTGTTCAGTAAAACTTTTCTATAATGGTAACAGGGCTATAGTATAATGTAACAGTTCAGAAAGTCACTTTATAAGTGAAAGGGACTATGGATTGTACCATGGTGTAAGATATATTATTAGTTTGCTGCATGTATTTGTTGTCATTTAGTTGTTTTCTACTGATGTAACACAATTTTTCATTATTATATCCATACTGCATCATGCTTACTACACTATGCTCATTCAGATTAAGTAATCCTGGCCTTGGCATATTTCAATTTAAAATCCCATCATATTGATTATATTGACCTACACTGTGGTTATTAGATGTCTCTTCCATGGATTGTTGATGACCTACACTGTATAATCCAATCTGAGTATCAATGAGAAAGGCAGACTACAAATACATAAAATAAATAAATAATCTTCAGAGTAAAAGGACAGGAGTCTGTCCAAACAATTCTTAGGCTCTGTCCTGTTCACAAACATAACAATATATGGCGTATCATTCCAGAAACAAGCTCAGAACCTGATGAAACAAACTGCATTTCCAACAACCCACTGTTTGCTGTTTCATAAAACTGGACTAAATAGAAAACTGTAACTTACCATGTTGCCTACAAATCACAGTTTAACCCTGGCTTGTCAACAAAAGAACAAATCATGATTGGTTGGTTGTTTATTGTTTCGCTACAGTGCCATGGTAATAAGACCCTTTGAGGTATTGTAATTGGGATATTGTATGTATAAGGTAGGCTACTATGGGCCTTTTACCATTTTTAATTTGTAATTAATAAATATGTGTTTTTAATGTTTAGTAGTTTTATATTTAGTGGCCCCTTATACAATTTCTTGACCTTTCCAGAATTTTCGAGAAGAGTTTGTCTTTGATGTGCATTCACATTTCAAAATGTACTGTTTACTTATCAGTCTATAAAGGAGGCTGGAACCATGGGAAGCTATTTCTGAAAGACAGCTTAGTGAGCAAGTTCAAGAAATGTGTATCAGTACTTGATTCCCTCCCCTGATCACAGTCCTCCACAAAGGTCACTTTGTGCTGTATGATCAAAAAGGAGCTTTGAAAGATAATCCTGTGATCTCAGTAGCTGCATGACAGGATAAGTCCTGCAGGTAGATGTCTTCATTTCTAAATCTGCCATTTCCTGCAGTGTAAGAGCCCTGGTCTTGGAATGTGGAACAAATACATTTTCTGTCCCTTTAGCATAATCCATGTTGTTTTTTATAAGTCTGTTTAAGAGACCAGATACAATGAAAGATGGGGCCTCTTGTTAATCAGAAGAGGGAAGAATTTTTGAACACGCAGTTTCTCTGCATGACAACAGAACTTATCAGCTTTTTCACAATAACTAAAAGCACAAGTGCTGTTTTCATTTGAACTTAGATACCCAATCTAATGTTGCACTCAGAGGGCAAATCAAAGCCACATTACACCCTTTGAAGTCAATGGGCGTACTCTAAAAATGGCGAGACATTTTGATATGAGTTAGGTGTCTGGGGTTCCCCCAGTCTCGCTCTGATCACCTCACTGTGAAACACACAGTAACTCAATTTCACCAGTTAGATTCAGATAAAGCACCCCAGGGAGTGATTCAGATTGGGTGTAAAGGATTCAATGGTGTTGATGTTCAGGACAGCCGCCTGGCCTTGACTGAATTCCATAACCCGGGCGATGGGCCAGCATCTGCGGCGGAGACTCTGGCGGAGACCTTATCTCTGCGAGAGAGATGAGAGCTCCGTTCCCATGGGAATCCCGGAGGGGGGATGGGATGGACAGAGTTATAACCTGTGCTTCTGGCGGGAGACTCTATTCCTGCCACGTCGTGTACGTGAGCTTTCTAGGATGTCTGAATAAACGGCCTTTTACACCCAAAAAAAAGCCTCTTTATTTCTGCTTCTATGGAATTCCTTTGAGCATTGTGGCAGGAATCCTAGTTCATCTTATCTCTCCACAGTGCAAAAAAGCTGACCTCTGGTGTCTCGGCATGGAGAGGTTGAATATTCCTGAATCTGTGGACAGGTGCGGTAGCCCCCAAAGAAGAGGTCTCCGAAAGCTTTCCCTTATGCGGATTCATGGAGGAACCGGGCGGGAGAACGGGTCTCGCTGGTAACTTCTTTCCCCGCCTCCTCGTATCGAACATCATCGAGTCTTCCCTTACTCCGCTGGGACGAGGGACGCAGAAAAGACGATCATCGTGGACTTGCATGAGTCGTTTGGGGCGCTTGTTGCCCTTATGGATCGAGCGCCTGTGGATCGGATATCTGCCCGCTTTCCGTGTGGATTACAAAACCTCAGATGCAAAACCTGTCACCCGGAGGAGACGGGCCTGACCACCTTCTTTCATTGGCGGCAACACAGGAGTCCATTGAACGATTCCTGGACTTCGTATTTTGGTGATGTTCCCAAGAATCGGCACCGCGGCATAGCGCACCAGGGCCCGTCCTAAGCACCACCGTTGAAACCGGGACTATATCGGGAGTTGGGAGGGTATCCGCATCTCAGTTTCAACTCGGATCCGGACCCCCCAGATCCCGGATCAGCAGTTGCACTCTGAGGTATGCCTGCGGAGCCACCGGTGGACACGTAGGTGCTGCATTCTGGATGAAGAGGAATCCGAAGAAAGCCTGCCTTCCCATCCGGATCTATTCCCCTCCCGCCAAAAGAGAGAGTTTGGATGATGAAGTGAGCCAACTACAAGCATGCCTCCAGGAAGCATGGGCCCGTGAACGCCAGCTAAGTGGGAAGAGGAACGGGAGCAGCTGCAGCAAGAGCGTGAAAAACCTGCAAAAGACCGGGAACAGCAAGCGCCAGTTAGAAATCCAACCTCGGTACGGGTGGACCGTGCTAAAGACGCGCTGCAACGGCAATATATGCAGTAAATCCTCATCAGTCCATGATAAGGTCCTGGAACACTACCAAACTGGACTTAGAGCCGCCAACAGCCAAAGCTGTTAAGGCTGCACGCTTTGTCATTTAAAGTGAACTAACTCGCAGCTATTCAACGAGACTAGACTGGCCAAACTGGAATCGAGAGAAAGCAGCTTTGCATGCGCACCAGGGATGCCTTTGACTTTCACAAGGAGAGAGACTTAGCCGCCTTGGAAAAGTGAGCTGAAGAAGCAGCAGGACAAGATGCCCCCCAAGTTGGAGTCCTCACTGCTGTCACTGGTACAGCCAACGCCCGGAAGAGAGGCGGCAACGCTGTTGGGTCCTGCTACTTTCGGCGTAAGAGATCTTCGCCACCTTCCAAAGACCTGCAGTTCCCAATTCAGAACACCAGCGAAGCTGCCAGCCGCTATGCCCCCACCACTTCCACCGATTCCTCGCCCTCCCTGCGCCGCTGCCTCAACTCTGGCTTAACCGCCCGGCCCAGCCGTAGCTTTGCTATCCAGGGTCAGTGGAGAGAGGATATTACAGACCTCCAATAATACCTGCCCAAGCTTCGATGCGGGACCACGCTTCCAAACTCCCCTACTTCATCCTACAACTCCGATGCCCACATGGAGGGACTATGACGCATTTGTACCGGTCTGGAACGTAGCCGAAAAAAATATCAGTGGACATCGGTTCCGGCTCTTGGAATGGAGGCGGCAGCCGACTGGTTTGTGACTCTTTTGATCTGTGCAAAGGAGGAGGATACTCGCCACGGTTACCCTGCGTTCCTCAAAGCCTTAAATGGGCTCGGCTTCCAAGATCCGGGTGCTGAAAATGAAGCCATTCCCGGCATCTATCAAATCCTATTCAGCTAAAGGCAACCGCTTCCTTTGCCGAATTTGCCCGTGAATTTCGCGGTGGCGGGCGGCTGCTCGACTCCCTCCTGAGTGGCCTGGAGCGCATGAAAATGTGAGGAAGATACTTCCTCGGATGCAGAAGTGACAGAAGCGGCAAACTTCGTGGAACGATGTTCCTTGTTCGGATCCCCGCACTATTGCTTCGATTGGATCGAATTAGGATCTCAAGTGGCGTCTCGTTTGGATTCACGCCTTCGTGCGGGGGCCGCCCACGCCCAAAACCCTCGGCCGGGCTCACTCTACCACCGCTTCGACTTCATAAGCCAAGCCCAGCAGCCTCTACGGAAACCACCTCCGAGCGCCCGTCGCGCGTCTGGGATTGTGTCTTTACTGCGAGGAGGACCGGATCATCTAGCTGCCAACTGCCCGAAAAAACACGAAACCAACCGCTCCGTCAGCGGCGCACCCCTACTCTGCCAAGCCACCCGCGGCAAATCCGGGCCGCCTCTAACGGGCTTCGTCTAAAGCCCGGTTACCGAAGGCGACCCAGAAGAGGGGGAAGCGGCTGTTTGCCTCTCTTCAGCCCCATGGATATGGGTTGCGACTCCAGATCACGGTGAGTGAAGGCAAGCTCCCATTACGATTCAAGCGATTCTGGCCAACCCGCTAAGCACACTTTCGTATTATAGCCTCAGCCCTTGTAGATTCTGGGTGCTCCCATTGTTTAATGCGGCCCCAGGTGGCAGAGGAGCTTGGACTAGACGAGTCCCCTGGCTAAGCCCATACCGTTCACCCAAATGGGCGGCAGCCCTCTCGGGGCGAAGGACCGGCCCAGCCAGTTCAAACGCGAAACCCGGTCCTCCTCCGGCTGCGCTGACCATTGGGAGAGAAATTAGTTTATTCCTGGCACCGGGTGTGCCTAAAACACTCCATAGTCCTGGGCATGCCATGGTTGTTAGTTGCATGAACCAAAATTACATTTGGAAAGAAAGGATCTTAGAATTCACTGACAGGCCTCCTCTTGCAGGAGAACACATGAATTGGGGGGAAAAACTTCACACTCCCTAATGACACTTATCCCCCCTGGCTTCGCCGAAGCGGTGCAGCTCTAATTGCTCCCCGAATCTACCGGGTATTCCACCGGGTCTACCAAGAATTTAGCCAGAGAGTTTTTTTTCAGGAGCAAGGAATCGCGATCAATTGCCACCCCATAGAGACACTGACTGCAAAATGCATTATTACAGCCAGGGGCTCAACTGCCCTAAAGGGTAGAATCTACGCGATGAGTCCCAATGAGGAGAAGAGGAAACTTCGTTGCCTTCTTAGACAAGAACCTTAGCTCCAGCGGGTTCATCTACGACGAGCTACCAAACACACACGTAATGCTGCTCCTGTATTATTTGTAAAAAAAAAGGACCCGGGTGCTTTAAGGCTCTGCCGTAACGGATTACCGAGGACTCAATGCGGTTTCCCTGTCCAAATAAATACCCCTTTGCCATTAATCAAGGACCTTTTAAGATGCATTGGGCAAGGGACGCATTTTTACTAAGTTGGACTTAAAGAGAAGCTTACTACAGGGTCAGGGAGTTGCGGAAGGCTATGAACATTTGACTACGCATTTAACACAAGAATTTGGACAGTATGAATACTTAATAATGCCATTATTCGGGTTAAAGATGGGGGGGGCCCCCGGAGCTTTTATGGCCCACTTTATCAACGAAGTTCTACATGATTTATTATACTAGGGAGTAGTGGTGTACTTAGATGATGTTTTAATTTATTCACAAACCATGGAGGGAGCATGAAGCCTTGGTTCGGAAAGTATTAAAACGCCAGTTGCTCAACAACTCCCTCTTTGCCAAACTTTCTAAATGTTGTTTCCACCAAACCTCTATCGACTATTTGGGTTTACCCGGATCTCTTCCGAGGGGCTAAAAAATGGATCCTGCTAAGATTGAAGCAGTCCTCCAAATGGCCTGCCCCCCTACCAATCCCGGAAGTGAACTCCAATCTTTCCTAGGGGTTTTTGCTAATTTCTATCGCAAGTGTGGACTTTATACCTACCAATTAGGCTGAACTGACTCTCTCCACTCGCCACGGATTCCTCTTTAATACTGGCACTTTAAAGGGTAAAGACCACACAGGCTGCCGAAGCCCGGGGCCCCCCTTTCCTGGTCTAAAGAATGTCGAAGGCAGCCTTTCAACATTTAAAATCCAGCTTTTACTACCCGAGACCCTTATCCTGAAACAATTGCCTGACCCAGATCTTTCCTTTTGTGGTTCACGTGGATTACCCTTCTCCGGACAAAGTGGCTTTGGTGCAGCTCCCTGTTTGCAGAGAAATCCAAAGATGATAGGCTGGTTCCGTGGTGCTGTATTTATCCAAAAGGAAAATTCTCCGGTGCTGAGAGCCTTCCAACTGGACTGTAGGGGATAAAAGAGAGACTGCGGCCATCAAAGTAGCACTTTCCACTTGGTTGCCACTGGCTGTGAGGGGCTAAACACCCTTTCAAGCGTATTAATTCGGATCCTCACAAAGAACTTGGCCGCCCTTTCCACCCCCCTCAAGATGTCCATAAAACAACTCCGTTGGGCAATGATTTCTTTTCTCGTTTCTCTTTCACTGTCCATTTTTCCCCGGAAAAAACCAATAACCAATGGCTGATGCGCTCTGCCCAAAGCTACGCGAGGGAGGGTAGTGCAGAGCTGCCTTTACCCGGAAGGATATCCCGCGCACTGTTCTCTCACCCTCCCACCATTGGGGCTGGCTGTCACTTTCGATCTCTTCAGGCATCGTCCACTCCTCCTTCTCCACCCATTCCCAGCCTGGTCTCTCCTTTCCCTCACCCGAGAACTTCGAGGAGGCGGCTGGGCAGCGAGCCGCACCAAGCCCGGAGGAAGGTGACTCCCAATTACAGCCTGGAGAATGGTGTTTGGCGTGGGGGATTGTTGATGATATGCGTGCCTCCCCCCCTCCGTTAAGCAGGTTCTCGAGGAGCCTGTCATGATGCCTGCTTCGGCTGGACATCTTTGGCTTCATTAAGACTCTGCATCTTGGCCCGCCGTCAATTTTGGTGGCGTAGCGATCGCGCCAAAGACATTGAAGACATATATCAAAAGGTTGCTCTGTTTGTGTCGGAAGCCAAATCCCGGTTCCGGGAAAACCCCATGGTCTGTTGAAGCCTCTCCCGGGTGGCCTCCCCGCCTTCCTGGGAAGTCATCTCCATGGATTTTATTCACGGATTTGCCAGAAGTCAACGCAACACGGTCTTGTGGAGTGGTGGAGGACTTATTTTTCTAAACAAGACCCATTTCATCCCATGTGCTTCCATCCCCTCCGCTCCTAAGTTAGCTGGCTGTCTTGTTCATTCAGCATATTTATAGTCTACACTCCGCCCCCGTTAAAGCATAGGTGGTCTCCGACCAGCGGGCCCCAATTCATTTCAAAGTTCTGGAAAGCTTTCCTGGAGCTTGTTGGGGAGCCGCCCGACGGCAATTGCCGCCTCTACCATCAGTTCAAAGTGACGGTGAGTCGGAGAAGAACGAACAAGAACCCTGGAGCAGTATTTACGTTGAAATACACCAACTATCACTCAAGAACAACTGGTGCGTAGGGTTAATTCCGCTTTTGCAGAATACGCCCTTATAATAATGCGGTTCATAGCGGTACAAAAAAACCCTTGAGAAATTGTGTCTGGGCGATCCTTCCTCCGTTGCACGCCCAACTCACCTGCCGGAAGAAACGTTGAATCCTCCGGAGTTCCGAACAATTGCGATTTTTATCTCTGGTCAGGGTGGAAAACGGTCCAGACCGCCTTAGCAGCAGGCTAAAGACTCCCAAAAACTTCAAGCGGATAAAGCACCGCTCGGATTTCCCTTTGCGTGTGGGCGAAGCCTGGGTGTATTTGTCTACCAAAAATCTCTTCAGAAGACGTATATAGGAATTTTTCAAAACTGGGCAAAAGATTAAATTGGGACGGCTTTAAGATTACTAAAGTGATTAATGATGTCACTGCCCGATACTGGACTTGCTCTTAATTCTCTAAGTAATATCCATCACTGTCTTTTCATTCCAGTTTGCTCAAGGAGGCTCCTCAAGTTTCCGATGCACCATAATGTTACGCGACCTACCGGAGACCCCCGCCCGACTATATAATTGATGGCCACAAGCATTACGAAATTGACGCTTCATCCTGGACTCTCGTTTTAATCGCATAGCGCTTGCAATATTTAGTCTCTTTGGGTGGGATATTCCTCTGGGTATAATCAATGGGTCTATTCCTAAAAATATTTACGCCCTGCCCTCATTTCTGCTTTTACCGCACCTTTCCGCACAAACCTGGGGAGAAGTTTTTTTCTTAAGGGAGGCAGAGTGTAAAAGGATTCAATGGTGTTGGATGTTCAGGACAGCCGCCTGGCCTTGACTGAATTCCATAACCACCGAGGCGATGGAGCCAGCATCTCTTGGCCGAGGAGACTCTGGCGGAGACCTTATCTCTGCTTGAGAGATGAGAGCTCCGTTCCCATGGGAATCCCAGAGGGGGGATGGGATGGACAGAGTTATAACCTGTGCTTCTGGCGGGAGACTCTATTCCTGCCACGTCGTGTACGTGAGCTTTCTAGGATGTCTGAATAAACGGTCTTTTAGACCAAAAAGCCTTTTATTTCTGCTTCTATGGAATTCCTTACATTGGGACTGCTTCTTTACACTGTTGGCCAGACCTGGGTAGCTATGGATTCACCGAGAACAAGTGCATTATTCGAGAATTTTGTATCCCCACGAGGCGAGGGTGGAAATTTTACAGTGCAAAAGCACTCTTTCAGGTTGTGGAAGAAAGGATGAAGCCCCTCCTACCACTAACATCAATCCTAGTTTCAGTCAGGCCAGGAGAATTTTGGAACTTTGTTTCCTGCAGGTCACAGCTGTCTGTCAGATGATCAGAATTCATTTGGGGGAATCCCAGCCCCATTTGTACCAAAATGTCTCTTCTAGTTTGAGCCTTAGAAGAGCATAACTCTATTTAGGATTGTGCTGCCAGTCCTTGTTTATAGTCACTATTTAAGTAAAAGTAAAGTCCACTGAATTTACTAAGATTTACTCCCAAGAAGACTTTAATAGGATCAGGCTGTAACTCAGCGAAACATCTTTACAGCCATCATTTCAGCAGCATTCTCTTGGGCCGTTTCTGCACGGCCCATTAATCGCTGATACCTACTAAGAGCAAAGAAAGCCCACAGGCCGCCGTTCGCACAGGCGCCGCTGCTGCAACGCAGCAGCGGCGACCTGAATGCGCTTCCCTCCCCCCAGGGCGGCGTCAAGCCGCCCTAAACAACAACCCTTTAAAGGGTTATTGTTGGGGAGGGAGCGTCTTCCCTGCGGCGCGGTGCGAACCGCGCCGCCGGGAAGACGCTGTCTCCCGTCTCCGCCCCACTCACTGTGTCCTCCTCGTCGCCTGCGGGGCGTTGCAGCCCCGCCCACACTGTCCTCCGACCTCCAGGGGGAGGGCACAGAGGCGGCTCCGTGCGGAGCCGCCTGCCGCCTGCTGGCCTCCCCTTCGCCTGCTCGCACGCTTGCGTGCGAGCAGGCTCCCGCTCCCACGCCGGCAGAACTCCTGCCGGCTTGGGGGCGCCTCCTGGCCGTGCAGAAACGGCCTTGTAAAATGCAAGGAGCCAATGGGCATTGTCTGAAATTAGGAACACAGACTTTAGAAACACAACATTATAATAACTTTTCCTTTATCTAGTTGGGGGAAAACCCTGGATGCAAACAGTTTGGAGTTCCAGGAAGTTCACCAGTTTTAAAATGCTGACTTGGCCCATCCCATTAGTAAGTCTCTTTACTGCCTTTTTGTTTTGCCTTGCAATCTGATACAGTGGCAACAGCTGCTAAAAACTATACGCATGCTGTGAAACGGATGTGGGGGGAAAATTCAAAATAACCAAATGCAGAAGGAAACCGCCTACAAGCCCAAACATATTAGATGCCTTGCCTAAGATGGTTTTGGCTGACACTCTGCTTTATTCCCCCAGCATCCTCTACCTTCCCCACTGAAAAGTATTATTAAAACCAGTGAGGGACGCAAATCCAAGAGTCAAATTGCCACATCTCACTGGTTGACCTAGGGCTAGTCACATTCTCCCATCCTAGCCTGTTTCTTATTCATACATGCAAAAAAATTGCAACTGTAATAATAATAATTCAAAATGTAGATTGTTCAAAGAAGTAGAAGAAACAATGGGTCTCATACTAAGCTTGTTCAAGAAGATCACACAGAATTATTATAAATAATGTCATAACATAGTTGCTAAGACAATTCACTGAAACATCTTTAAAAAGTATCCTTCGGCAACAGAAAAAAATGGTAGGAACACCCTGTTGAAAAAGCAGTTGAAAATGAGCAGGTCAGAATATTGTTGGACTTCTGAATACAAGCAGATAAGGTATTGGCACAAAATATACAAGACATAAAAGTGGTTGAAAGGGAAAAAAGAAGTGTGAATAATTGATACCTGTCAGGACTGCAACTCCCAACATGCACTGGTTCCCGCCTTTTTCCAAAAAGTGCGGGAAAACAAACTGAGAAGCTACATTCCACCAGAGCTTCAGAACCAATGGGAGACCAGGAGATGGGAGGAGGGGAAAAACTGGTTGGTTGCTGTCTGTTTTTGTAAATAGTTTAAATTCTGGAACTGAGGACACGAATCCTCAGTTCCAGCACCCTGTACCTAGGGCGAAATAAGTCAATAAAGTTCTTCTTTTTTAAGCTGCTTTGTTTGAGTGTGTTCAGCATTACAGATACCTGGTGACTGCAGGGTTGAAGAAAAAGAACTGGAAAAGATGACAAAATACCAAGATACGAGAATGGAAGTCGAGAGATTATGGCACAAACCAGCAGTTTTCCCCGTGATTATGAGCACACTGGGTACCATCCCCCCCCAAATGGACAACACTTGAATTTGGGTGCTGTGTGGTTGTGATAACACTTGAATTTTCTATATATTGATAAAATCTTCATCTATCAGTTACAAAAGGCCACAGTGCTTAGATCTGCACATATACTATGCGAATACATTATGACATCCTAGGTTTTTGGAAAGAACTAGTGCGTATGAAGGTCAACCCTGGCTAAGGATCTTGTAGGATATATTTATTAGCACAGTAGAACAAATGAGACAGATTCTCAGTTGCTTTTTATATATGAGTTTACAAATTATAAAGGGAAGGTTACATGGAGATAAAATAAGAAATTCTTTCTTTCCTGCTACACATCTACATTATTGTACGTTTGGTTACATCTTACTATGTTTGGTTACATCTCACATGTTGTCATGTCTCTCTACTCAAATAAAGAAACGAAGTTAACTTATAACTTCTGATGTACACAATGGCTGTCTCGCTGACCAATATCTAGTCAACAGATCAGTGACTTCAGCAACAGATCAGTGGCTTCAGCAACATTTACATACAAACAGTTAACCTTTTTATGACTGAGTTGTGACAGACACTTGCAAAATCCCAAAAGGTCTGGCAGCTTTGATTTAATAAAACTGTAATAATAATACCTCTAAAAACAGAAAGTGGCTTCTTCCAGCAGCCATCTAGAAGAGTCAATTGGAGACAGCAAGCATCAGCTATTGGTGCCTGCTTTGGGAGAAAGAGTGAAAGGCATTTCCCACTGCTCAGAGGCATCCTGGCTTGGATCATCCAAGCTAACTTGATCACATAAGATCTCAGAAATTAAGCAGATTCCACCCTGGTTAATATTTGTATGGGAGACCACCAAGGGAGATCTGAATGTATCTTGCCTTGAAAACCCTACAGGGGTTGCCATAAGTCAGCTGCAACTTAACAACACTTTACACTCATGCAAGTGGCAGTGTGCAGACTAAAAGAGGTTCTAATTTCAGCATATTCATTTATTCAGATATTTTTATATACTACACTTTTCTCAACAGTTGGAACACAACATGGCTTACAAAGTAATTTTATTTATTCACAACAGCCTTGTGAGGTAGGCTGGGTGGAATGAGAGTTACTGGCCCAAGGTCATCTGGCAAGCTTCCATGGTAGAGTGAGGATCAGAACATCAGCCTCCCAAATCAGAGTCCAACATTCGAATCACTAAACCACTGGCTTATATCACTGCTTCTGCTGCCCAGAGACTGAGGGGGCAGATCCATGCACAAGTGTGCCACTGCCATGCAATTGTTGCCTTCTGGACAGCAGCAGTGAAGCAGTGTTGAGTGGGTCACATTTTCTTCTTTGGTAGCTGTTCCTCCTTCTGTCTGGCAAGAGAAGAAAGAAGTGTGGAAGGAGGGGCCCTTTGTAGCAACTAATGCATTTTGCCAGGGAATGTTCTCCTGCCGGCCAAGTGGCAGTTGGCTATGATAGCAAGGTGTGAGGTCTCCTGCCGCAAATGAGAAGCTAGCAGCCCCAGTCCAGTCTTGGCATACCTATACTGGCAGCCAGAGTGCTTGTAGGTACAATTTAAGGAACTGGTGCTGATCTTTAAAGCCCTACATGGCTTCAGACTGGCATATCTGAGGGACTGACTACTCCCTTAAGAACCCATCCAACCAGTACAGTCATCTTCCAAGGCCCTGCTTCAGCTCTGTCCACCTATTAAGATTATGCAAGTGGCAACCTGAGTGAGGGCCTTCTCAGTCATGGCACCAAAACTCTGGAATATTCTCCACAGAGAGAATGTCCCCTTCTATTGCTATCTTCAACCAGCTTCATCTGATGTTCCTTTATGATCTCTCCTTTCCACCCTCTTTTTAATTGTCATTTTAATGGATGCCATAGTTATTTTAACTTAGTTTTAATTGTTTGAATTATGCATTTTTGTTTGTTTTTAATATTTTTGAAATGTGTTTTCTCATGTATGTTTTTAACCTGTCAGCTGCATTGTTGACCCACCCAATGATATTTTTAAAAAACTAAATACATGGTGGGCAGAGGTTTTCCTCTTGGTTAGTCCACCAGAGGCTTAGAACCTCTCTTCTTTTTCTTTTTACGTTCTCTATGCTGTACACCTAAGCTGGTTTTGCAACATGTTTGCCACAAAGGTGGGCTGGCCAGCTGTAAAATAATACTGAAAATGGGAAGCAGGGTGTGACCATTGTTACATCTTCTACCTGACAAGACTACTTTATGATGCGGTGTGCTGTTTTATCTATGAAAAAGGAGTTCTCATGTCTGTTTTAATGAAAGGGTATACGATGAAGATGTTTGCAGTTGATATTCTCTATTATTTAGTGCCAGAATGCTCATCTATGATAATGCCATCACCACCAGCACTGCTTCCAAAATATGAATTGGGGTTTCCTCTGAATGTAGGTATTTTTTTAAAAAAATCTCTCAAGATCATTTGATATATTTTTAAAAGCCTGCTTCTAGGCATGAATCATACAGAACTGACACAGTATGTGTGTGATCTGAGATGTCAGTATCTCTTTAACACTATTTTTGCCACATTTTGACCCTTTTTTGCCTCTGTTTCACATCTGATGCTGACCTGACCTGTTGTCACTGTGCTCTGACCCCAGTTTGAAAACCAAATATTATCCTTGATATTTATGCATTGCTCCAGCTAAGTCAGCTTTAAACCAAGCAAGTACAAATAAAAACATACTACCTTGAAACCTAAGCCTGAACTCTGCTGCAATAAGTTTCCAGCAGAACAGGTTCCCAATCCTGTTTGATCAGTCTGGGCAAATAGATATTCAACAGATTTGGGGGTAGGGGGTGGAGTGTATTTCCAAACAGAAGCTGTTTAATAAAATTACTGTTTTAAAATTACTTTATTTTGCATCTAACAAACCATTCATAAGCTGAAACAGCTCTGCTTGGTGTGGGAAAGTAACCGGGGAGCTTAAACTGGTTTGTACTTAGATTCTGGCTGATAATTACAGTTGCCATCAATTTCCCTGACCCTGCTCATCTACCTTTAATAACAGCCTGACAAGCAGAAATTGCACAGGTTAAGCTTCCTTCATCACTGAGGAAGCAGGAAAAGCCAACGCAATCCTATCCTTAAGAGGAGCAAGCTCTATTGAACTCAGTGAGATTTCTGAGCAAACATGCATGGATTGTACTGCACATTTCTGCAAACCCAGAGCCAATAAACAGCAATGACCTCTATATGTAATGCAAACAGAAAATCTTTGTTGTCTGGGAAATACACAGTTTTTCTTCCACGTTGTCAACACATGGAAGAAACTGTGTGAAAAACCTCAATTGTGTTTTTAAGTAAAAAACATCTCTACCCTGACATGGGAGAGAGCTCCACAAAACATAGTGGAATTTCCTACTCAGGACTGGCTGCTTGCGTCATATGTGGAATCATCTTCCAGGCCAATCTTAGGCATCTTCACTTAGAAAAAAAAGTCCTGCCAAGTTTACCAAATTAGCAGACAAACTAACATCATTTACAAGGCTTGGTCTAGAAAACCCGTCTAAGCCAATGGGGCATTGCCTCTTATGAGCGAGGGTGTGGGTGGATGATGTGAAGATGAGTTGTTGGGATATTCCTGTCTTAAGAGGAATATTAAAAAGAAAAGCAATTATGAACAAGGAAGAAGATCCTGATTTAGGTAGCATGGCTTAGAATAATACCAGGTTTTCATAATGAGGGAAATAAAACAAGCAAGCTGTGAAGTTCTGAGTGCTGATGTTCTTACTACATCAGCATTAACAGTGTTATCTATCCTAAGAATTGTAACACACTTCAAAATCAATCAGAAGCAAGGGACTTGGTACAGTTTGCTTAGAATTGCTGCAGAGGGACTACCAGAACTCATGAGAAGAAGGACCTGGAATACAAAATTCCAGGGGTGCTGGTCAGCCTGGGTGCTCCAGGAAGCCATGCCAGGAGAGCAGAAGCACGTTCATTCTAGCTAGCTTGTGTACATCTGAACTGGGCAGGGAACACAGGAAATTTTTATCAGGGGATCCGTAGAAGTTCTTGGAAAACTTGAATATTTGCAATGGGAGTGACCAAAGATCTTGTAGAGAGGGCAGCACTGATGGATGCTTCTGACAGATACATCCCAGGCAGATGATGGGGCATACCAGTGAACAGTGTTGTTTGCCAGTGTGCTATAGTAGTTATAATGCCAGACTGGGACCTGAGAGATCCAGGTTTGAATTCCATTCTGCCATGGAACTGACTGGGTTACCTTGAATTACATATTATTCAGCCTATCTTACCTCATGGGATTGTTGTGATGATAACATGAAGGAGAGGAGAAAGGTATAAGATGCTTTGAGTCCGCAGTGGGAAGAGATAAAATGAAGTAATGAATGAATAATAAAATTACAGCCAAATAATCATGGAAGAACAAGTGTAAGAAACATCAACTTCAGTTTCTCTGATGTCCATAATTCTATCATGCTAAAATGGCTGCTGCATTCCGGCATAGCTCTGGTTCAATTTCTGCTGTTGATAGGATACCAAGCTACTATTCATTCTTAATTAAACTATGTCTTGTGTATCCTTTTGGCTCAAGGTGGCTTACAAATCAAGTTTTATGCAGAGAATAAAATAAGAATCTAAATTACCCCACTCCTCATAAAAATGTGTCCATTTAAAGCCTGTTAAAACTCCTGTCATAGGAAATGGCCTTATATCACCTCCTAAAATCTCTAGTAATTCTCATACTAATAAGGCCAGACTTCTTTTGTCTTTAAGTGGCAGCAGACTTATAGCAACGCTGTGGGGTTTTCAAGGCAAGAAATATTCAGAGATGGTTTGCCATTGCCTGCCTTTGTATAGTCATCCTGGTCTTCCTTAGTGTCTCACATACAAATACTGGCCAGGGTTGACTTTGCCTAGCTTCCAAAATCAGACTAACCTGGGTTAGCCAAGCCAGACATAAGTATGTTTATTCCTTGAATGAATGCTACCACTGTCCTTACAATTTTTGAATCCTTCCAGCCCTACTTTAGGTCTTCTTGCACAGCTCTATAGTATGCTGGAATTAGGATGGGCTTGCTTCACACATATAACTCTTCTTCCAAAACAGCCATTCAAGTAGGACTGCCAGTTCCAGGTTGGAAAATACCTGATGATTTTGGGGGTGAAGCCTTAGAGGAATGTGGGCTGGGGAGTAGAGGGACTTGATGGGGTGCAATGCCATAGAGTCCACCATCTATTTTCTCCAGATAAACTGATCTATGTTGCCTGGAGATCTCAAGCAACAACCTGGAGGCTGGCAAACCTACAGTCAAGCCTGGCTCTTTGAACCTCTGTATAGACTTTCATGGATCCCAGACTCTGATGTATTTCTTCCATTTTTTCCACCACGAAACCACAGTCCTCCTAAAGCATGCAGGAACGTATCATCCAATTATCCTACCACTCCACTGAGAAAAACTTGAAGTCTTCCTCTGATGGTATAGCAACTTAATTTAGAGGAAAGCTTGCTCCAGTCTAAGGCAGTTTTATGATACCATCTTGATTGGGACTGCCAGAAGGAAATTTCCTTTGCACTTGCTTCATTAAATATATAGTTCTACAGAAGCAGTCCTTCCTGTGTGCCCATGGCTGGGCATTTCCAAGTCTGCTTAGAGGAATGTAGATGTTAGTGCCACAAGATTCCTTTTTTTGCTTTTGTGCTGCATGGCTACCTTTTTTGAGACTCCCTTGAAGCTCTTTTTGACAACATTCTTCTCTCCAGATGTTAAGGAGATACATATTCTCTTCCTGTTTCTAAGTAAATCCAAATAGATGTACACAAGCCTTTATTGGCATATAAAACAGGACAAAGTTTTAAAACAAAACAAGGTTAAGAAATACAGTTAAAATTGCTAAAATTACTAATTTCCAGTATAAAATTTGCAACAGTTTCACAAAAGAGCACATCAGAGCTGTTCAGGAGATTGGGTATCTTATAACACTCATGCCACTGAGAACATTTCAAGAAAATGGAATTCATGTATTTCATGCGTATCTTATTGTATTTAGGGCATAGAAACAAAGAATGGTCAAGTGTTTCAACCGTAGTCCTATCACATGAACCAACTCTTTTAGAACGTTCCATATTCTTAAATCTTCCCTCCAGCAGAGCTGATGGCAGCACATTACATCTTGCAGTAGCCAAGGCTCTCCTCTGGGTGGGATTTATCAGCAGACAAAGATATGCTGCCATAATTCCACGCTCGCATGGGATTAATAATGTAGTCGGAGAACAGGTTGTCTTGGCAGCACGAGTCAAATTATGAAAATCAAGATCCAAGAGCCTATTCTTAACTAGTCTGAAGGCCTTTGTGAGCATAAGGAGTGATTCCAAGGGGAAACCAATAGCTTCAACCTTTCTAAAGATCAAAGTATACCATTCTGAAATAAAGTGATCTGATAACAGAGAGGGAATATAGCTATTGGATCCCACTAGAAAATGTATATGCAGCCAATATTTTATGGCCCTTATCCATGCCAAGGCTTCTAGAGTTGTTTGGCCCATCTCAATGCACAACGCAGCATAAGGCACACATCTAGGGAGCCCCATTAGTTTCCAAAGGAATTTGGAATGTAATAAATTAAATGATTTATTTATTGCCGAAATCCAAATGGGGGAACCGTACAGTAGCAAGGAGCCAATCCTAGCCTCAAAAACCTTCAAAGCCGCAGGAATGTATTGATTGCCTTTACTATAAAAAAAGCGATATATTGCTGTCATGTTGGTATGTGCTGAGGTAGTTACTGCTAGTCGCTGTGAGGACCATGACAAATTATACCTATAGTAAATGCCAAGGTATCGGAAATATTTGACCTGCTCAATTTTGTGGCCCTTAATTCACCAGGACATGGGCTTCCAACTCTTAGCAAAAATGAGAACTTTAGTTTTGGCATAGTTAATTTCCAGTCTGTTCTCTTCGCAATAATTAGCAAAACTGTACATTAAGCGTTTAAGGCCAATACTGGACAAGGACAATAACACTGCATCATCTGCATACAACATTAAAGGAACATGGGTAAGATGTAATTTAGGACTATGCCCATTCACAGACACCAAAGCATGAGGTAAATCATTGAGGAATAAATTGAATAAAGTAGGAGCCAGTATGCAACCTTGTTTAACCCCACGAGGAGTACTAATTCTGCTGGTTAACTGACCTTCCCCAGAGCATCTAACTTGACAAACAGTGTTGGTATATAACTGTTTGATCAGGAATAGAAGTCTGGGGTCAACATTCAATGACTTCATCTTGACCCACAGGAGATTTCTTGTCACAGTATCAAAGGCTCCTTTTAGGTCAATAAAAGCAGCAAATAATTTAGAAGCCTTTGTAGTAGAATACTTATTTACCAGATGGGAGAGTACTAAACAGTGATCCAAGGTTGACTTATTTCTACAAAATCCTGCTTGCTCAGGTCCAATGATTTTAGTTTGATCCAGCCAAGTTTGCAATCTAATCAATAATAATTTTGAATAGAGCTTTCCAATTACCGATAGTAGACTAATTGGCCGGTAATTGGAAGGATCAGTAGGGTCTCCCTTTTTGTAGATTGGTACTAATATGGCTAATCGCCAGCTGTTTGGGAGAATCCAAATAGTCCATTGGTTATGCGGATAAGAAAGGATTTACACATAGAAGTTTTCACAGAACTGTTGAGAATATTTGTAGGAAAACTGTAGTGATTTAGTAAAAGCAAAAGCCAGAAACCAGGCTATATGGTAGTGGCACACCCCTTCCCCCCAAATAATTTCAAATGGTGGAAGAAAAAGGGTCAGAAAATGAAATGTACAAAGGGGAGAGCTGGACATCCAAAATGGAGTACTTATTATCTGTTGATGTTTATTATGATGAAGATGCAAGAGAATAAGTTAAGACTCCAAGAGTATTTCTGGCAGATAGAATTTGATATTTGGTATAATCTCAGCAAATATGATGAAAGGCCAGAAAACAATGGTTTGACTAAGGCTAGATCATATTTATTTTTAAGGAAAGTTTTATGCTGTCTCATCAGTGCCCCACTCTAGGCAACACACAAGTAAAAACAATTCCACCAAATCATCATAAGTTATCCATATAAAAAACTAAGTAATTAAAATAAGCCAGGGACATTGATGAGACAGCATAAAAATCCATAAAACAGACATCAGATGAGAAGTAGACCATAAAATAGTTGGAAAAATGAAAACTCTGATTTAAAAACTGGGTGAAAAAAAATGTTTTCCCCGATGTCTAAAAGACAGGAATGCAGGTGCCAGATAAGCCTCAAAGGTGAAGTACAACCACCCAAAATGTGCACCACCTGCCTTTTTTCTGAAGGTGGAGGCTACGGTTGCCAGGTCCCCCTTAGCTATCAACATGGGATATAAAACTAGTTATCCAGAGAGACGTGCTTGATTCCTCCAGTCCAATGATGCCCATACTGTGCCATGGCAGATCAGCTGGATGGGAGGTGGGGGTAGGAAGGCACGTTTTGGCTAAATAGTTGCCTTTTACTGAGCTGGAGCTATGGTTGACTGATACGGATATCTTTGTCACATCTGCTTGCAACATTTCACATGTTAAAAAAAAACTTTATGCGAATTTGAGCTACTTCTTTATCTTTATCTTTATTAACCTTTAATAGGCATAAAAAATTTGAGCTACTTCAGGTAACTTCCGGAGTTCTCTCTGATTTGCAACTGATTTCCAGATTATAGAGATCAGGTCCCATGGAAGAATGGCAGCTTTAGCGGATAGACTACTTGAATCACATTCTACGGGACTCTTCTCCTTCTGCTCTCCAACTCGTGTCCCCCAGGCACCAACCTTAAATCTCCAAGAATTTCTGTTCCAGACTTGGCAACCTAGCTGGCCCTCATTCATTTTTTATAGTTATGGCTTCCTACTGTCTGTAAATGTCTCCATATCAGAGGCAAATTTTGCATATTCATAAGGATCCTTTTTGGAGAGCTTTATGATCTTATTGTAAAAACAAAGTTCCTCCCTGAAGACTTAGGATCTGCTTAAAGTTACCATGCAATGGTAGACAGCTCTCCACCACTACACCCAGATGCACACTGCCAATTAATTTGAATAGAATAGAATAGAATCTTTATTGGCCAAGTGTGATTGGACACACAAGGAATTTGTCTCCGGTGCATATGCTCTCAGTGTACATAAAAGAAAATACATTTGTCAAGAATCATAAGGTACAGCACTTAATGATTGTCATATAGGTCTAGTAAGCAATCAGGAAACAATCAATAGTAATAAAAACGTAAAATGTAAAATCATAACATAAAATGAAATGTCAGCACAGGCTATAGTCATACAGTCATAATTGGGAGGAGATGGGTAATAGGAATGATGAAAAAAGTAGTGCAGTAATTATATAATAAATATATAATAAATAGTTTGACATTATCGAGGGAATTATTTGTTTAACAGAGTGATGGCATTCGGGAAAAAACTGTTCTTATGTCTAGTTGTCTTGGTGTGCAGTGCTCTGTAGCGACGTTTAGAGGGTAAGAGTTGAAACAGTTTATGTCCAGGATACGAGGGGTCAGTAAATATTTTCACAGCCCTTTTTTTGACCCGTGCAGTATACAGGTCCTCAATGGAAGGCAGGTTAGCAGCAATTGTTTTTTCTGCAGTTCTGATTATTCTCTGAAGTCTGTGTCGATCTTGTTGGGTTGCAGAACCAAACCACACAGTTATAGAGGTGCAGATAACAGACTCAATGATTCCTCTGTAGAACTGTATCAGCAGCTCCTTGGGCAGTTTGAGCTTCCTGAGTTGGCGCAGAAAGAACATTCTTTGTTGTGCTTTAATGACATTTTTGATATTAGGTGTCCATTTTAGGTCATGAGATATGATGGAGCCTAGAAATTTAAAGGTCTCTACTGTTGATACTGTGTTGTCTAGTATTGTGAGAGGAGGTAGGATGGGAGGGTTTCTCCTGAAATCTACCACCATTTCTACGGTTTTAAGTGTGTTCAGTTCTAGATTGTTCCAGTGGCACCACGAGGCTAGTTGTTCAACCTCCCGTCTGTATGCGGTTTCATCGTTGTCTCGAATGAGACCAATCACTGTTGTAACATCTGCAAATTTCAGTATTTTAACAGATGGATCATTTGAGATGCAGTCATTGGTATACAGAGAGAAGAGAAGTGGTGAAAGTACACAGCCTTGGGGGGCCCCTGTGCTCATTTTACAGGTGTCTGATGTAATTTTTCCTAGCTTCACCTGCTGTTTCCTATCTGTTAGGAAGCTTGTGATCCACTTACAAATGCTGGTGAGAAGGAAGGGAGGGGCAGCATTGTTACACCATGATGTGGTTTCTGGGTAAAAATCCAGAAGTGCCCCCCCTCCCCCAAGTCATCATCACAGAGATTTGTGAGATTCTTAGAGCACTGGAGGGAGCTGTGATATCACTTCCAGGTTTTCACCTGGAAATGTCATCATGGTGTCAGTGATGCTATTTTCCAGCACTCTGCCCTTGGAAATTTCCCCAGGGTTGCCAGCAGAGGAGCTGCCATTTCAGAGAAACTGAAATCTCCGTATGGAGATCAATTGTAATAAATAGTTCACAAAGGTCAGCATAATTTATTCTATCATTTAAAAGAGTTGTCGATTATATTCGTATAAATAAAGAAAAATATGTATATAATATATGGGGGGGGGCATAATTTTGTATTTTTCTCCCCTTCAAAAAAATGTAGATCCAAGCCTGCACCACAGACCTGGGAACTCTAGGCTTGGGCCATCTACAGCCCTCCAGCTGAAGAATGAGACAAAAGTATATTAATATTATCCAACTTGCTCATCTTTTCTAATTACATCAATTTTTTAAAAAAATCAGTGCTAGATGTTTGCACATTTTTGCCTCCTAGTTGGTTTCAGACCGTCAGGCAGAAAATCTGAAGCAGGCTAGAAGTGCCCAAAGTTAGAGATGAGGACTTCTCATGACCTTAGATTCAGCTGCTGCACTTTATTAAAACACTACAAAATCTTTCAAGCTGTTTTGGCATCTGACACTACAGAGCATAATGCTGCAAATCACACCCACATAACAGATTCCAACAGACATCCAAATGGCTAAAAATACAAACAACTAAACCCAGTTGCACTTAATACCGTAATTCTCTATGAATGTATAATGCAAGCGATTGTTTTCTCATTAAAGCTGGGTGGGGTGGGGAAAATGTCAGAGAGAAATCAAGGCAAGAAAAGTCTCATGTTCTGGTTTTGTCTGTCTTCCTCTGTCATCTTGAGGAAGTCAGCCAAAGTTTCAAAATACAAGGTTGTTTTAGTTTTGCCTATTTATTCCATGTGAACTGATATTTGGATATACTGTGGATGGCAGTGGATGGCAGTGAAGGATACATTTTGCAATGGATTATTAAAAAGGAAAAGACAAAATAGTTAAGCATGCTGTATGTAGGGGAGAAACTCTTTTTCCTTGTGTTACCTGTTATTCTGCAAACTATGTGAAACTGAATTATTAAGGACACCACATAATGTAATGTTATTACATGGTTTTTTAATATATGTCCCATTGTATTGTTTGTTGCAGGTGTCTCTAATCTTTTGTAGCCTTTGAGCCCTTTTTGAATTGTGACATAGGAAGGTGGGTACATGCTTAAAATAGCTGCCACAGTAGGTGAAGCCGACCACAAAATGTCAGGGACTGAGTTTATTCATAATTCTAATAGTAACTCTTCAACATTTCAGACAGAAACTCTGTTTAATAGGATGGCTTTTTATACAAACATTATTTTAAAATTTTGTTTGCATGCACATAGTGTACTTTCAGTCATGTAGTAAAGATCCTTGTGGTGTGGCAGCAGCTGCTGTTGAAACATTTTTTAACAAAATATGCACAGCCAATTATTATTATTGTTTGTTTGACTTAATATTCCTTTGTCTCCCACCGAAGTGGGCTCAGAGTAGCTCACAACTTAGATAATACAATTATCTAAAATGTAGATATAAAATAGTAATATGAAATACATGGTCTAAAAACAAGATATAGATGGTGTTAAAAACTTAACCAAGGGTGGAAAAACTTACCACCAGCACCCTGATGGTAAAAGAAAAGAGGAAAAAGGGGAGGAGAAGAAGGTAGGCCAGCCAAGATGGATGGTATTACTTCCCACTCCTGCACTTAACTATGGTCGATTCCCCAAGGGGAAATTCTATCTAGATCAAACCAAGTTTGTAAAGAAACCGCACCTTTTAATCGGGATTTCAACCTCCCCACCGCAGCATGTATTCAGCAAAGACACGTTGGCCTTTCTTGGATTCCAGAAATGTAGCAGTCTCCACCACCATGCAATCTCCTTTGCAGGTCTCTCCTAATTGGCCAGCGTGCCATGTTGGGGCGGGACCTTTTTGGGGCGGGAACCTGAGGTTCGCTCATTTGCAAGGATAAACGTTTAAGCGTTTAGGCGTTTAAGCGGGCTTTCGCTCGTTTGGAAGGGTGAACGGTTAATTGTGTAAGCATTTTTTCGTTATGCTAACTCAGGGGTCGGCAACCTTTTACACTCAAAGAGCCATTTGGTCCCATTTTCCCCAGAAAAGAAAATTCATGGAGCCGCACCCTTCTGGGGGATGGGGAATTCCCCACGCTCCGTGCTGAGCAGGGAGCGTAAGCCAGGACAGGGGGTAAGGGGGAGAACGAGCGCCAGAAACGGCATGAATCCCTGTTCATCACTCAGGTAGTTCTTCCTGAAACCTGGTTATTTTGCGTGAGTTATCACGCGATTAATTGACCGTGGGGAATCGACCTATAGGTCTGATGGAATAGCTCTGTCCTGCATGCCCTGCGGAATTGAGATAAGTCACACAGGGCCCTGGTTTGACAGTCCCAGTTCTAGTTCAGAACAGCCAGATACTTTTTGTGCCCGGGACAACCACCACCAGGTTGATTCTGAGGGAGTATAAAGCTCTCTTGGGGACATATCAGGAGAGGTGGTCTTGCAGATATGGTGGTTTCAGATCGTTAAAGATTTTAAACATTAGAATTAAAGCCTTGAGATGGATCTGGTACTCCACCTGGAGCCAATGCAGCTCATAGAGCACCGGTCAAAAATGGGCCCTCTATGGTCTCCCAGTTAGGACCCCCGTAGCCACATTTTGGACCAGCTAGAGCTTCCAGATCAGGATCAAACGCAGCCTTGTGTAGATTGAGTTACAATAATCCAATCAGTCTCCAGTAGCCAATTGGAAGTCCTGCTGAGCCAAAGCCTCATCTGACCTCACCTACTTTCTGCACAAACTTAGTGGGTACCAGGAAAGTGTCATTGGTCACCATGGCAGCCCCATGCATCATGTTGGAGCCTCTAGGTTTGTTGAACATCTCATGCTATTTGACTGCATTGTCTTACATTGCGTAATCAGCCTTCAGTCTCAGTGAGAAAGATGGGTTATACATCCAGGAAGCACTTACCCAGAGGTGTACCGAGATAAAATGATGCCCAGGGCAAAACCTGCTCCCACACCCTCTGCGCCCCCGCCCCTGTGCCCCACTTACTTCCTCCAGGGGGGCAGGCGCCTGGCTGCTCCTTCAGGTCACATGGGGAGTACAATTTTGTGCCCGCCACGTGACCTAATGGGTGGTGCCTGGGGTCAATTGACCCCGCATGTCCCTCTGGCAGATACGTCCCTGCACTTATCTTTCATAAAGCACTAAAAGTAAAATGCAGCACTGCAGTCCAAACTCTGTTCATGACCTGAACATCAGTTTCAAGTGGTAGGCTCAAGACTGACTCAGCCTTCTGAGGTCAGCCTTCTATCATTTTGAGTACCCAACCTGCTGGGGGTAAAGGGTAGGTGACTAGGGGAGGCAACGTCCAATAACCCCAAAATATAGTCTGCCTAGTAAACATCGTAATGTGATGTCAGACATAGGTCAGTAATGAACCAGTGCTTGCACAGGGGGGCTATACCTTTTTACATCAGTGTATTAGTTGGACAACAGGTACAAATGTGACACAAAGCAATGGTCACCCCTATAAAAATGTAAGGCCTGATGGGGCTATGGCTAGTCCTACGATGCACCAAATATATACCTTGATGGTACCCATAATGCTCCAGTATTTGGTTGTATACTATAGCTTTCTGCATGCAGGGGCATTTTCAGGAGAAAACGATTCACTCGCTCGTTTATTCTGCAGCATTCACAATCTACCTTTCTGGTAAAGAGTCAAGATGGCCATATCTCTCAATGTCAGACTATGGAGTGTTGCAGTCTTGGAGAGACTCTCTCTCTCTCTCTTTCTCTCTCTCTCCCCCCCCCCCCCCCAATAGATTTTCACTCTCATTGTAATATTCCCAACAAAGTCTGGTCAGGCTCCAAATTGCCCAGTTGAACCTGTGCTTCTAACAAGAGGACGAAAATGCCTACTCACAAGCAGATGTACCTTCAAATATGATTCCGCACACAGCAATTGAGGGATAAATGGTAGTGATCTCAGTGCAAATTCTATGTAAACATGCGTGGACTGGATTGCAAATGCATGAAGGACTGGGTGGACTGGTTTGAAAGGTCAGACTCCCTTAAGAACTCTGCTAAGAAGTAACTGCTCCCCCTTCCTTTCATTGAGCTGTCTCTGATTACAACACAAATAATACTTCAAGCCGCTGCAACTAACAAGATGCAATCTCTGCTTTAATCCTCCAGCTCCCCTACTAGGCAAAGCCCTAAAAATAGCCCTTCAGCAGGAACCTCCCCGCACCCAACCTCGGTAGCTATTATCATGCTCTCGGGCCCTGACTTTCCCAGTACTCACGTCACAACTTCCACTCTACTGAGGTCACAACTTCATTAGCATACCAAGAGGAGTTTAGCCAATCAGGAACACTCAGACTTGTGATGTCTTGGTTTCCGAGCGTATTAAGAGTCCGGTTTGCAGCCGCAGCCGGATTACTGAAGCTGGGAGAGGACGACAGACGGGAAAGAAGCCTCCCGCGAGAACTTCGTTAGCAGCCGCTTCTGCGGGCGGACGCGAAGAGCCTCTTTGTTGTTGTACCTCCTTGGAATCCTCAACCCGGAGCCTTAAAGGGGCCGCTCTGACCTCAATACCGAAGCAGCCATGAGCCAGATCCAGCGCTGGAATGGGAGCTGCCTCAGCAACTGCAGCCGGGCGGACATGGTCCCCGAGATCGCCGCTGCCGTGGGCTTTGTGTCCAGCTTGCTCCGGACCCGGGGCTGCGTTAGTGAGCAGCAGCTCCAGGTTTTCAGCGGAGCCCTGGAAGAGGCGCTCACAGGTGAGGACGGAGCTTGCCTGTCTAGAGGATCTTCTGGCCCCCATTTCTTTGGTCAGACAAAGGGGCATCTGGTCAGACTTCCCCCTTTCTTCACTGTGGGAGTGTAAGAATCCCCCTCCTTCCGTCTTTGCTTTCTCTTTGTTCTTTTAGGAGGTGCCTTTTGGCCTTTGACGTCTCGGTTTGTACATAAAGGCTTTATTGTTTCAAGTCCTCTGTGCTTGCCTCTCCTTTCAATGTAACCTGCTGAAATTTGCGAGGGGGGGAGAGACACTGTAAAGCTGCTAAATTTTTGTAACTGGGAAAGCATCAGCGTTATGAAGTTGTTAAGGCAAACGTCAGGCTGCCCCACTCTCCCAAGTGTACTGCTGCTATGGCTGCAAAAGGCGACTTCTCTGTTGTCATGAGGAAGCCAGTGAGGGAGTTCAGGCGTCCCCTGGGAAATTCTTTTGTCACCACCGCCATTAAAATGAAGAGTTGAAATGAGGGAGCAGATGAAGAGACAGTGTCCCTTGTGTGCTTCAGGGGACCCCCGTGGCTCTTGTGCTCCTCATCTGTGTTTATTTTCCAAGCTCCTGTGAGCTGAATAGGCTTACCATAAGCAACTGGTGCCAACAGGAGCATTATCTTATAGCATATGAGTGCTGAGATCTGGTCCAAATCACTTTCAGCCGTACTAGAGTTTGAGCTTGTTTCTGTCCTCTTTAGGAAACTTCTAAATTGTGCCCCAGATGCTTCTGTTGGCTGCCTAATCTGTGTCCCTAGCATTACTCAGTATATAGGATCAGGGGAACGTCTTTTAAGCACATTTATGATGGGACAGAGACTGTGGTTAGCCTGGATTAAGGAGAGGGTTGCTGGGGTATTTGTTAATGTCAGTTGCCTATTAAGGAGCTTTAAGTAAATGGAAAAACTAGGCTAACCATTGTTTCTGAATTCCTTATTCTTTGGACAAGGAAGCTCCTTTATGGCTTTCAAACAGGAGTAACAATGAACTAGTTCAGTGTATTAGTCCATTTTAGTATCTTTGTCTTGGAAAACAATTGAATTGTCTAAAAGCAAATAAAACCATTTGTGGGGGAGGGGGGAATCTTGAGGTACCTTGATCCCTGTCACAAGAGGAGAAGAGAGACTTCTGCCTACATTTTGTGTGTGGTGCCTTTTGTTACAATGGCCCACTTCAACTGCTTACCATTCTTGCTTTATCTCTTTCCTTTTTCAGAGCATTACAAACATCACTGGTTCCCTGAGAAACCCTTCAAAGGCTCTGGCTACCGCTGCATCCGTATCAACCATAAAATGGACCCTATCATCAGCAAGGCAGCTAGCCAGATTGGACTCAGCCTCCAGCAGTTATACCAGCTGCTTCCAAGTGAACTCACACTCTGGGTAGACCCTTTTGAGGTTTCCTACCGGATTGGTGAGGATGGATCCATTTGTGTTCTATATGAGGGATCAGCAGCACCCGTGAGCTCCTATGGGATGCTCACTTGCAAAAATCAGATGATGTTGGGGCGCACCAGCCCTTCCAAAAACTACATGATGACAGTCTCCAGCTAAATGCTCCCAGTTGTCTTTACACTGCCAAGATATGGGCTACTGTATACCTCACCCGAGGATGTATTTTTAAAAATGAAGAGCTATTTATATTTTTTTAAAAAAGAGAAAATCCAAAATGAAATCCAGTAGCAGGCACTGCTCTTTATGCGGAGTGGTGTTGAGGTGCCTTTTTAAAGCTGTTGCAAGCTTGTGAGTTTATTAAAAAAAACCAATGCCAATATCTACCTAATTAGTGTTGGAAGAGAATTCTGGAGTTGACCTGCCTATCTGGGAGACTGCAGGGTTGGAAACCAGAGTACAGGGGGTGGGATATGGCACTTTTAAGCAGTGACTCACTCTGGGGTAAGTGCTACAACAACTGTGAATCTCAAGGCCAGTATGGTAGTACTTAAGCAATGAACACTTATATGTTGCTTGGGACATTGTGGGCTTATTCTAGCCTTGCCTTTTCATTTCTTCAATAGTTGCCTGTTTATTTTCTTACACTGATACAAGTTTGTGTCCTCACCAGTTTCACCTGTTATCCCTATCTGAGCAACTCTTCCCCTCCCCATGACATCAGCGTTTTGTTAACACACCCAGTCACAACTGTAGCCACATTATCTGTCCCCTGGGTGGTGGGGTTTCAAATGCTGGCCCATCCCTTTGCACAAAAGCTTGATTCCTTTCTGCACCTCATCCTGTTCTTCATGTTCATGCAAAATTTGCTGTTGGCATTGTGAAATACTAAGGAACTTTGCTTGGCAGGCGAGTCCAGGATCTGATATATAACAATGCAATCCTAAACAGAGTTACACCCTTCTATGTCCAGCAGACTTAAAAGGGTGTGATACTATTTAGGATTGCATTGTCTGGTTAACTCTGGAAATAAACTCCCATGTGCAAAAGTAAAATGGCTAGGCCAATGAACTTAATCTACTGGTCAGGGAAATGTCCATATTTCATTGCCTTTATCTTGCCCTTTCAAAATTCCTGACAAATGCTGCCAATAAATGCTGAGAAGCAATTATTAAAACAGGGCACTTAATGTTTAAAAATCTGCTTCAGAGCACATGGTTGGTTTTGCTCTTCTGTGTTAAAGAGGCAACTACTTTGCACCCCTAGAACTCCTCCTCCTACCTTTTGTGAATTGAGTTCTCAGACACTGTGCAATATATTTCATAAACCTTGGGCACTCAGGAGAAGGAGGAGATTCTCTGGGATAGCCTCTCTTGTTAAAGCATGTGTAATTTTTTAAAAATTCTCATACAACTTTTCAAGTGTTTGTACTTGACTGATGTTTGAACTGGGAAATCTCAGCACCACAACAGCATGCCATTTAAGAGGTATGATGGCCTCTTGTAAAAAAAACAAACCTTTTTAAAACAAAGCATGATCTGTCAGGATTTTCTTTTGTGCAACCATTGATATGAATGGAAGCTTCACAATAATTTTGACCATTTGTTGTTCAGTTCCTATTCATATCAGTGATGCTTGTGCAGGAGAAATTCTGGTGCATTGTGCCCCAGATAACTTTGCAAAATTTAAAACTGCGACAGCACAGCAGTGAATTGCTTTGTTCTAATTCCACATGTGATGCTCTTTGTTTTGAAGAGCAGAATCTCTACTCATTAAATACAAAGGTTGTGAAGCACTAAGTGTTCCCTATAAGCTAAAAAAAAGTGTCTCCACTCCGTTAGCGTAATTGTGCAATATTTGGTGACATGTTAAGGGGAACACTTTCAGCACTGTAGCTTCCCCCTCCCAGAAAAAAAATCTGTTCCCATTCTGTCTGGGAGCCTCATTCCTTATCTGGTGCATGAAAAACATATGAGTGCGGACTATAGTATGTCCAGGAACAATGTTTGTTTTGCCACACTCCCCGCCTCTGTTTGGAATTTCCCAAATGCCAATACTTGTTTGGTTTGCCAGGTTGGCATGATTAAAGCAACTCCGTTTAAAGGTATCTTGACATTTCCTTTTACTCCCTCCATACCAACTAAGGGTGCCTGTTAAAACCAAATGCTTATTCCATCTCCTTCGTTTTCCTCCGCAGTGTCCTTGAAAGGTTGTTGGGGGAAACAGTAAAGATTACCAAATAGTGTGCTGTTGTACCTGGCTTGGAATCTAGTATTAAGATGTTTTTGTTAGCCTTAAGCCAACCAAATTTGGACAGGAACTGTTCTGTAATTTGTGCATGTAAAAGCTGTGAATTGATGTATGCTCTTTGTTGCCTTCTAATGACAAGCCTGACACAACTTGTTGCAGTGCTGAAGAGTCTTAGGAACAGCCTTTGGGTATGAATGTGTCTGTCTCCCCCTCTCCTTTAAAAAAAAGTTTGCAAAACTTGAGCTGGACTATTGAACGGGACCTACTTTCATAATTGGTGAAAATAATTGAAAAGTTTGTAAGCTATTTTGTGTTGGGGGCTGGGCGGGCTAAACATTGTACAATAGTGTTTTTATATGCAAAATGTACAGATATATTGAGAAATGTACACTTTTGTTACTTTAATAAAAATGTAGCAATTTAAATATGTTGCTGGAAAGATTGAAAACACTGGTTTGTTCTTTGCAGAAAATTTCCCAACTTCTTTCTCTCCTAAATAAAATCATAGTGTGATATAAAATGATATAGACTATGTATAGTCAATAGCTTGTCAGGGGGCTGGTATTGTAGAGCAATCATTGCTTTCAGTATAATTTTTTCACCTGTCCAGCTAAGATCTTGGATCAAACTGGCGTCATGGGCTTCTATAGTTCTTCAGATGAAATTCCCTGACAGATTGGCTACTGTGGAGCCACAACCTTTGCTTTTTTCCAGTTTGTCCAAAGACACAATAGTTGGAGACTGCTTGTAAGTTAATGCTACCCACTGTGAATTAGTATAATTATTCCTCAAAGTGCTAAAATGCACAGGGCCCCAGTGAATATTCTTAGGGTGTTTGTACATTACAGATGATGACATCAAAATATAGTTAGTTAGGGACAGAGGTTCTGTCTACATGATAGTAAGCTAGACTGTACTTCAGTATCCAGTGGGAGATTAAGAAATGCCTGAAGGTACATGGTGATGGTTCTTCAGACATGCAGGAAAACTGTTTTTGCCCAATAATGTGCATCATCTCATAATACAGGAAGACTGGGTATGTGGCCTATGTTGGTGACTAGGCTATGGTGGCTGGGGTGGGTGAATTGTGCAAAGACCTCCTAGATTGGTTCCTTAAAAGTAAAACCAAAGAGAAGAGGTATATTTGATTACTACTTTTTCAGAGATAAAAATATGCCAGTGGTTACACTGGAAGCAACCCTGTTGCAGTGCCTTGCTTATTCCAAGCCATGCAGAAATGTTCTGTTCCAAGTTGTCAAATGAGCAAAATTGTAATGCTTCCAAGGATGACCTAAAATTAAATTGGTCTTTCATTGCTAACCCCCCCCCCCCGCCCTCTTCAGCCTTGAACTGGAATAAAATAGTAATGCTGCAATGGGACAAGTTCAGGCAGGATCATAGGGAGCCATTTTTAAGCTACATGTTCTTGTGGGTTGTCATGGAAATGGCAGGAGTCTGCTGCTGTTTTAGCCTTCCTTTCATACTCTGCCTTTCTTGCAAGGTTGTGCAATTTCACATAAATTACCTGAAAGAGGCTACAAACATTCTCCAAGAATAATAGAATGGAGTGCAGAGAATCATGGATGTTCATTCTAGTAAAACAAAACCTTCCATTTTCTTTAATGGGGACTTCATCCTCACAGTTCATATTTTTCTGGTGCATTGAATCATTTATCTGTGAGTGAAATGAGTCAGAATAATGTATTTTGAATCTAACCCAAAAGAGCAGAAGCATGTTATCTAGACTAGAGCATAGTAACTCTGTTCTTGAAATGAAGGCAGAATTCATCACTGCTCCCAGATAAGTGTTCAGCACAGTTCATGTGAATATTAATGTGTTTTTTTAAAAAAATATTAACAATACCCATCATAATATAATGGCTACAGTGCATGGCTGTAACAAGCTGAAAAATATTCATGCAAGTTTAAAGAAAAGAATGAATGAAAGACATTCTCTGCTGCATCATCTTTTATTCTAAAGTTAACCAATTGGTATTGAAAATATGAGTTTGCTTATATCTGTTTTCCCAATATTTACTATATATTTGAAAACATTCGTTTCATTTTGCTGGGATGTCCCTAATCACACGTCATGGCTCTTCGTTTGTGGAAGAGAGGGGTGATTATTTCTACAGACTCCTCTCCCCACAATGCAGATTCCCACTTGGTTCTCCTGTGCTGTTTCCGAAAACTTACTCAAGGCTGGGAGGAAGCTTTTAGATCCAGAAGGTGAGGGTCTGTTCTGCAAAGCCTTTGAATGGTTAGAAACACACCATAGACAATGTCCAGTGGTCCTTATAACCTGTGTGCAATTACAAGTGGGTTTGGATCTTTTCCGTGTCTATGCTAGTTCTCTGCTTGACCTGTAAGATGTGCAGAAACGTTGCTTTAAGTTCCATGTTATTCATCTGAGTGATTCAGATAAATAGTAGTTCTAAAGGATTTAAATATAATGTGATTGTGTAGTATCCAATTGTGTGCTGCATAGTGTGGCCAGGAATTGGTGAAGGCCAGAGAAAATGGGTGAGTGACCCATTCTGACTGAAAGAGCACCTCTTTTGTTTATTACATTCATTTTCCATTTTTCTTCCATCTTACTATTTCAGGCACTAACTGTAGGGTCTTGAGGTCTTTCATCCAGGTACTGATTAGACCCAGGCCTTCTTGCTGAAAGTAAACCTGCTGTATCATATGTTCTCAGTGTGTACCCTGGGGCTAGCTTGACCACAGAAAAAGTATGTGAACAGAATCGCACTGAAAGGTGCTGGAATTCATATGCATCTATGGGGTTTGGTGCAGCCCCATACCTTCCTTACCCCTATCCATTATTATTTCAATCACAATCAGTATATGCAGTGGTGGGATTCAGCAGGTTTGCACCACTTCGGCAGAACTGGTTGTTAAAATGGTGCTTGTAAACAACCAGTTGGTACATTATTTGAATCCCACCACTGAGTATATGTCTTTGGGGTGTTGTGTGGTTTCTGCGTTGTATGGCTGTGTTGTAGCAACATTTTCTCCTGACGTTTCGCCTGCATCTGCGGCTGGCATCTTCAGAGGATCTTGTTATATTTGGAGCAGTTTTAGTTTGGGATTTATGTTACTGGATTTTGTTTCTATGTTCCACTGGAGAATGAAAGCACTACTAGTGTGGCGAAGTGGTTTAGAGTGTTGGATTAGGGCCTGGATTGACTGCGTTTGAATATGTTGCTCAACTGTGATCATTTGCCAGGTGACATTGGGCCCATCACAATCTCTCAGTCTAACCTTCCTTCAAAAGGTTGTTGTTGTGAGAATTAAGAGGGGAAGGGGGAATAATGTAAGACACCATTCTGAGTCCCCAATCAGAGAGAAAATTAGGACATTTTAAAAAAACCCACATGAGAAATAAAGGAATAGGAAGTCAGCTCTTTCAGATGGGTCATGTTTGCAATGAGCACTTGGTATTATGCTTGCTTTGGGAATGTGGAGCCAATCATTGCAGGAGGTTAGACTTGATGACCCTTGGGGTCTCTTCCAACTCTATGATTCAATCATGTTTATGTGCCTGCTTGTCTGTTTATTATCAGTCAATATTGTTCCGGAGTTCACACAACAGCATAATTCTTGTAAGACTGTCTCTAAAATTGATTTGGACAGATGATGAATATTGAAGCTGTTCTCATCCAACTTGGATATCTTCAGTATCGCCCCAGTTACTCTACCACAGCACAACATCGAATCGTATCTGAGCCCTCCAGGGATAGAGTGGTCTATTAAATCAAATTATTATTATTATTATTATTATTATTATTAATAATAATAATAATAATAATAATAATAATAATAATAATAATAATAATAATAATAATAATAATAATAATATTCTGCTCTCCCGCGAAAGGCTCAGGACGGTGCACAGCAACATAAACCATAACAGAAGCATAACATCATATAATGACAAGCAATAAGCATGGCAACAATAACATAGGATCAATAACATAGGATCAATAAGCATCACATCATAAATATTGTAAGCATAACATAAATATAACATCATAACATAATATCATAGCAGCAATAAACATGGCATTATAAACATAACATTAAACTATAAACCCTATTCATAACAACCTACATACAAGACAATAATAAACTGAGATGGCAACTTTCTCTATCTGTAGCATAAACTACAGAATACATGATCTAAGAACTAACACCCAATAATCTACAGCTGTGTTAGTGTGAAAAGCCAAACCTAGTGAATAATTTAAAATACAACATCCTATCACTAAGCTAAAGTCAATGATCTAACTAAACCTAACACAAGCTCAATAAAATTTACAACAATACAAAACACATTTCCTAAAACTAATACATATTCAAAATGGGGGAAAACCCAATACAACTTAACTGATTAACTACCGACCCTCATATAGTCCATATTATATAGTCCATATCATCAGCAAGCAGTCCAGGGATCTCCCCTGTGTTGTTACTCTCTCTTGCTGTCTGTTAACCAGCACACATTGCCCTGCAGGTCTCCACCGCTGCCACCCTGTTCTCCCTGGGGTACACCCAAGCCCTGACTGTTGGACAAAAAACTCTTGCGTGCTCTGTGTGGGGGCCCTTGCCACCAGCCCCCACTGCCATCCGTGAGTCCTCTGGCAACAAAACAAGAGCACCCCAGCCCTCTCACCACCAGTGGGGCACTACAACTGTTGTTGTCATTGCTATTGTCTGGGGTTTGCATCTTCATTTGAGCCCAACCAGCCAATCATTGTTTGGGGGTCTTAAGATGGAAAGCAATAACATGCAGAGGGGACAATGCAAAACAGAGATGCAATAATCAACAAGAACCTGAGCAATGTTTAATGTAACCTGTGGTATATAAACAGTATCAGATTATTTGTCTGACCATCGTTATATTTTCAGTGCTCAAAACAATCTGTGTCACATACTCATAGTGAGGCCAATAGGAAAGTAATGCCTGAGAGTCTGTTCAAAGAGGCTCCAGTGGAGCCTATTCAGACATTTGAAACATCTTTAACTTGTGCAACTGAGCCTTTAAGATAGTAACTAATTACTCAAAGGCCATGCAGATGCCTGTGCTCTATCTGGGACAAGACACACACCCTTTGAATGACCTGAGAGCCTGGTATTAAAAACTGTATTTAGTTGAATGTTCTCAAGTGGCAGAATGATTCACCAGTGTTTTCCTGGAGCCACTAGTAATCAAGATGATAAAATGATTGCAGCTCTGTTATCCTTAGTGTGGATACATAGTTAATCATACCTTCACAACTCATATACTTCACCTCCTGATAATATAATTCACCACTTGGTTATTTACTGTGGCAGTAGGATTCTTTTTATCTGAATGGTGTTTTAAAACTTGACATTTTAAAAAGCTTTACATTTTTGCTTATTGTTTCTCAAATCACAACTCTGCATTAAATGCATTTAAAACCGTGCCTTGAGGGATTTAATGGTAGATGAGCAGGAAGAAGAAGTAGTATTATTATAGGCCGTTTCCTCACTTTAAAAAAAAGCAGAGGAAAACGTTTTTGTAAGCTTCGGGTGTTTTTGAGCGCGCAGTCATGCTCCCCACTGCAGGTAGTCGCGTGGGTTTCCCCAAAAGGCGCTGTTCCGAACAGGAACAGAAATGACGCGCTCTGAGGGGTTGCAAGGGCGGCAGGATCGGGGTGGCTGCGTTGTCGCCGCTCCAGTAGTGGGGAGTGGCGCTGGAACCCGCGTTACTTGGAGCGAGTAGTGCGCAACGAAAGGTGAGTGGGGAAACGGCCATACAGATTCTGTTCCACATGAGTATCAGTTGCAGTTCACTTTACCTTTGTCTGCATGCCTCCCAAATATGCCACGGTACCTAATAATAAAGTGGCTGACCCCATATAAATTGCACAACAGCAAAAACAGGCCAGTTGTAGGCAAACTAAGGGTCACTACATCTGCGGGGTTCCCCAGGAATGTAGAAAAATATTATAAAGGGGGGGGGGAACCCCTCCAACACAGCAGGATGAAGACTGAATATGTATGGAATGTTAGCAACAGTTGAGAATTAGGAAAAAAAGAAAAAAAGGAGATATTGATCTGCTCAAGGCCCTAAGAGTTTATAGGATCCTGCAGGGGATATTTAGAGGTAGACTTCCAAATTGTTCTTCCCTCTTATGATTCTTCATGGGTCCCTAACTTGTCCACAGCTGGTCAATCAGTAGAACTGTCAGAATCTCTCCTGTTACCCCCTGTATGTTATATCCAATGGTGGGATTCAGCAGGTTCGCATCACTTCAGCAGAACCGGTTGTTAAAATGGTGCTTGTAAACAACCAGTTGTTAAATGATTTGAATCCCACCACTGATTATATCACCCTGAACAGAATGAAGTGTACTGACTACCCATATGTTCCCGAGGACAATTCAGAGTGCAGATACTTACCTCTAAGGCTCTAACCAGGGTATTCTGGATGACCACTTCGTTACAAGGGTATTCTGGACAACCATCTCCTCTTATACCATCCAGCCCACAGATTAAGATTTGCCCCTCAAGTTCTGCTCTCTATGATTCTGCTTTCAGATGTGAGGTAGGTGGTGATTGGAGGCAGGGCATTTTCTGTGGTGGCACCTGGCCTCTGGAATGCCCATGAAACTCCACATAGTGCCTATTTTACTTTCTTTTAGGTAGGTCAAAACACATCTTTTCACCCAGGCTTTTAATTAGGGGCTCTGTCTGAGCAATTTTTAAATGATCTGCTTCTGGTTTATAGTTTTGATGCTGTTTATGTCAAATAGTTTCTATACTGTGAAGTAGTTTTAATTGTAAGCCACCTCACATAGGACTTCTAAGAGAAAGCATATGATAAAATATCCTAAATAAACAAATCCACAGCCATTAAAAATGAGCCCCCCCCCCCCCCCCCGGTATGGTTTTCATTCTCTATCTCTGCCAAAATCATATCCACAGCTTAATTTGAGCTTCGGCAGTCTGCTGCACTGCTTACCAACACCCATGTGACCTACTTCCTTATAAGCTGGCAAACTATCCCTGATTAAATTAAACTCTGGACATCAGCTCTCAGCCAGCACTTGAGAGCTTGCTTGATTCTTTAGAAGGCTGGTCTCTGGCACTTCAGGAGACCATTATTCTGTGCATGATCAACTGGGTCATTAAATACTGAAGCACTAAATTCTCACTCTGGTACCAGAAAAGTTCAGCAAAGAAGCTAGCATGAGACATTTTGTGTTTGTTTATTGACAATGTAGTTCCTGAACTCTAGCAAGCTCCATGGGGACTTATAGCAACACTTATCATACCATTGGTGTCCCTGCCAGCATCGTTGTTTCCATTGAGGAATATTTATGTGACAGGGCATTTCAGCAGTTAACTGGTGATTAAATGATGGCTGTGGCTCATGGGTGTTTCCATCACCAAAAGGTATTCGTAGCTCACTCTGAGGTAAATGTATGTCCCAGCCAACCAAGCTTCGTTGCCACTAGTCTTCCTCCCAGCAACAGGGGATTAATTGTTCAAATGCCTCTTTGGAAATGTGTAATAATTCCTTGGATTATTTACTTTCCTATGAAGGTGGGTGGGTAGGTGGATGAGTGCATGGGAGGGGGACTGTGCTCCTTGTTCTGTCCCTCACCTCTATGCATAGCTGTGCTCAGTGTTCAGAGAGCCTTCACATGTACAAACAGTATGCATACAGGTATCATAAGAATCAGACTGGGAAGCCTGTAAAATTCACCTTCCCCAGTTGCATGAATGGAGCTTATGAACAGGCAAATAGCACACATAAAAACTTTGTGCTTACATTAATCATTGTATTCACATTAATCTTGGAGGAAGGGACTGAGGGTATTATCCTACCGCTCTTTCTGCCAGAGCTGTGCAGAGGGGGCACAAGGAGAAATTTGGCATCCCAGGTAAAAATATGATGGCAAAATGGACAGAAGTCATTATTTATGTGCATTGCAAACAAACTCAGTTGCATACACACATGGAAGACTATGGAGAAGGTTACAGAATGACTGTACTTGCCTGACAGAACTCTTGGAGGAAGGCACCTTGTGTTTCCTGGTAAAGCGAGAAAACTAGTGCCTGTGAACATTTTTAAATAGATGCCCATATGATCTATACAGACAGTGAAAATTCCAGGTGAGTCCAAAAACTGCTTCAATTATATTCCTGGTGGAACAACTCTGTCTTACAGACCCTGTGAAGGCGTACTACAGGGCCGGGTCTCATTAGAGCCCAGAAGGTCCTCACTCTGATTGCAACCTACAAAGATACACCAGGTGAGAGGGTCCAGTAGATATGCTGGTCCCAGGCCATTTAGGGCCTTATAAGTTAACGACAAAATATTCAACCTGATCCGGTGCTCCACCTAGAACCAATGAAGCTGGCAGATCACTGGTTGAATGTGCTCTCACCACGAGGTCTCCATAAGAACTCTCACTGCTGCATTTTGGACCAGTTGGAGCCTCTGGAGCAGGCCAAAGGGTGGCCCTTGTAGAGCGAATTGCAGTAATCTAATCTAGAGGTGACCTTTGCATGATCATACATGTACTTCTGTTTGTAAGAAAGAGCCATTGCACATTTATTTTCAATGAAACTGGAGACTAGTACTGGATAATTTTGGTGCTGCTAGCCTAAAAACTGCTCTCCCTGCAGGCAAAAAACTGAAAAACACCAAGAATACAAAAAAAACCTGAATTTTTTGCTGCCCCCCCCAGGCGTGCACCTGGTGCAATGTGCACCCCCAGTCCCCTTGTAACTCCGCCTCTGCCCCCTCCCCCTGCCTCAGTGCTTATAAAAGCAGGTCTCAGAGGCCAGGGGAGGGTAGTCGCTTCTGGTATCTCTGGAGGGGAGGGCAGGAGAGAGTGCTGGCTGGGAGCCAGGAGAAGGGGGGTGGCAGCAGGGGCGGGAGGTGGAAGCCAGGTGCCCTCAACCCTGCCCATGTTGATGACGACATGGGCGGGGTCAAGGGTGCCTGAAGATGACGAGGCAGCAGGACATCCTGCTGCCTTGCCATCTTCCTGATCACGTGTGGGGCCAATTTTGTGTCCCCCACGTGACCAGATTAGTGGCGCCTGGGGACAGATATCCCTCGTCCCTAGGCAAATACGCCACTGATGAGAATTACTCAACAAAATTAAATGTACACTGGACACAGATTGTACATGTGTTCAATGTAATGCGAACAGGACTAGTATGCCTGGAAAGATTCACCTAGCTCTGAATTGTAATAATATATCCTGAGCAATGCAGCATGTTGTTCACATCAGTCATAATGAACCTTTCCAAGACAGTCTCAGCAAATTTTATTCATTTGCTTGTTCATTGACTTGAATGCTTATATCCACCTTTTGCTTATTTCTCAAGGTACCTTGTGACACATATAAAAATAAGCAATTAGTACGCCAATAAGACTCAGAACATACACACAAAAACATAGCAAAGTGAGATGCACAGAAGCCAAATAATTAAAATAATTACAATCAGAATGTTGGACAAGTCTAATAAAATCTAAGAATTGGTTGCAACTACAAAAGAAACCATGGGCTGCAAGCTGTCTGAAAATAGCACTGTATGCAGTTGTCAAAGGACACCAAAGGGCCATGAGATGTTTGCAGTTTTGCTGTAGTTTTGGTGCTTTTTTGTGTTGAGTTGCTATATTTCTTTTGCAGCACGTTCCTGTTCCTGTGTATATCCCTATGCTTGAAAGCTGATGCCTCTCACCTCTGCGATCCTAATTAGTCCTAAATTAGTTTTCACAGGTGAGTCTTAAACTGGCAAGTTGCTGTATAAATGTGAAACATGCACTGGCTGGTACGTGCATTTGATTTTTCTTCTAAAATCACTCCTCCATTAACAGTACTAACAAGTCACTTTCATAGGTTCTATGTAGGAGAGGGAGGAAGCAGAATCATGCCCCACTGTCTCCACTTCTAGCTTCCACATGGTCAGCTCTGTGTCTCAGCAGAATTTGTATATGGACAAGTTGTGTGTGCACAGGCTTTTTCTGTGCAATTGGGAATCCACAAAAGATGTGGGTCCCTGATCAAATGTACAGAGCCTATGAACATAGGTTTAGCTAATCCTTCTCAGCTCTGCTTGCAAATTGTTCTCTTACTGCACACTTTTTAAAAACTCCAGATGCTGTTCTGTTATGGCAACTGAATGGGGCAGATTGTTTCCCACATGCTTCCAGTATGGCTGTTTGGTAACCTGATATCCAGTTATCCCAAACCGATATCTCATTGATGTAAAGCAATGAACATTGAACTGCCAAACAAATAGCACCTCCTGTTTTGGAAATAAAAACAAACTTGGCTAGAAATTCAGAGATGGAAGTGGGATTTTGATTTTGGTCCATGTAGTAGTACCAGTTCAATAATGAATTTCAACATTATCAGTTGAAGGAGTGCATTCTGGTGCTGGAAAGCAAGTCTGAGCTTGTAATGATGTCGGGGAAGGGAAAACATTTAATGGTCCCTGGGTGGGGCGGTGATGAATGAGTCAGCATTTATTTTTAAGCAGCTGGTGAAGAGAGAAATGAACTACAGAGCCTCCTTTCTAGCTGTGTGTTCCAGTGTGCCAGGACTTGGCCTCCAGGTGTTTCCTGAGTTCTCTTTGTTTTCTGATGTGGAGGTGGGGCAATGGGGGGAGGAGCAATAGCTCTGGGCTCCACAGTCAGGCTGCAGTATAAACAAAGCTGCAAGTTCTTGTATCTAGGGAAATCAGTCTGTGGCCCAAAGCACAGTTTCAACACCTGCATGCCTGAAACCCACAACAGGACTGGAAAAGAGTACATTTCAAGTTGTGGCTTCCCATTCATTTTATATGATGGGGACAGAACAGTTTAATTCATTCAAATTCCAGGATCACTTGCATAAATTTTGATGAGAGTGGTGGCAGTTATACTTTGTGGTCCAAGAAGTGCCAGACCCTTCAGGTCTCCCCCAAATTACAATGCAAATAAGCAAAATATGTCTTTAAAGTTTCTACTGCATGCTGAAGCAGCAGCTGCCCTCTCGATTTAAATGTGATAATTTCAACCGAAAATCAGCTTGCCTCTTGCAGTGGAAACAGTTGCAGTGGAAACATCAATGAAACCCTCAGCTGTGTGCATATTTTCCCATGCGCATGTTTGTATCTTCACTAAAGATGAACACAGCAGTTGAGCTTTAAGTTTGAAGTCTTTCAAGTGTTTTCTTTCGTGGCAGACATAACATTAGAAAATGTAGTGGCCCACAAAGAACAAACAACCTAGGACAGATATAGGAAAAACCCTAAAAATCATGGGTCTACATCTGGGATCCTCAACCTTGTTGAGCCTGTGGATACTGTTGGATAACAGATATCGGATTTTGATAAAAGATAGTGGATGTCACCAAAAAATGGCTGCCATGAGAGATGAGGCCAGT